>NW_009649031.1:550865-577424 GCF_000708025.1 Charadrius vociferus
TTCCCTACTTTCCTGTTGGCGCATCTCAGGTTTGAGAAGAGTTGAAGAAAGGTGGGTTCGTTTTGGTGCTTTCTCACCTTCCCTGCAACGTGGGACCAACTCCTACCTGTGCCCCATTTCTCCAAGCTCCCAAACCTTTGCGGTACAAGGCTTAAAAAAAAACCCCAAACCCTAGCTGATGCTTTCTTAGATGTTATGGGATAGTCTAAAAATAGCGCGCTGCCCTTTTTAACAGAAGCATGTATTATTAAAGAAAGAATGAATAGGCGATGGAACGGGGGAAAAAAAAAAATCCCCTTTCTTCTTGCTGAAGAGGAGCTTTAAAAACCCGCAAGCCAAAATATTTCACCCTTTGGAAAAAAGGAGCTCCTCCTCGGGAACTGCAGTATAAACTTAAAATTTCTCAGGAAGCTGGTGAGGTGCTTGTTTGCCTTTGCTAATTTAGTTCTCAGGTGATGGGTGGTTTGCTTTTCTTTTTTTTTCTCCCTCCCCCCCGCAAGAGGAGCAGCAGCAAGGATGGAGCTGGAACCAGCATTTTCCAATCAACTCTATGCCCTTGCATTTCTGCCGGGCGCTCGTCGGTGGTTTATATATAGTGATAATGGGGCCAATTGTATTTATCTTGCCTGGGATGTAGTGGTATAAAATACTCCTAAATTGGGCTGGTAACATCTGACACTGCACAGTCATTCACGCGGGTGCTGCGGTGTGTAAAACGATCCCGTGGTGCTGCGGTAGCATCTTATATTTGCTGCTGGCGCAAATGAAGCGAACAAGATGCCCTGTGTCTTTTCTTGTCTGAATGACCGGTTGGGACAAATTATTGAAGGGTGTTTATAAGCAGCAGGCTCTTCTCTTTGGCTCAGTTTTCTGTGTGTTGCTGGTTGAATAACAGTGTGTATAATAAGCAATTAATGTCTATACATTTAATTTTAAAGGACACTGTAAATAACAGGTTTTACTTCCCTCCCTCCCCCAACTGTTGCATTGAATTTCATTCCCTTTAATTATACTAACAAATGTGGAAAAATTATAAATATTTATAGTGGACTGTGTGGCTTCATTCCATGAGTGAGTGAATGTCCCAAGGTTGATTATAATCTTCCATTCAATCACAAATCAAAAGTATCTATTATACGACTTCAAGAATGAAACTCCAGACTTCTGCCAAAGGCGGAATGAGGCAACATCGGGTGTCGCGAATGTTGTTAGTGCGAACCGTGGTGTGACTGGCCAATACATTTCTGTTATTCCTGTTTTTGAGCAGCTAAAAAGTGAATTACACGGCTGTAATTCTGATGTGACAGTACATTTCAGATGCTGCCAATAACTAATTTTTGGAAAACAAATGTCAAGCATTGTGCTTTGACGTTGACTTTGATTCAGCGTGCCTTTCTGAGTTGTAATTTGTTAAAGGATACTTAGCCAAGCATATGAAATGGTGGGTACACGAGTATTTTTTTCCCCACTTTTTTTTTTTTTTTTTTTTTTTTTTTTTTTTTTTTTTTACGTTTTTAGTGTAAAACCTCTACTTCCAATATTGCATTTATATCCCAGGTTTCTCTCGGCCAGTTGAGTTTCTCCCCGCATCCTCTCCATGTATGCTAGTCACAGGAGGAGCCATCCTGCTGGTAGACCAGAGTGTTAGTAGGAATGCTGTATCACAATTCATCTTGAAGAGCATTAGCAGCATAACCCCTCATATATCCTCATTATTATTTTTTTACTTACTTTTCTGCCCTTTTTCCTCACTTGAGAAGCACTGTGCCATTACAGAGATGGGTCTTCTCTTGCTGTAATAAGAAAACATAGTTTCGAGTGGAGCCGTGCGAGGGTTGAGGATTGATCGCTTGGCTCAATAAGAGCTAAAAGTTTGATATTGTTTAAAACTGGTTAGTTTGCATCAGCATATACCTGCTTTCGCTTTATGACTGTATGGCTGAGAAGAAAGGAAAGAAATATCTCAGCTTTCACCACTGAAACTGAGAAAGTGACTGATTGTCACGTCAGTGCTGGGAGCAGCTCTCAGCGGATGAATTCCTCAGTCCGTGTGCTTCATCTCTGCTAAACTGCTGCGACTGCTTCTGTGCGCTCTGGTTGTGTATCTACACCAAAGTACTCCAAAGGGGACCTATCGGAGCTTTTTACAAATGCAAGGGAAAATTATGTATATGAAAATCTATATGTATATGTATATATAAATCAAAATATAAAAATAATAGGAATAGTAAAAAAAACCCACATTGCGGCTATAACCACTGACTAATGGTCTGTTTGATTAAAATTTTCTTTAAAAGAAGATAAAGGGAAGACTTTCAAAACCTTCTTTCAGTTCTTTAGTAGCTATTTTTCTTTGTATCGTCCAACTGCTGTAAGTCAGCCAGGTAGACTTTTAATGGTACGGATTCTATTTTATAAAGAGTCCAGCATAATAGAGTCCTAACTGGAGCCCATAATAGAGACAGTCATCATTATTGGCAATAAAAACTGGCAAATTTGCTGGAAGTGTCTTGTGATTTTTCTAACTTCAGATATCTACCTGACATTATGCTTAAATAAACGAGTCTCAAATTAGGAATTTAAGGCTTAAATTAGACTAATATTCTCACAAGCTTCATGATTTTTGTTTTGACTTTGAAGAGCTGAAATGAAATCACTTTGCTTTATCACTCATCCGCTTCCCTTTTTATTACTGAAGAGGACTGAAGTGACAGTATTTTAAATGTGGTCAGATGAAATGTTGGTCATGTAACTTTTTAATAGGTGCTTTCAATGGCAAATAGCACGTTTGAGTTGAGGCTTGAGTAGAAGACATTCCAGATGTAGATTCCCATCCTTTTTGTTGTGTGGTTGTTTGGTTTTTTTGTTTTTTTTTTTAATTTTTAAAGTAAGTTGCAGTGATGGGCAAATGCTGTATACTCTCTCCCATGTCTAGGCTTCTGGCATTTGCTCCTTTGGCCTCTCCTCTCCAGCCAGCAACCCTCCAGCCATCCCCACTAGATCACCTCTGTGAACACCCTCCAGCCTTTCCTTCCACCTTTTAATGTTTCCTCCATCCCCAATATCACACTGTCTTTTTTTTAAGCTCCTTTCCCTCATCTTTAAAGATTCTTTGCATCTCCCTCTCCGGTCGCTTAGGTGATGTGGTGCTTTGCTGCGTCACTCGGACGATGCCAACCTTAATCATCCGTTTGTCTGGCTCTCCTGTGGGCGTCCTCGGCTGCTCTTTCATGTGCTTCTTAAACGGGTCCATAAAGATGCTTCTTTTTCCTCCAGATTGTTATTTAATACTCTGGGGATCCTACAGAGAGTTGGTATTCACCCATGCTAGGCAAGAAAGGCCCGTTTGATTTGCTCGGATAGATAATTCAGGGAATCCTGGAGATATAGTTCCATAGGAGGCTGGAGGTTTTAACTTTCCAAACCCCACAAATTTTCTATGGTGCCTGTGTAAAATCACATTATCTGTGTGTCGTCTTTTAGATTTCTGTTTTTATCTCTATTGCTCTCCCTTTCCATTGTTTCTTCTCAAATTAAATTGCAAATGTCGGGGTGACAGCGCAGAGATGGAGGAAGGGCAGGAACCTTTCCTTATGGGCTTGAACGGTTCCTACCACAGTGAGAGCTTCGTCCTGTTTCATACCTTTTGACACTGCTTTAACGTAGACCTTTTCATTATGTGACACGTATAATTCCCCAACAGCACCGTCTGCTGCCACCTTCCTGGGCCTAGTCTGTCCTCCCTGCCTGGGCAGGCAGCTTTCACCCGTCTTTTGTATAGACCACAGTGACCTTGAGATACTCAACAGTAACCCATTTTATTTTCTTCTGGCCCCTTCCTAAAGTTGGAGTGAATGACTTCAGTGGCATGGTTGCCGGTAAGGCTTCTGCTAGTCCAGCTCCGTAAGTCAAACAAAATTGGTTGTGAAATGCTTCCCCTGTATTTTAATCTCAAGTTGTGCCACGCTGGGTCTCAACGGCCATGCGGTGGAATAGAGGACTTGTGCTCACCACGCTGGCTGGACTGGGCACGCTCTTCTGCGGTCATTTGCCATGTAGCTTTTGTCGTGTGTAATAAAAGTCATATTTACAGATTGGTAGCGCACACTGTCCCGTTCCTGAATAGGGCTGATTTGTTCTTCATGGCCCAGGAGGCACCCAAGTGCGCGCTGAGGGCAAGAGCGGTGGAGCTAACCGGGAGCCAAGTGCAAGAAGGAGGGGGAGAAAGCAAGGTCCTAATTTTTCTAAAGGAAAGCATGGCTGAACACCTGCTGTTCCCCAACAGAATAATATGAATTTGCATCAAAAAGGGGTCCCAATCAGTTGTGCTGGCTGCTTTTGAGGAGAGCAGTTGTGTCTGGAGGCATTCTGTTGGGGGAGATGTCTTCCAGTGAAAGCATTTTCCACACAACGGGCTGTGGGGCCCACCCCGCGGCTGGCATTTAGAGAGGGGTGGAAATGCTATTTAAATTTCAAATGGACTCAAGTTTTCACAGTTGCCATGTCAATAGATCAAGTTCCTTGAAATACATTTTAAGCGGAGTTTACACAGAGCCGCAGGAGCCCGCATTGACTCCAAGGTCTGCCTTTATTGTGCCTCCAGCAGCGGTAAGTCAATATGGCATATTGAAAGCAGCTCCGCTCTGCCGCCGAGTGAAAGTTAGCAAATTCCCCCGTCTCCTTCCAGCTCTTTTCTTGGGTAGCAGCATGTTTAACTAACTGAAATGGTCTTTTTTTTTTTTTTCCTTTTCTTTTTTTTCTCCCCGTTCCTTCTTTCTTCTTCTTTTTTGCCTTGTTTCGGGAAGGCGGTAATTAGATCAGGCTATCAAACTCATCACACCTGCCAAAACGCCCGTCCAGGCAAGGCTGAGAAACCAACATGATACAAGGGAAGGTAACAGGAAAACAAGCGGGGACCCGGGTGGTGCTGATAAGGGCCGACAGTTGCTTAGCACACAACAATAGAAAATAAAACTCGGAAAACAAGAGCGGCCAGAAGAGTGGTTGTATTTCATTGCGGGAGCTGATAAAGGTTGCAAACCCTAACTCCAGCGGTTCCAGGAACAACATCCTCTGGGAGTGACCTGGTCTGACTCCCCCTCCAACTGTTACCCTCGTCTAATTGTGGTTCTCACTCGTTTATCTTCGCTCCCTATCCAAAATACCTTCAAACCCAGTACATCCCGGGCTTGCAGCAGGTGTGGATTGTGGGCAGAGACTGCTGGAGATAGGGATGTTTCCAAATAGGTGGGAGGGGACCTCCCAGCGTGGTTGGAAGTAACTGCTCCTGGAAGGCTCTGGACCTCAGTCACTTCCCCAGCTGATCCATCAGGGTACAGATGTATCTGACATAAATGTCATGGGTTAAAACCACTTGATTCTGTCCCCCTCCCCTTTTTTCCTGGGGGAACAGTGTGTGGAGCAACACATTGTGCTTCTGCGTGCTCTTGTTCATGGCTGATGCTGGAATCAAATGTTGTCTCTGGTCTCCTGGCATGTGTCTGCGCTTGGTGTGTGGGTGCGTGCAGTGAGTCTGCAGCGCTGGAAACTGTCGTCTTTGATTTCTACAAGACATGTTTGAAATGCTTCTGGAGATGTTGTGTACACTTCCTTCTCCATCATCCGCTCATGCATGAAAAATAGTCATTTCTCCTTGGTGTGACGACCATACGGGCTATCCCTAGTGAAGATGCTCATTAACTATTTCTTGCTGGGCTTTCCCTATGGATAGGTGAATCTGAACATCCCCAGCCATGGGGAATGGATGCCAGCAGGTACTTTATTTTGAGTTTGACCCACTTTGAGATTTTAAGATATGGCACGTTGCTATCTGCCGTCCTCCTCTTTGCGCTGGTGTAGCGTGTGAGGAAGCTGGAGCGGGACACAAGCTGGAGTCTAGACTTTGCATTTTAAATGCTCTGGTATGAGTTGTTTTGTTTCTGTTTGGATTGCGCCTACTGCTTTCATACCCTCCTGCTACCCTGCCAGGATAAATCACTCTTGAGGTGACCACGCATTTCCTGAGACACACTGTTAATTTAAGCAAGCAAACGAATGACCTGGTGAATCGCCGGGTGATGTTGGGCCCTGATGATGGAGCCTTTGATTCTGCAACCCAGGGAACATTCCTCTGCCTTTTGCAGGGCTCTGGTAAAGCTCTGTGATTGTGGTACCCAAAAAAAGATGGCTAGATTTACATTCTACCAGAAATAGAAAGTGGCATGGGAGAAACATATGCCTTGATTCCTAAATGGGGAAAAAGAAAATATTTAGGAAGGAAAAACAGTTCTGTGACTAATTATTTTTAATTGTTTTCTTTATAAAAAAAAAAGATCAAGATTGTTAGAGTGCTTGTTCCCCTCCAAAACATCTACAAGTGATCAGGCTACCAAACAGACTAATTAGATGTCAAATAGACTTCAGTTCTTAAATTGGTTTAGTTACACAATGCAAAACATCACATTGGGAAGCAGATGGCGTGTCATTTTTAATATGTCTCGTAACTTGCCTGAAACCACTTCAAAGTTTCTTTAAAGGAAATGTTGCTACTGCTGACCAAAAGAGATGCCACTGAGTAGCTTTCAACATCATAGCAAGCTGTTGGGCCAGCGTCTCGCAAGTGGTGGTGATGTCCTCAGAGGCTTAGAAGTAGACATACCTTTTTAAAGGGGTTTGTGTTCAATGGATAAAGAGCTGGTGCTCTCTCAGAAAACTGGGACCCTTTAAGGTTGGGCAAATTAGACACCACCACCACCCACTCCCCCCCACCCCCCAAAAAAAAAAAATCAAATAAATCAAGGCTGTAATACAATTAGTTTTGAAAAATCTTTCTCTGTGCCCAGACTATATAATAGGTCAATTGACTTTCGGGCTGTGCCTTCCCTACAAATGCCCGTATTGCACTGGAATCTAAAAGGTAACGTTGAATAGGAATATAGAGAACGAGAAACCCCACAGCAGTGCGGGGAACTGTTTGCCTTGTTTGCAAAAACATGAAAATGGCTCAATGTCTTGTAACTCGAGTCATTATGGCATTAATAAAAACAGCATTAAGTGCTGCCAGGCTGGTCCATTGCAACCTTAATTACTGAAAGAGTAGAGAATGAGTGTTTGGGTGAAAAACAGGTTTAGGATTGTGGTGGAGATTAAGTAATTCCAAAGGGGAGGGAGATCTCTGCTCGAGTGGTCAAAACTGGGAGATAACCTCAGTTAGGTTTCAAATCCCCACCCAAATATGCTTCAGGGGCTTTGAAGGGTGTATTTGTTGCAGAGGTGGAAAAGACCATGAGATGCCGACAGTAACCATGCAAATGAAGTCAGTAGTAGGTGAAGAGATGAGATTTTTTTGGTAGGCTCTATTAGATATAAAAAGTCAGCTTAAGTATCCTCAGATGATTCAATGCTTGAAGAAACACATCTTCCCATTATAGGTTTCATTAAATATTATTAGAACAATATGCGTTTGGGTTGGGGTAAAAATCGGAAAATACATTAGTACAAGCAAAATAAGGTGGAAGGTTTAATTTCTCTCTAATATTCTTCATTCATACACAGCACTGATTTTGTTACTTAAAATTCTTCTTTCTAAAGGAAAGTGATAAATGCAAAGGATTAGTTCCAAATTAATATTTTAACCTGTTGTGCAAACTTTCTAAATATCTTCTTCTTTTATCACAAAATAACCTGAAATAGCAAAGTCTCCTTCCTCCCTTCCATCCCTCCCTTCCCGAGCTCATAAGCGTCAGGAGGAGCAGGGTAAGCTTTGCCACGGGGCATCCTCTTGTCAAAGATGCTTAATTGCCTCCGAGTCTACTAATCTAATATATGAACAAATACCGAAGCAATTAATTGTGTTGATTTAAAAGCCATTTCCCCTCTTTTCTTTATGCTTCCCCCTCCCCAAATCTCTTTCCATATTCATCCCGTTGGCGACAGGCCATCGGTGGTGAAATTGGGTAAGGTATTGACCTTTTTGGGTCAGAAGGCTGTGGCTTGCAGGGTGAGTGCTATTTGAGGAGGGGAGGAGGAGAAGGCGGAATTGGTTTGGACGCATTGGCGGTGAGGGATGCTTTCTGCTGGGATGAGGTGTCATCCAAAAACTGCTGTTGGATGTGGGACCTTTGGTCATCCCCATGGGGAAAGAGGAAAACCAGGCTGGATGACACCTTCCCTGGGCAGGGAAGAGGGCAGCTGGCCCTTTTTGAGTTGTTTTCGCACCCTTTAGTCCCCCTGCTGGTAACAGAGTTTATAATTAACCTCATTAATACGGTATAGAGGGCCTCAGTCAATCTCTGGGCGGTTGCTCCCAAGGATATCTTGCTAACGGACTGTACGATAAGTGCGTTTGGCACCAGAACGTGCTGAAGATCTTTGTCCGTGGCGCTAATTGCTTGTGTCATCCTTCTCCCCGCTGCCAGCTACACATTCTTCTGGAGATTTTCCCGAACGGCAAAGAGTTTCCTTGGATAGAAAACAACCTTGCCAATATTTTTGATCATTTTGTATGGCAGAGGTCGTTTTTCAGTGCTGCTCAGGGGGAATCAAGGAGGCAGAGGCAGTTTGGAAGGGGACCCCCTGTGAGCCCAGTGGAGAGCTGGGTGGTTTTGAAAGGTGCTTCTCACCTTTGGGTGCTATAGAAAAATCTGGTTGTAAAAGAAAAAAAAAACCAAACCCACAAACAAACTGAAGGTGTAAAACAAAAGAAGCAAGGGGCAGGATAGATTGCCTGTATTTTTTTCCTTGCTGCCCCAGAACTGGAGTGCATGGTGGCACGGAGCTGCATCAAGGTCATGAAGTTTGCAGAACAGCAACCAGATGGAGGGGAAGGGAAAAGTGAACTCAAAAAGACTGGGATTCATTTGGGGTTTTGCAGGAAAATGGTTTTTCGGGGTGTTTCTGTGGTAGGGTGCTTTCTGTTGAGTGCAAGTTGAGTCACCTCATTTTATTTGGCTGTCGGCATGACTTTGGTTTTTGGTACCTGGTGGGTTTCATCCTATGTGGCTTTGTGGACCCTTCCCCATTTTTACTAAGGATTTACAGATATCGAGGAGCACCTTTTAATAATATTGGCAATAAAGTTGCTTTTATTTGGTTCTTTCCTAGACCTTTCACAAGTAGTCCTGGGATCCTTAAAGGTCTGTGCATTGGTATCTTAAAACTCCTAATCCCTTGAGTTATGGTACTGCTTCAGCTGATGGACTGGGACCCATTCAATTATTTTCCTTTTTTTTCCTTTTTTTTTTTTTTCCCCCAAAAAAGGCAAAGCAGGACTGGAAACTTCATTTTGTTGCGAAGGAGTTATGGAAACTTTGAGCATGACCACACTTTTAATCTCACAGTGGGAGTAAAGATCCTGGAGCATTTAATAGAAACCAAAGGCAGGGAGGTGGGTTCTGGGGTGCCTTTGCTGATGGGTGGTTGTGGGTGTTTCTTTCTCCATGGGGCTGGATTATTGGCTTCCTGTGATCCTGGAGTGGGAAAAGATGTTGGAGGAGGAAGCGAGGAGCAGCTTCATTGCCCATCTCGCACATTGAATCCTGCCTTGCTCGTTATTTTAATTATAAACGTTTTACTTGTCTATTTGTTTTCATGGGGGCTGAAGTCTAGCAGTAACCCCTTGACCATACATTCAACCGAACAAGAATGACCTGGCAAATCTGACCTACCGTTGGCTTTCATTCTCAAAGCTATTTTCAGTAACTGTAGTTTTTGTTTGTGCTACGTTTAAAAAAAAAAACCCAACCCTTTTAGCAGCCGCAATTGGTGGGCTGCAGGAGGATGGGAAGGCCCTGTAACCGTTTCCCCCATTTTATTTTCCATAAAGTGCAAGCATTTTAAACAGAAAACCTGACAAGTCATTTCCTATCATGCATTGTAATTATCCATTATAATAGGGAATAAAAGATTAATTAGTTTTCAAGCTGCAGATATGATTTAATTAGTTTTCAAGATGTATCTGAAACACCTGTCTCGGCAAAATCAAAGCGCTTTCATTTAGGGCGGGTGAAAAATAGGGGAGAGGGAGAGAAGGAGAGAGCGAGTTCGGGGTCGCTGGTGTTTGCAGACCCGCGGGGTCGCTCCCCCATTTTACGCCCTCATCAAGGTGTGATGCCTTTTTTCTTTTTAACTGTCCAATTTATGACGAGTGTTTAATTGCAGTGATGCATGCTTGTGTGCTCAAGACATGTCATTGCCAGTTCATGCCACTATTCCCCAAGATGTAAGAAATTCTGAATGTCGTCTATGGATGCATGTGCTGACCCCAGGGAGGTCATAGCAGAGAGGAAAGGACCAAACCCCATTGGTTTTTTTGTGAAAACCTCAGCTCCAGTCACTTTGCTGGAGAAGGCAAAGTGGTGGCCGTGAAACTCTCCTCTGGTCATCGATTTGGGGACAGTTCAGTGAGGGACTGAGGTGAAATGATGTTTTTGCTGTATGTGAGCTGCAGCTGAAGTCTCCGTCGCGGGCAGCAGCGTCTTTCCATTGGGATTAAATGTGGTTTGGTAGGAAAACGGGTATAAACCAGGAGGATCGAGGGATGAGTTTTTCTGTGGCATCACCGCTGGCACCCGTCACCCCGGGATGGTGTGGGAAGATGAACCCCCCGGCTGCGGTGTCGCCTGGGGGCCAGCTCTGCCTCTGCATGAAACTGCAGCCTCTCTACTATCTTAATTATCATAATAATGATAATCATCATCATCATCTTCAAGAAACTAAGCTGCTTTTTCCTCTCCTCCCCCAAACCCATATTTTAGGGTCACTCCCTGGGAAGAGGTTTCCAAAGAAAGGAGGTAGGAAAAATGGACCATTCCTGAAAAAAACTTTTTTTTTTTTTCCCTTAAATTTTGCGGTATCTAAAGATTTTCTTGGCGCATATCCCCCCCCCATCTCCCTTTCTCCCCACTGCTTTTTTGAATTGAGCCTTACAAAAGCGGCGGTCCCTACCCAGGCGGAGCAGGGTGCAGCAGTGCTTTCTTCCCGTAGTAGTAGTAAAGGTCACGCTTCCCCGCGGTGGCTTTTTTGGCTGGGTTATATTTAACTCCGAACAACCCACCCGCGCTTCTCCTCTCCCTTGCAACCGCGGCCGCACGCGCCGGGGTCTGCGGGAGCACAACAACAAACCGCTTGCGCTTGAGTTTATTTTGTTGTTATTATTTTGTCGGTGTGTTGTTGGTTTGGTGTTTTTTGTTGGGTTTTTTTTATATATATTATTTTTATTTTTTGGAACCGCTGGGGCTCTGCGGTTGGGTTGCGCCTGGTTGCTCGCCAGCGGCTATAAATAGCGTTGTGTACAAGCAAGAAGTGCCTGAATGAGGTTGAGCGGCAGGAAAGGAAAAGCCCCTTTTGGCTTCCAGCTGGCCGCCGGCCAAGCAGCGCATTGCTCCAGCAGATGAGTGTTTTGAGGTAGCGTGGGAAGGAGAGAGCAGTGAGTAAGATGGTCTTTCTCCGGTTAGAGGTGTGTGTGGATGGCTCTGTGTGTGTGTGCGTGTGTGTGTCTTTTGTTGGGGGTTTTTTATTTTATGAATGGCTGCCTGCGGGCAGGGCAGGGATGCCGGCGGGGATGCTGCAGCTTCCTACCCAGGTTTGATCCCTCCGGGTGTTAATGAGTGAGCCTTGGGATGGTGGGAGTGGTGAGGATGCTCAGGAGGATCCATGGTGAGGTGGGGCTGGGTTGGGAATCGGGTAGGTTTTGGTTGGGATTTTGCCTCTGCTGCTGCTGGGTTTAATGTCGGACAAGTTTCTTCTCCCTTTTTTCTGGCCCAGAAATGTGCCGTGGCATTCAAAGTGGGGTGTTGCACGCGTTTACGGGTATCCCATCTCCAGCGCTTCTCATGACAGGTCATGATCCTGGTGGGACTTTGGAGCTTAGGAAGTGGGAATGGTCCCTCTGCAACGGGAGGGATGGGACTCTCCTGCATCACTCCCTTCACCCCCATCGTCTCTGGGGTGAACCACCAGTTGGGCACCCCGAAGGGCACCCATAACCCCATCACTTCCTTGCACCCAGGTTCTTCTTTCTCAGGGGGCGGTAATTGTTTCTTGCATTACTCTAGCACTGAGCGCACCCCAATCCAATCGGGGCTGTGCAAATAGATGAGAAGGAAACACTCAGAATCAACCCTTGATATAAATATATTTTCCCTTCAATGCATAGATAATTTTAATCAAGGACTTTGCCTGAGAAGTCTTTTGTCTATACATGTATTTATTATTTTTTTTTTTTAAAGTACCTTTATGTGCTATATATACAAGCATGGATTAAATGGCATTGTAACTATGGAATTAAATGAGGTTTTATCAGAACATTTAGAGACACCTTTTCAATAAAACCTGAATTGGACTGGGGAAAACCTGACTTTTCTCTGTCCGGTTATTTCAGCTCCACTGAAAGGCGTTCTAGGAAGAACTGCAGCTCTGCCTGGAGTGCCCGCCAGGGTTGTGGGAAGGAACGAGGATGAGGGAAGAGTTTGCTGTCTTTGGCTTTCAGTTTTATAAAGAAAACCAATTTAAAAAACCCACCAAATTTCCTTTTTGAGCATAGGCTGAATTTGCTAAATTTTAGTCTGGAACTTGAGTATTTCAGTGAGTTATGAGACACTAAAACAGGGGTGAGAAGTAGAAATATTTAGGGAATTTATTCATTCTTCCCTCATTATTATAACTTGTTTGCAAACTCCGTGAGAAACATTTATGCTAAACATATATATTCTTTAAGAAGTACAATTAGTGATTTACTTAACTGGATAAGGTATCTTAAAACTCCAAAACTGATTAATTAGCACTACAAAAAAGTAAGCAGAACATTAGGGGTCAGCTGATACGCTGATGAAGGCAGCATTAGTTTTTAATAGCGATGGTAATGAGTTAATGATTGCTTATATGGCAGAACAATATATTCAATGTTTATGGTCGTCTGTGCTGTGTCATGCTGTGAGTTAGCAGTTACTGTAACTATCGCTGCCCAAAATAACCTTAGACCCGCAGAGTCTGCTTCAGAAAAGCCCTATAACTGTGGGGTTTGCTCTGGTAAAAGTTTGGGGGACTTTCCCTTTTTTTGAAGCTTGCTGCTAATTGTGTTGCTCATCCTGCAATACAGATAATGCAGCTTTAATTTAATAAATAAATCCATCTCCCTCTTTTTTGGTTTCATAGCCATTCAAATGTTATAGCTGCATTATATTGCTGGATAATTTTTTTTTTCCTTCTGTAATTGAATAGTCTCAAAATGCAGAAACGGCACTCTATTTATTTGAACTGTTTAGAGGAAAATTAATTGGGCTATTTTGATGATTGGTCTTTCGTGTCACGGTCTTATTTTTCACTCTCTGATTTATGTAGCTGGAGTAAAAGGACCAGAAAAAATCTGCCTCATTTGAATTGCTGATATTTCTTTTATAGAGGTTTAGGTTGGGATTTTGTAATTTCTGCTTTTGGAGCAGGAGACGGAGAACTTGTGCAGGAGAACCAGAAATACGATGTTTCTTTTGTGCTGTCGGGATATCAGGGCTGCTTTGATCTCCTATGGTGGAATGTAAGATGCTGCAAAACAAAGGGTTGCTTGAGAGTCCGAGGGGGACTTTCTTCCCTCCTTAACTTCTTCAGGCAGCCGGATCAGAGTGGGACCCTCTGGGGGGAGTGGGGTGGGGTACACAGGCTGGAAATGCCATTAGGGGAATTTGAGCGCCAAAGGTTGGCAGAGCCATTCCTTAAACCCAAGCGAAGGTTGCAACCCCCAAGTCTTGGTGGGGCACCATCCCCTTGCGGGATCGCTCCCGGGTGAACCCGAGCCGCGGAGGGCTGGCTTTTCTCTTTGCCCTTTTCCAAACTAGACAATTTGTTCTGCACGGTGGTGTTTGCCGTCCCAGGCCAGAGATCAAAGGCCAGGCTGAGCCGGGAGCTTGCAAGCAATAGTTTGGGAAGCCTGTAAAGAGGTGGACATGGGAGCACCACCTTCAGTGCTGGGGTTGAAGCCTTCTCCTGAGCAGTGCTTTGTCCCCGGTGCTGGCCCTGTGCGTGGATGTGGGAAGTTTCTAGAGCTGCTGCTGCATTTGCTTGAGCAACCCCAAATTTTGAGGGGGGCTCTTTGGTAGCTGTCAATTAGTGACTGCCTGGTCATGCGTGTGTCCCCCGTGGCTCACAATGCCAAGAAGACAAGGTGGCCTGAAGCCCTGGAAGGGGACACGGGGCTGATGTCTCTGCCCATGTTGAGGAGCGGGTGACCTCAAACCCAGCCTTTGTCTGGCCGCACCGGGATTATCTTCTCATCCCCCTTTTTTTTTGACTTAGAGGAGTTAAAGCATAAAGTCTCGTACTTTGTTTTGGCTGTAATGAGCGGCTCTGGTTTGACATAATCCATTCAAAATGTTGCAAAGCATCTTTTTTCTTTTTTTTTTTTTAGCTTTGCAGTTGTCACAGGTTATTTGAAGCAGAGTTATCACCAACTTGTCGTTCTGTCCCTTTTGTCCCTTCTCCTTGCGAGAAGGTCTATAAGGGCTTCAGCTGGGGTGCAAAGGGACCGGCCGCCCCTCCAGCTGCTCCCCGGCATCGCTGCAATGCCGAGTCTCGTCGGGACGTCACCGGAGGAGCCTTTCCTGGCAGCAAGACCTTGCTATCCAGGGAAACGCTGTTATCTCTGCGATAAAATGCTGTTTATGTTTTTATTGGCGAATAGCCTTCTCCCCTTACAGTCACAGCTCCTGGAGGAGCTAAATCATACGGCGCGGGATGGATGCTGTAAGGAGACCGAGCCCAGCGAGGCACTTGGTCTCTGCGAGCTCCCTCCCCTTAGTGGCCTTTGCCCGTTCGTGGCAGCGTAGGTTGTTGATAGGGAAGTGTTGTCCTCTAATAAATGAGAGATAGCGGATAAGGACGCGTTAATGGTGGAAGGTGCTGCAGGAGAAGCAAACACCGAAAGCACTTTGGGGGCCATTGGTGGTGTTTCCCTTCCCATGCGGACTTTGGTGCGCTCCTGGGCTGCACAGTTCATGGGCAGTGTAAGGGCTGTTAGGAAGTTACTGGTGGCTCTGAGGCTAATGTCTGCTTTGGATGATTGTGCTACAATACATCTCTATTTTAAACTGATTTTTTTTAAAAAAAACCCCTCCATTAAGTGTACCTTCTATTTAAAGCATCTCCTGGCATGGTATAGTTTTTAGTACTCTGAGCCTCTAATGCTCATAGTTAACGAAGGGAGGAAGAAGACCCTCTGCTTGGGGTGATGCCACATACCCAAGTTTCACTGCTCCAGAAGGGATTCATATCTCCTGGTGCAGCTGAGAAGGTCATGCATCAATGGAGACTGACCATGGAAACCACGCTGCTTGTCTGAACTGCAGGCAAAACAAAGTACGAGACTTTGAGGTGTCCCTGCGTGTGGCAGGGGTTTGGAACTCGATGATCTTCAAGGTCCCTTCCAACCTAATCCATTCTATGACTTCATGCTTTAACTCTTCTGCTAAGTCAGAAAAAAAAGGGGGATGAGAAGATAAGCTTGTTCCCATTAAAAAAAGAAAAAAACTATAGCCATATTGGTATTAGAGCCATTATAGCCATAGTTGAGGGTCACCTCTGCTTCATCCTGTTGATGAGAGGAAGGGTGAAGCAGTCATCAGAGCTCTGGGCACTTGGGAAATCCCGAGTTAGAATCACAGAATAAAATCATAGAATAGTATGGGTTGGCAGGGACCTTTAATGGCCATCTAGTCCAGTCCCCTGCAGTGAGCAGGGACATCTTCAACTAGATCAGGTTGCTCAGAGCCCCATCCAGCCTGACCTTGAGTGTTTCCAGGGATGGGGCATCTGCCACCTCTCTGGGCAACCTGTTCCAGTGTGTCACCACCCTCAGCAGAAAAAGTTTCTTCCTTGTATATAGGCTAAATCTTCCCTCTTTTAGTTTAAAGGCATTACTCCTTGTCCTATCACAACAGGGCCTGCTCTCTCGCAGGCTTTCCCCTCTGGTCCTTGGGAAGTCACTTTGTCTTTCGGTGTCCCAATCCCCCGTCTATGAGCACAGAAAATGCCGGGAGGCTTGAAATAACATATCAGGGTTTGTACGGTACTCAAACCATCAAGTGGAGGTAATGTACATGCTGAAATTGTCTCCTGGCTATGTGCACAAGAAATTGCCTTTGTGATAAACCCACGTGTGTATACGGTACTCATTTTCCTAGTGATCGGGTTGTATCCGTTGGGTTGAAGGACTACCAGGTCATCACAAGTGCGGTTGGTATGCAAAGAACAAGATGTGTCATCCCCGACCAGCAAATCTCTTCTTTGTTACTACTGTTAGGTACTTCTTGTGTTTACTTATACGTACATATGTGCACTGAAATTATGGAGAGGGTTTTGCAAGGTTATTTCAGGAGCAAAACACCACAAGTGATCTGAATGCCTGCAGTCACTGGAGAGAGTGGGTTTCAACCATTCCTAGATCATGTTTTCTTTCTCTATGTGAAACTTTGGAGTACGTGATTGTATGGAGTTGTGGTTTTGAGACCTGCAAAGCAGTGTATTTGAGTGTACAGTGTAATTAGCCGTGTGATTAGCCTTCTAATTAATGAAAGCCTTGATTTTGACATCCAAAATAGTGTCCTGGTGGTTGAGAAGAATACATATCGATGTGATGGGGTTGCATGGTGTCCCTAATGACTGCGCTGAGAACTGCTGGTCCAGGGCACTCCGGCAGAGCTGCCGTAGGGATCCCCATGAAAAATGTAGGGCAGGGCTGTGTGCTATTAGGAGAACGATGTAGGCACAGTGCCATGGAGACAGAGGTTAAATCACTGTGGCCTAATGCAGATTGGCACTAAACCTTGCCAAATTAAATGTTCAACCTTTCCTCTGTCAGAGGTTGCATTAACCAATGGTGTAATTAAGAAAAAAAACAGTAATTTTTACTCCGAGAGAGAGCTGAGAGGGGTCTTGTACCTTGAGTTGCAAGAGCGAATACTGCAAATGTCTGTCGAATTACGGTGTTCAAACTAACAGGTTTTTACCAAAAATGAGTCAGTAGGGAGAATTAATTCTGGTGCCAAGCAGAAGGTCCTCCCGCAAACTACCTTGACCTAAAGAAGTGGAGTATGGTTAAAAGGAAAGGTAAAAATGCTCTTTTTGTTAGTGAGGTGTTGATGATAACTGGCTGTTCAGTGGTTGCTTTAGCTGTATCAAATGCGCGTATGGTCAGTCTATGCCTTCTTGTTACTTGTTTTTCATAAACTATGAGAAAATCCCCACTGATTTTAAGCGGTTGAGCCATTTAAACTAGGTTTTGGGTTTGCTTGTTCCTTTGGCTCCGCATTATTCATTCACACCGGTTAAGTCTACTGGTTTGGGGAGGGCAGGAGCTCTGCAAGAGCAATCATGCTGATGTGATGGCCCAGACCTTCACTGGATTTCATGTTCCTCCTGGTGAGGCTATTTTTATTTTTTTGAAAGCTTCTTTCTGCTGTAGCTCTTTGGTGTCGTCTCGGCAAGCTGTGCATAACCGAGCGCTTTGGTTGCACTGACTTTGCAATGCTGGAAGGAAACAGTTTGTTTTTTTGTGTTGGGATGACGTGTTGGTTACCTGCTGCTTTCTCTGCCTGATGAGGAAACAGAGCTGTCCCATTGAAACTGAACCTTTCCGTGGTGGAAATAACCCAAGTGCATGCATGGGGATACGGAGGAGAACATCCATTTTCTTGGGCTGGAGGAGCAATGCAGGAGGAGAAAACCTATTTTCTTGGGCTGGAGAAGTGTGAGGGTGAGAGAACCTTTTTTCTTCATCTAGAGGAGCAGTGTAGACTCAGTGGAGGTGACATTCTGCTAGTGGGGTTACAATCAGCCCGTCTGCAAGAAATCGTCAAGTGCAGTGAGACACCCAGGAGCCACATTATCAGCCACACTGATAATCAAGCCTGGGCTCCATGAAGATGGTCTCAGCAGCTGTGCTGGTCCCTTCATCTTTCCAAGATGACCCGAGTGCTGTCACAGTTGTTCGGCGATCGGGGAAAAATCTCTGGTTTAACGGCATGTCCCTGATGGCCGCAGCATCAACCCCCAGCTCTGCCAGGAACAGCCCCTGTGGGTGTTGTTTGATTTGACGGATAGAAGGTGCTCATTCAATTAATGCTGCATCACAGTTCGCTTCCAGGAACACGGGAGGTGTCAGCAGTTTTGTTTACGAGCCTCTGTGCTCTCCCGGTTTAAGTCATTCCTGACAAAAGGAAGTTGAAATGCTTGCATTGATTCCGGGCTCTGCTCTGCAAAATATCCGCACGTGGCAAAGACGCGGAGATTTTTCAAAGCAGCCTAAAGGATTTAAAGTGCTTTTGACATCTCAGGCACTGAGCTCCCAGGCCTCGGACCACTGCTTTTAAGCATCTGTAAGTCACAAATAGATTTAGAAGATAAAATGCTGGAGGCTATTAGTTCTCTCAGCGCATACTTTACTTATTATTTCTTTTGAGGAAAGCCTGGTTACTAAATTTACCCTTTGTAATGTTTAGAGATTGATATTCAGAGATTTGCTCTTTCGAAAAAGCATGTTGGGTTTTGTTAAGAGCGTTACGGCTTAGAAGCAAGATTTCTGGAGACTTGTTCAGCAGTCTCCTCCCTGTCACTGAATAAACTGCCCAAAAATATACTCCTTCACGATTTAATATGTAAGAAACTAAGGTGCTTTCTATTTTTCAAGTAACAGCTTGAAAATAGTGTGTCAGGGGTGTATTTTTGGTTTGTGTTTTTTTTTTTCTTGGTTTTTTTTTAGGAAACTCAAGTTTTTAACAAAACTAGTTAATTTTTCCCACTTTTTTGTGGACTTAAAATGTTCCATACTTGAATGCTTCCTTTGACATTTTTGTGAAAAGGCTAATTCTGTGTTGGCTGAAAAAAATCAGAATATTGTGTATTAAGAAGTCTCAGTATTTGGGGAAAAATGTGGAAGAAAAACAACAAGAACGTCAATTTGAAACTATTAAACTATTTTACATGTCAGCTATATTGGAATTAATTGGCTTTTGTATCATGTTCATCTGCAGTGGATCTACCAAAATAGCCTAGATGATTGCTCTGCTCCATCTGGTTATTATCTTGCTTCTTGTAATATCCTTGTGCCATGCTGTTGTGGCCGGCCACGGCTGAGAAAAAGCTTGCTGGAGATTCCTGAAGATCTGCTCTGTTATACATTACCAACTTGTCAGGGACTCATTTGACAAATTGAAAATCAGCCAAATGCTTTTCCAAGCCAAAAGTAGCCTGAAATGATGTCTATGCATCATACCAAAGAGCTCTTTTTAGTTCCTTAAGGTGACTGACTCCAAATACTCCTCAGATTATTAATAGTGCCCTAATAAACCTGGAGAGCAATCCTATAAATTTCTGCGTGTTCGGGGGTCAAGTGATGAAGTCAATATTAATTAATAGTCAAATGCAGTGTTTTATTTCATGTAATCAGCCTCCTGACAGTCTGAGCAGTCTTGGAGGTTAGTTCCGCTCGAAGAGTGGGAGCGATGCCAGAGCATCCCATGCTCCGTTGTTATAAAATAGCAAATAATCTCGAGCTGTTGCATATAATAGCTGCAGATTCAATAGATCGCCTGAAATGCTCCATGCCCTTTCATAAGGGGTGGTAGGAGTGATGTTCTGGTGGACCTAGTGGTGGTTTCTCCTTGCCCTCCCCACCAGCTCTCGGCACAGGAGTATTGCAAAGCAATGAAGCAAGGCAATGGGAAAATTTGGTTTGGTCATGAGAGCAGGAGAGGGATGCAGAGACCTGGGGTGTCAGGGTGACCTAGGGTGGTTGGTAGCTTCAGTGGCTTCATGGTGGCAGCTCCGTGGCAGAAGGTTGCTGGAAGAAAGGAAGGACACATGGAGATGCTCGTAGCGCAGATGGAAAAGGAGAGGGGCTCCTTCCAGGGAGAGGGAAGAGGATGCCCCTGAAGATGCCTCTGAAGATGCCAGCTCTAGTATAAGATGAATGACTTCAAATTTGTTTACAGTGCACTACGGGGAATATTTAAAGTATTAATATTCTTTTTGGAGGGAGAGTTGTGTTTGTGTAGCTGGACTGTTAGATTACTGTGCTCAAAAGCAGATCCATTTATTTGAAGGAGTGATATATAGGTTATTTTGCCTTTCAATAGCTGATCTGCGGGTCCTGGAAATTCCTCACGAGCTCTTCTCCTTTGCCTGGCCGGCAGTTGGCATCTCACATGGGTTTGGCTGTGGTTTAGAGACGCCCTTGGTGAACAAGGGTGGGCGATACCTAAAACTCATTGCAGGGCGTTTGATAACAGAAAGGACGTCTTATCTAAAAGTACTGCTCACTCATTTTCTCACTAGCTTGAAACTGTAACATGCCCCAAATGCCACCTTTCACCCCCAAGAAGGGCTGAGGAGGAAGAAAGGAAAAAAAAAAAAAAGAGAATATTTTCCAGGCAGATACACAGATTCCTCTTGTCTGAAGATATTTGACAGTTCAAAGATAGATGTTTCATCCAGGTATTTGTATTTTCTCTCCAATCCGTTATTAGAGTCACGTAGGATACTTTTTGTCTACCATCTCTTCTCCAAGTGGCAGGCTTCTTCTAAGTTATTTATGAGGGATATGACACCTTATTAATTATATTCCTATATAACCTTACGGGGATGATGCAAAGTGTTCTCCAGCATGAGGAGCGTTCACGTGTGATGGAGCAGGACTGGATCTATGGTGCTCGTCTCCGAACCTGCACCATACTTCATTCTTGGGGAAGAAAAATAAAACATTTTGTGGAGATTTGTGGCCAGTTAAGCTGGGCAATACTTCATTTTTGTGGAAGAAAAATAGAGATTTGTGGCCAGTGAAAGGTTTACTGTTGAATTTTTAAAATATCATGTATATACACGTGCACGCATAAATACAATTTGTTAATATAAAATAAACATATATTCACTGCCACTGCTACTGATGGTATATTAGTTTTGTAATTCGATTTAAATACATTTTACCCAACATCCTGTTAGAGCTGGAGTTGCAGTCTCCAGGTTGCAGTGTCCTCAGTGAAGTCCCTCACCATAGGGCAGCCGGGTGGTGGCCCTGCAGGGTAGAGCTGAGCGTGTTGATGTTTCCAAAGCAAAACTTCTCTCTTTCATTTTTTTTTTCCACTGTTGAAGCTGATGAATTCACTCCAAGAACATGAAATGTTGATTAAAGTCTTCCTGTGGCCCAGTTTTGGCCCCTGTTCAGTGGAGCACATCATGCGATTCTAGTTTAGACCCATCGTATATTTATAGATATTGTCCTCATGTAATGGGTAAGGCCTTTGCTGAAAGACAGGGACTAAAGCGTGTTGTCTGAATGCTCTCTGAATTGAGGTTTTTAATGATATTAACCAGATGTTTGGCAGCCTGTTTTTGGGGGGACGTATGTAGATGGAGGGTAGGAGTGGCAGCTCACGCTCTGCTTTTCTAACACTTCAGGACACAGTTGTTCATCATCCACATTTCTATATCCAGATCCAGATGAAAAGAAATGTTCCTGGTTTTAACCGTTTTTCAACAAAATTGTTTAAATCCTTTCTCAAAGCTCGAGCTTTCCTTCCATGAACTCTTTTTATCCCAAGCGTTTCCTAAAGGAGATGTTAGGCGATAGCATTACGTGTCTGCCCACTCTGCTCCCGCTCAGCATCAGCCTTTGATGTTGGTGTCATCTCCATGGATGACGTTTTCAAAGGCACCGTGTGTTTCTACACCTATCCCGAGGAAAGGCTGGTGGATTGAGAGAGTTGTGCTTCTGCTGTCTTCTTGGCCGGGTTTTTTCTCCCATCTGGACTGTTTGGGGTTTTGGGATGATGCAGACGGAGCTGCAGAAGGGATTGTCCCATGGGTCAGCCCTCCAGCGACCGCTTCAGCAAACCTCTGGCCAATGGGGCATCCCAGTGCTGGTGCAATCCTGCATACTTCCACAGTCATTGCCTTTTTCCATGTTTTTGTTTAATAGTGTTTTGACTTCATCTCTGGCTGTAATGGATTTTGTGCAGTTGAGGAGATAAAGTGAGAAGCTCCACTCACTGGTACCTTGTTGACGGCCTCTCCTCCGCCACAGGAGTGCTTTCTCTTCCTGGCCATGGGTGGTTTTTAGGCATAGCGGCCAAGTTTCAAGTGTGTATTGTCAAGCACATCACAAGGCTTCTCGGTCGGCAAAGCGCGTGTGCACGCAGCACCAAACGGCCCAGCATTGCAATGAGGCTTTTATTTTACATCATCAATTTGCTACAGTTTACATACATCATTTTACTACATCAAAACAATTTAGCTGGATCCCTTCTTTCTACATCGGTGGAAAAGCGGAATAAATAACCGGAGATCGATTAATTTGGGAGACAGGGTTTTCGGGAGAATTTTTTTTTTTTCCCTTTTAATCCATGGGGCCGAAAATTGGTCTTGGCTTCAGTGGGGATGAAGATGTGTTCCTGCGCTGTGGATTTAGATTGAGCTGCAATCTGGTATGTCTTCTCCTAATGAGAAAGCTGGCTGCCACCTCTCCCCCATAGCATTTCTTGCTCTGTTTCTTGTCTTTTTTTGTTGTTGTTTTTTTAAGTGTGCGCCTTCCACAAAGCCCAGCAGCTTGAGCATCTCTTAGTCTCAGTTTAAGCACGTGCTTACGCGCTGCCTTGGAGAGGGGAGGATTTAAGTCCTGAACTGCCACTTTTCCTGAGAATCTGTCTAAAAAATTAACACAAACCTCCAGCTTTTTTCAGCTACGCCTGTGACATGAGTAAATAAACAGCTCAGTGTTTTCCTAAAGGACCAAATATATTCCGTAACTATATCTGATTACTCTTATTCAGCAGATAGTGGTATTTTGGATGAGACCATCCACCCAGCCGGTATTTTTTTCACTGATACTGCTGTGCTTAAACTTATTGCTGTAGCCAGGCATGGCACAGGTTCAGTGCCATGGAAAGTGCCACATCAGATGTTTAATTAGCTACTTTTTGAACTATTTCTTCTGTTGTGGGATAGATCTGAATGGATGGAGGCTTATTAATGCCCCCCATTGAGTTTGGGCATTCGTGCCTGAACTCCAAGTGTCATTTCTGTCATAGGGGAAGACAAAAAAGCAGCAGCAGGAGATGGTTTAACTGGTAAAGTGTTGGTGGTTCGTGGGAGTGAGGGGTGTGGTGGCCAGGAGACCAGGGTGTCCGCCTCAGCTGCGCTTTGTTCTCCAGGATGGGAAAGATATTGTAGACCTCCGCCATAAAAAATACTGCTTAAGCAACTCTAGTATCTTGGCAGGTCTGAGTCTTCAAGCTGGTTTTCCAAAGGGTGTTGGACCCCTTCCGTGATTGTTGGGTTTAGGTGGTATCTGCTCAGGTACCTCCAAGTTTGCAAGCAGGTGTTGGAGTTTGGACGTCTATCTTCATGCTTGTTTTCTTACCACGTGCTAAGAGGCTTTGGGTGGGATGCCCGAGACACCCTTTCTTCAAACGGGTCCCTCCTGTATTTGCAGGGGAGCTTGAGTGCACGTGCAGAGACAGGATTTAATGCGAATGCATCCTCCGTCAAATCTGTATTAAATGGAAATAGGGCTCCTTGGACTCCCCTAATCTCTGGTTTGTGTAGCTGAGTGATGGAGAGAGTCTTGGCCTACTTTGAAGCGAGAGGAAGGGAATGTGTAAGGGGAAGCAGGAGCTGGAGTTGCTAGGGAAACACGAGTAGGGATGCTCGCATGGCTCTCACCTGATCCCTGCCGCAGCAGCTCCGCGGCGCAGGTTCCCTTTCATGCAAGTGTCATGTAGCCTCCTGGGTGAATTCACGGTCACAAAAATCTGCTTAAATTGTCCACTTCGAGAGCTTTTCTCCCCCGAGGCTCAAGAGGCAACAGGACTCCAAGGGGATGGGGGTCAGACAGTCAGCCCCTGGGTTGCTCCGGGGACATGCTGCCCATCGGCATCACCGCTGGTCCCTGAGGGTTGTGCTAGGGGATGAGGCAAATAGGGATTTTCTCCTTCTGGGATCACTTTTGGGGAAATGCCAGCTCTCCTTTGCCAGGAGGGAAACACAGCAGGTTTGGTGGTTTCTCCACTCGTGGAGAAACTCTGCTCCCTCATATTGCAGGACATGCGGACGCTGCTGGACCCATCTGGGTTGTCCCCGTTTTTGTGGCTCTTACAGTCATCGTTCCCATTTGTCCCTCTGGACTACGAGTCCCAGAGTACTTTGCCATTTGAATAATTTGTGCCAGGCCCTGTGCTTAGTGCTTAGCACACCCCGTACCAGGAAAGATGACTTTCATCGAGTTTATGATTATGCAGGTATTTTCTTTCCTGCAAATGTTTTATTTATTGCAGCGGTTATTGATAGCTGCACTTACCAATTCTGTTGAGGCAAAACAACCTTCTACAACTACTTTTTTTTTTCTTTTTTTTTTATGTGTGTGATAAAAATCAATCCTGGCAAAAATTTGAATATCTGGATTCCTCTTGGCTTCCCCGCCTTGTAAGATTTAATAATATCTTGTAAATGTTTTCATCAGCTGCTCCTGTGTTCTTTAATTGAGCGCAGATGAATGAATGGGTTTTGTATGACCGGGTGGTTTTTTTTTCCGGTTTAAGCAGCGATCGGTTCGGTTTAAGCGCTGAGCACTTTTGGGGATGGATGCAGGACTGTTTGTAGTGTGATTATTTTCTTAAGTTTAGAATTAAACAGTTGAGGAGGAAAGCAATTGAAACTTTCCTGTGCCGGCTGGTTCCTTGGGCAGCAGCCTGTACCGTGCGGGAATTGGAAGCAGCTGGCTTTGCTTTATAATTAATCAAGGGAGCGATTATCTTGTGATAATCTTGCCCCCTTCATCTCCTGTTGCGTAAGTAAACACAACTTCGGCTTGTATAAATTGAGTTTTGGCCTTCCACCTTTCGCTACCAGAGGGTGAAAATTCAGGCATGCGGTGATGAGCTGCCCCTCCAGCAGCTCTGCCTGGCTCCTCGTCCCCATCGCCCCAGGACGGTGCATGGAGGGGCTGAGCTGGACCGGCTCCATCGAGAGCAGCGATGGAGCCCGGTGCCAGCTCAAGCTGGTGGGCTGTCCCCAACTGGGTCGAGTGGGAACGACATTTCGCAGCCAAACAGTCGCATGAGGAGAAGGTGTATGTGGGTGCTGTGGCGCTCTGGCTGCGCTCCGCTAACTTTTTTTTTTTTAATACAAAAAAATGAAGCATTTCTGGCCAGAGGCTGCTGCTTCGAGCTTCAAACAGAAGAAAGGGACTGGTTGAAAAACGCAAAGCAGCTGCTAAGGGGTGAACGTGGGGCTTGTGCTGCGGTGCCACGGAGTCGGCACCCCGAGTTCAGTAGGGTGGCGCTGGGTGAGATGAGCTCAGATTAGCTGAACTCCTGTCCTTAAGAGCCTTGGTTACGTCCGAACTCACCATGGACTTGAGATACGGTTGGCACGCACACGGCCGGCTTCGGGGCAAAGCCTCAAATCCCTCTTGGCCAGCTCGCCCGAGGGCTGCCGGGGGGTCAGCGTCGACACTTCTGCACATCCCAGCACCCCGGGGGAGGGCTTTGCCTTTCCAGGCTGCTTTCCCATCCCGTTTAAAAGGAAGGAGAAGGCACGTCTGAATAGCAGACTCTGCATCCATCTCTGATTTTATTCCTTACCGTTCCCCTGCAGTATCTTCCCGTTAGGAAGCTGAAACCATGAGCTGGGAGCTTGGTTGCTTGTCAATGGTGCCGGTGTGGCCCGTTTGCTCGCCCGGAGGCAGGGGATGCTCAGTGCCAGCTCCTGGGCAAAATACATTTGGTTTCTAAATTAAGACGGGGATTCTGCAGAAACACTTGGCATAGGTGAGTTGGAAAAAGGTTTTAAGGGTAAGCAGGTTATTTATACTCTGCCTTGCGTGTCCAGCCTGTGTTTGCGCTGCTAAGTCGTTTATTTTATGGAGAAAGACCTCTGCCATAAATACTCCTCTAACCATCAGTCAGCACCAAGCGCAGGGTGGCCGTAGGGCACAGTGTCCAGCTTGGATGGAGGAGTCTGGCTGGGGAGGGAGGTTAAAATAGGATAAAACCCCTTCCTGAGGATGGTATCCTGCACCGTACGGCAGCTAAGAGGGAGCAGCGGGCTGGTGGTGTGGATATGAGTGGTCCTGCCCTGGGTTAGAGGTTAGGGCATCCACACACACTCGTGTACAGGTGTCCCCAACCTCCCTCCTCCATCTCTGGGCAGCTTAATTTTAAACACTGGAAAGATTTTCAGGCTTCTTGTGTTGGGAGCAATCACAGGTTCTTGCATATGCTAATTTTTAGCAGGGATTGGTGTGTTTATATGAGCTCTCGGATGCTATGGCAGTGATCCCACTTGTGAAGTCCCTGGAAAGTACTGTTTAATACACATTTTTCTCCTCTGGTCATAGGTATGGACAGGCCATGGGGCACTCAGACTAGTCAAAGGGGTTTGGAGGTACTTCTTGGTTCAAGGCTGGACAAAAAGTGTTTGGCAGGAGCTGAAACCGGTGCGGTATTAAAGAAAATTGCCGTCTGCCCATAAAATGTCTGCAGGGACGTTTACCCTGATGTTTGTCTCATGGACTCTAGTGGG
>NW_009649031.1:577538-580965 GCF_000708025.1 Charadrius vociferus
AAAGAGTTAAACGTCTACTCACATGTGTTCATCGCCACAGCCTTGAGGAGGTTTCTCCTCTTCAAGAAATAAATGTAGCACGTGTTCAGCTAAAAATATTGCAGGAGGAATCCTTCCTTGGCCACAGCCCCGATTCGGGAGAGCAGCTGTGAGTCGCAGGGATTTTGTTTGTTTTTAAACTTTATCTGTCTTCAAAGTGATGCTGTGGCAGTCGTGGGGTCCCGTTAGAGGAGCCCAAGTCCCCACTGACCTTCTTCTGCATCCAAGGGTGGACGCGGACTAGGACTCCTTGGCAGCTATTTGCAATGTGGGTTGGAGGAGGCAGTTGGTTTTGTTTGCAATTACCCACAAAAGCAGCCAAACTGGAGGTCACTGGGATGAGTTGCGCTTGGGTGGCTGCGGGATGGAGCATCTTTGGGGTTGCTCGTCAGCGTGACCATGTGCTGCTGTACTGAGGTGGAGGGCGAGGAGAGGCATCTCAGCCCAACTTTTTGCAGGAGTCAATTTGTGACACCGAACCTTCCTCATCGAGCAAGGCACCCGCTTTGCTGTGTTAACGGGTAAAATGGATATTGACCCCGCAAATCGACTGCCTTCCTCTAACCGCCCGTGCCTTTGATCAGTTCACTGCTTTTAAAAAAATCAAACCTCTCCCGCGCGTCTCAGTGGGGTGGGATTTCTTGTGTTTGGCTTAACATTCTACTTTAGGGCCTTTTACCCCTGCAGGTAGTTTCAGCTTTAGTGTTTCCATTCTTAAACTCGGGAGTGTGGGGTTCTTTGCTGCCTCGGAGTTTGGTGGTGTGGGATGGGGGGATGTGCCGGCTGTATTAACGCCACGGGTGGATGCTGCTGCTCGTCATCAGGAAGGTGCCGGGAAGCTGTGCTCCAAGACTGGCATGCCCTGTGCTTGCTACTCCCACTCCCAGGCAGACCATTTTAAATTGTGCCTTACTTTGCATTGTAAAAGTAACCCTCCCCTCTTTTTTTTTTTTTTTTCCTTTTTCGCCTTTTTTTTCTTCTTTTTTAAATTTTCTTTCTTTTTTTTTTTTTTTTGGCATTGCTGGCCAGTCATTCGCCCACCACCCCAAATCCCAATTGAGACCTGATGCTGAGGGGCAGATGAGGCAGCGAATGTATTCAGCCTGATGATTTCCACATGAGCAGGGCTCTGTGCCGGTGAAAGACGTGAACTCATTGCAGAAACCTCCCAAGAACAAAGCTTTGGAGAAAGGATCAACCTTATTAGCACATTTAAGAAGAAAGGGGGTTTGTCACTGTATCAGTTTATGCTTCAGCACATTAGCGTTGTAAATCTCTTTGTGGAAAGTTTGATTAAAAAACTATATTTACTCTCCCCCCCTAAAAACCCCCAAAGAAAAAATTAAATCCCCAGCACAATAGTTTGCTGTAAATCTTGTAAACAAAAGTTTATGGGGTTTGAAGGCTCCTGCAAGTTAAAATGATTTTTTTTCAAGCAGTCTCTGGTTTCCCAAGTATTCTTCTGGTCTTTTCACTTGAAAAGGAAAGGCAAACTTTCATGAATTGAGCAGGGGCACTCCTTCAATGAAGCAAGGGTCAGTGCTTCTCCAGGCTTTTCTTCCCATTGTTTGAAGAATACACTGAGGATGGTAGGAGCAGATGTGTTGCATCTATCCGGGCTTATTCTGCCCCTAGTATGGATATGAGCTGCCTTTGCATTAATTCCTCTGATGGTTACTGCAGTTTAGTCTGTGGTACTTAATGTGTCGAGGCTGTACATACGCATAGGACAAGGCTCTTCCGATAAAGAGTCGGTGCTTTACATTGACGCCATCCCATTTGAAAACATCGAGATGGAAAATACCAGTAGAAGGAAAAATCAGCAGAAATCTTTCGGTTCTGTCATTTTATGTTGTGGGATGTATAGCCTGCACTTGTGACCCCTCACAGAAACGTATCTGCCGTACAGTCCTGCCACAGCTGGGATCCGTGAACTTAGCCAGCTGTGTTAGCGATGGAGGGCAAACTGATGCAGTGTCCACCCCTTGATTGCTGAATATGAACTGTTGTTTGTAATAGTACCTGCTGTTGGGATTTAATTCCAGAAAAAAAAAAAAAAAAGTGGAAGGTGCAGGAGATTGCATTTAAAATATGTGTATGTGAATGATTTATTTCCATTTCATAATATACAGAAAGATTAGCCATGCTTTGAGCACTAGATTGCTAATGGCTTTTGTTTGGCCAGTGACTCTCAATTTAACCATGCTGTAAATGAAACGGAGAACGGGCGCTCATGGTCACGAATGTTTTAATGTTAACAAAAAAAAAAAAAGTATGTTTTTTATTAGGGTAGAGGTTAAGCAATCTGCTTTTGGAGCAGAGATGCTGCGTTAATTAAAGGCAGCCAGAAACCTGGCAGGTTTTTTGCTTTTGGGGGGAATTACTGCAAACAGGGGCTTGCTTCTGACTATTCAAATTGACATGAAAATCTCTGCCTTGTGTTAGTTACAGACATGGCATCCTCGGTTGGGCTCTGTCCTCTCATGGAAATCCTGTTGTGTCACTGCACGTTCCTAGCTGGTTTCCCGCTGTTATGGTATTTTTTTAGGTAGGTTTTGTCTCGTGGGCACACATCATTGCAACCACTGCTTCAAGGACAGTGTCTCTTTCACGAGGACTGTATCCCTTTCACCTTCTGAATCTCTCATCCTCTTGAAACAGAGCAATTGTTCAGTGGAGAATGTAAAGTACATCCTCATCCCTACCCACCGCTAATGATGCAGGTGGTTTGTTTTGGCTGGGGGGAAAAAAAAATAAAATACATGTAATTACTCTTCGATTCATCTCCCTTACTGTCCTATTCTCTTACTTTGTTCACATACGCGTGTGGGATGCGGTTTGCTCAAGGGAGAGGGCAGAGCTGGGCTCAAGTCTGTGCAACGTGAAGCAGCCATGGGAAATCCCGCTTGCATGAGCGATGGCTCCAAAGAAGCAGCTCGTTCTCCGCTTGTCCCCTTGTAGCAGGCAAGGAACGATCTTTACCTCATGAAGTGACCGTGTGGAAAATCTGTGACATGTGTCCCTCTTCCCCAGAGGGGAACGTACTAGGAAGAAATTGCGGTCTGCTCTGGCAGAGCTGCCTTTGCTGCAGTCCCCTCCTAATTCAGCTTCGTCTGGAGGAAATTACTGGTTTGCACCTGATTCATTATCAAAAAATATCCACTCGCGATGAGGCTGGATTAACCGTGACATTTTACAAGGCCAGCTGGGAGAAATGCTTCATGATTAAGTGAAGCTAGTTTCCACACAAGCCATGTGCTCTTGAAAATGTCTTATTTTTGGTGGGCAGGATGCATATTTCTCACTTTCTTTCTGACACGTACATTTTAAAAACAGGGCTAAACTGTAACCAGTCAAACTTACTCCATCCCCTGGTCAAACAGAGTTG
>NW_009649031.1:581004-599809 GCF_000708025.1 Charadrius vociferus
TGCTACGTGATACTCGGCCATAAGTTGACCATTCAGGGAAGTGGTTGGATGGCAAAAGCAGAAGCTTAGTGCGATAGGCTTGAGATCTTGTAGACGTTACGGTTGTTGAAGAGGACTGTGATGCACTAATTTAAACTTCTACATAGCGCGGTCAGAGGAACTTTATCTTCTGATACCCGCAGCCTGTCTTTTTTCTCCTGGGTACTCTTCAGGCTCAAAATCCGTTCCAAGATAAGAGTCTGCTTAAGCCTCAAAGATTGCTTAGCAGTCAGTAGAGCTGGAAACAGCACGGTCGGCTGAGAAGCAAAATGATACTGGGTATATCGGTTCCAAATCCTGCGGGGATACCCATCATGTGGGCAGAGGCTGTTGCTACTGGTGGAAAGCTCTGCCGAGGGAATGGGACCAAGAAATCTGACTGTAATGAAACCTAATATCTGTGCTGGTGTTTGAGTTGAAAACCATCTGCTTGAGCTCTCCTGCTCGTCCAGCATGAGAAGTTTGTGTGCTTCCAAGAGGAACTGTGGAGAAGTTGTGTCCTTCATCAAAAGTGGAAGATGGAAATAAGAATCGGGAGAGAGAAACCTTCCACCCTAAGATAGTGAGATGAGAGAATATTGCATCGGGAGAAAATATCTGGAAGGCACATCTGGCTGATGCAGACGACTCCTCCGAAAAAAAAAAAAACAATTGTCAATCCTTAATCTCCTAGTGAGGATCCCCTGAGTCTGGGATTCCTGTTGCGCACCAGAAAACATCTAGTGGATTCGTCAGGTTTCCCTGTGCATTGAAATGCAGGAGGAAGACTCGCTTGCTTTCCAGCACTGCCGCGGCATGCTCAGTTCTTGCCATCCCCTGGACGGATGGTTTGCTAGGCGGAATTTCCCAAAAGCACTTGGTATTGACTCAGCCCAGCTTTCAGAAGCCAAGGGAAATATCTGCTGAGGCACTTGGAAGCCCCTCCTGGAGTTGCTGAGGTCTGTGGGGACTTCCACATGTGCTTTGATCTTGCTGTCTGCTGCTCTTTGAAACAAAGATTTTGTGGAGAGCAGATAGTCGGTGTTCCTGAAGACTTTTAACTTCTGTTCTGCAGAGGCTCTCAGTACATCTTGCCTTTACGGTGACGATCCTCCATCTAAGACAATTTTGACACTGTCTTTGGTCGCCCTTTGGGTGGAGGGAGTTCCTGGAGCTGAGTGGAGGTTTTGGTACGGAGAAACTCATGGAAGCGGCTTTCTGGTTTGCAAACCCTCCTACTTGATGAGCAAGAGGATGGACACCCTGAAGAAGGGGATGGGACAGGAATTTGGGGGAAGCTGGATGCAGCCAGCAAGTTTTGGCACCAAAACACTGAGTGCGGTGGGCAAGATATCCCCGTCTGAGTGCTGTACCCTTCGAGTCCTCTGCAGGGAAGGTGGGTTGCTCTGTCCTTCACCGGTGAGATTGCATCCACGTGAGGCTTTTCTCCAGTGGCACGGACCTGCCTGGCACTGCTGCCAACAGCTCCTTGGATGCTGTGTTGGGAAGAGCTCTTTGGACTGCTGTTGTAATGCTCTCACTCAACATACCCCGTGTTTGCCCACCCGGTTTAAAGTGTTACTAGTTCCTGAATACAGAAACTATTTGCAGGAACTCATTAGCCTCTCTGCTCTTGAGCACTACAGCTTTTAAGAAGTGGCCGCTAAAGATGTGGTCAGATACGCTATTGAAATTAAAACGCAATATGAATTTAATGTGAAATAGCTGCTCCTAAATGGCTGCGTGCAGGTAGATATTCCTAATCTGGAGCCGAGATTAATTTTTAATCTGTTATATTTCACTGCAGTATATCCACGAGGCTAAATTGAAACAAAACAGTATTACTCTAGGATAAACATGCTCGCCTGCGGGTATTCGGGAGGAACGGGAGCCTGAACAGCTCTGCTGGAACAGCTCTGTGTGTGCACAAGCCGCAAACTGATTGCAGGCAGCAATCGTCTGCTGCGATTTTAAGAGGGAACCCATGATGTGGAAAATCCTTTGCAGCTGATATGTCAGTCATACCTGAGGATCAGCCAGGAGGGAGGGATAACAGCACGTTTGCTTCCCAGTCGAGGGCGAGCAGCTTGCAAAAAAACTCAAATAAAGCTGGAAACAAGCTGCTGGGAATTTAATGGACAATTGCAGTGCGGTGTATAAGCAGGTATAATGTCAGAGAATAAAAAGTAAAAACACTTGGGAAAAAAACCCAACAACGGAGCTGCTGCTCCTGATCTGATCCCTGATCTGATCTTCTGATCCCTGACAGGGAGGTGATTCTGCCCCTCTACTCCGCTCTGGTGAGACCCCACCTGGAGTACTGCATCCAGCTCTGGAGCCCCCAACATAAGAAAGACATGGACCTGTTGGAGTGGGCCCAGAGGAGGGACACGGAGATGATCAGAGGGCTGGAGTACCTCTGCTATGAGGAGAGGCTGAGAGAGTTGGGGCTGTTCAGCCTGGAGAAGAGAAGGCTCCGGGGAGACCTTATTGTGGCCTTCCAGTACCTAAAGGGGGCTACAGGAGAGCTGGGGAAGGACTTTTCATAAGGGCATGTAGTGATAGGATGAGGGGTAATGACTTCAAATTGGAAGAGGGGAGATTTAGATTACATATTAGGAAGAAATTCTTTACTGTGAGGGTGGTGAGACACTGGAACAGGTTGCCCAGGGAAGTTGTGGCTGCCCCATCCCTGGAGGTGTTCAAGGCCAGGCTGGATGGGGCTTTGAGCACCCTGGTCTCGTGGGAGGTGTCCCTGCCCATGGGAGGGGGGTTGGAACTAGATGGTCTTTAATGTCCCTTCCAACCTAAACCATTCTATGATTCTTTGATTCTGTGATCTTGATCAGTGTCTTAAAAGCAGTAAGATTGATCAGAATTTCCTGCAAACCACCGTTTTCTGGGGCATTCATGCAAGGCCCGCTCTAAGTTAGCTGGCTCTGCAGGAGCCGTTTGCACCAAGGGTCGTGTGAGAGGACAGGGAAATTTTAAGGTGGTTTTGGGAACTCATTAGGCTAAAAAAATAAATATAAATCTGTGGTGTGTATAAGTGGTCACTGTATTTTCCCCTTTAAACGTGGCTGAGGCGGGCTTCCCCACGCCTCCATCACCCTCTCTTCTCTTGGTGCTCGTCTGCATATGCGTCTCTGGACATCCGAAACCAGAAACGCTCCTCCCTGACCCCTTTGGCCAGATTTTGGGGCAGGAAGAGAAGTTCTTGGCTCGCAGGGGTTGAGATGCATTCGGGATGCCTTCGCTCTGGCAGAGGTACGTACACGGGGCTGCCTCCTCATCCTCCCCCTGCCTGCGCCACTGGCGGGCCCTAGGTGGGTTGGGTGGCCCCAGTGCCGGTGTCCCCGCACCCAGTGCGGTTGTTGCTGGGCAGGGCAGAGGGATGGCAGGCGCTGGTGGCAACTGGGGTGTGCAGCCATGGGGGCTCCTCCAGCCACCATGCTCCCCCAGATCCACAGCTGGGAAGCAATGCAGGATGCCACGATTTCCTTGATAGAGTTCAATAATGCACTTTTTTCTTCCTTTTTCTTTCCTTTTATTTTCTTTTTTTTTTCTTCCCTTTTCATGAGGGATTGTGATGCTTTTCTGCTTCAGCTATTTATACATCCTGCCTGCTAGTGCCAGTCCCTATTTTAGCACAGCCCAGCTCCTTCCTTTGAGGTTGCCTTCACCTGGTTTATTTTGTGATAAAATGAGCCCATCTTCACCCTGGCTTTACCTTCAGGGCTGTGTGTTATCCAACTTAAGAGCTATGGTATTTTTCTCTTAGCCGCAAAGAGATGCTCAAAGCCCGGGTGCTAAACAGCATCCATCAGAGGACCGGCTGCCTGGGGTTGTGGGCGCCTGTGGGAATTGGGTGAAACATCTTTGGGACTTTTGGGACTTTTGTATAAATTGGTCTTGTAAATTAGAAGAAGCTCTAAAAACTTATTTCCCTGTTTTGTTGCTTAAAAACCCACAAACCCATTGCTTCAAAACAATGAGGAGGCTGCAGCTGAGATTGCAGGTGGTGGTAGCAAAGCAGTGACATGCAGTGGGGTCCTGGTCTGTCGAGTGTTGTTACACCCCTGTGGCACCTTCTTGCTGTGGGGAAACACTTGATTTCACTTTAGCAAAACCCACTGTGTGGTTTGTGCTGGGATGGCAGCGGTGGCATGTCAGGTATATTCCTTGTATTGGATACTGTGCTGTTTCACCTCTGGTAGAAATCGGATGTTTTTCATCTAGCCCCAACATCATCTGTGCTAAAATGGTTGATGATTAATGTGATTTTTCCCCTAAATTCAGGGAAATCTCAGCAGAAGATTGGAGCAGAGCAGGAAGCGGCAGCAAACGCCTCTCTCCCTCATGGGGAAAGATCCTCCTCCTCCCCTATTAAAAAAATTAGCAATAATGAAATAATTTCTTTATACTCATAGCTGGTCAGAAATAACTTGCCCATCTCAGGAGTCTCCTTATGTGTTTGCTGGAAATCTTTTTTCGGAATGTAGGGCTCACTTTTTTCTAGTTCAGGAAAATTGCATCCTCGCTGGCAGCGATGCTGTAATAGTGTGTTGATGGGAAAGCAATCTGGGCACTTTGGTTTTCTCTCATGTTAAACGTTACAGCAGGTTTACCTGCTGGAATCGAGAGGATTTAAAATGAAAGCGGAGACACTGAAACAAAGATAGCACCCTGAGTCTGACGGTGATGGGAAATGGTTGTAAAACGTTAGGGATGGTAGCCTGAAATCTCAGGCAGTCAGAAGGCAAATGAAAAGTACAAGATAAAAAGTTCCTCAGAGGTGTTAGCTTAAAAAAAATAAGATTAAAAAAAAAAAAAATCTCATGGAAGCAGTTTGGTGCTAATGCACACCTGAAAGATTTGACAATTCAAAGAAAGAAAATGCTAAAAAAAAAAGAAATTAAAATTCCTCATATTGTTTGACAGGCAAGAGACTGCTGCCTTAGAAGACGCGCCATTGGCACGTGTGGTATGTTCTGAAATTGCTTGGGAGAGAATACTGAACTGGGGGGGAATGGAGGGAGAGACTAATTATATATAATCTTAAAATGAATTAGGTGATATAAATGTAATGAAAGCAAATCCTGTTCCTGGAGAGACTTTTCAGTTTGCATTTTGATATCCTAAGGCAATGGCATGTTGCTCTCTGACAGACAACCATTTGATTTGGAAATATGTGAATAATTGGGAAGTGGAACCTCTTTGAATTTGTTACTTTCCCCTCTAGCGTTTGAAGGACTAATTATAGGAAGAGCTGCAGAATGCCCTTTGTGGGCATGCATGCAGCCAATTTTCTACTGTGCCGGTTGCATGAGTCACTGCACTGCATCCTGTGCTCTTTGATATGTGTCCTTGCTTAAAAAAAGTTATGTATTTATTTTATAGATGGAGAGATAGGCGCGTCACACTCCGTGTCGCCGAGCCCTTGCTAAAGATACCTATGGCAAGAAAATGCGCAGCCGCTCTGCGGTGGAGGCTGGGGATGGGCTGGGACGTGCGGGCGGATGGGTAGGAATAAACACGCACGCGGGCGATGGGAAAAGTGAGCGGCTGAAAGCTTAAGCGTCTTGGCAAGGCTTGTGCTGCCTGCTCGACTGAGAGGCATCGCCCTATTTTAAGATGATTTTCAAATGGGTCTGAGGATCCTTCTGTCTGCAGTTCTCTGTGTACCAGCAGCTGGAGGCTGACCCTGTGCTGGGCAGGAGGGACCATCCCGCTGGGCTCAACGGTGGCCACTGCCAATCCAGTAGACAGCATGAGAAAATCGATGTGACCGACCCAAGCTCTCCAAGGAGGAGAGGGGGTTAATCAGCTGCATAGCTTCTCCAAGTCCCTTCGTCTCATTTATCTCCTCTGCCAGTGCCCAACCCCAGGATGGTGGGTCTGAAGGGTGGATGTAGGGCCAGCATTGGAGTGGGAGACACCGAGTGTGTGAATAAAAATACTTCTCAATCTGGAAAAAACAGTATTTTGTTACTTGGAATAGCTCACAGATCCCGAGTAATAATACTGTATAAATATATGAATGTCTTAAAAATGTATGAAGTCCTTCTCTCCCACTGAAGGTGACATTCATGATGGGAACACAACCGCTGCTGGGTTGGGCTGTGCCAGGGCAGGAGAGGGGCAGTTAGAGGGGGGTGATGGGCGTAAAGCCACAGGCCTGCGAGCAAGATCTCCCGTTCCCAAGCTGTGCTCAGCAGACCTGTTACAGTGGCTTATGTTAAGCTTTTGTTGTTGAGGTAACATGGAAAGTTTGGGATCTTCTGACATTGATGAGTCAAATATTCCTAGCGGCTTTTTCCTGACCCGCCGTATAACCTTGTGGTTGGAGCTGTGCCTCGTCCTCCGGCTCTCCCCACCTGTGCTAACTGGGATAATGACATTTGCTGCTGTTTGTAAAGTGAGCGCTGGCATGGAGAGCTGCAAAGTAAACCAGGATGCTTCGCCAGGCTAGGATGCGGGAGGCTCCGCTTGTGGTTTCGGCCGAGAGCCGATGCGGGAGGTTGCACAAGACTCGGTGCATCCTTTGTCTCAACTTCTTTAGGCAATATCCTCTTCGGGAAGAGACTACACAGTGAGTACCAGATGTATGTTAAGCCCTTGGGGCCATATTGAAATGCAAATGGAAATGAAATAGTGTATTACTTCCAAGAGCAGTAATGGTGGTACAAAAGATGAAAACGCTGTGTTAGTAGACTGTGCGTCAAAAGGCGATAGCTGGGTGTCAGCCCTGACGATGCTTTATCCTGTTGGGAAACCTGCATGCAATGCAATGTTGTATTTGGGGTTTTGAGGTCATTGTTACACCGATTATTTAAGCCTGGATGCATTTTTAGCTGGACTTTGTCTAAAAAATAAACATAGCCAGGGCTGTTTTCCAGTCATCAGCTAAACAGCCAAATCGAGGGCTTGAGTCAGCGATCCTTGCAAAATGTTACTGGCTGTCTTCAAAAAAATTTCCTAACACTTTTTGCTTTTGAAAGCGTAATCGTGCATAAAGTGATGCATGTTATTTTTACTTCACAAACGATTCTGTAGCTTGGACCTTGTGTGTGTGTGTGTGTGTGTGTGTGTGTGTGTCTTGGCTCTGCTCCTCACTTGTGTGCATGGTGCTCTGCTTCCTACGTGCATCCGTGTGTGCCTGAGATGGCAACGTAAGATGGGACTAGTCCTCTTCCAAGAATAAAAATTATCTCCTTCTGAAAAAACAGTGGCACAGGGACAGGAGTTACATTTTTGCTACTCAAGGGATATGTGGCTTATATCAGCACAGCAAACACATAGTCCCTGTCCCTCTAGAAAAGCCTGCTGTAAACAAGGGGTTCCAGCTCTTGCTGCAAGGCTTGTAGGTCTGCCCTTGCTTTTGATTCAATCTGTAGAATTGCTTTTCAGTAGAAATGCTGGTATCATTCAGATTTTGTGGCGAGATAGCTAATCCCCATTAGTTATCCCATGCTAGAAACGTACCTTTTATGGCAAGGAAGCCAATATTTTAATTCATTGCTATGCTAAGATCAAAGGTGGTTGTGAGACCCCAGCTTGGACTGAGCATTATGGTGACTCCTCTCTGCTTAGATTTTTTCAAAACTGTGTAATGGCTTGTGGACACTTAATTTAAGACATTTTAAGCATTTTTTGTCCACTCAGGAATTGGGCATGTTTTCAAGACAGCTTAAGCTGGCTACCCTGCAGGAAGATCTTTACTCCCTTTGAAACTCTTCACCCACCTCTTCTTCCAGAATACAACCGGACAGGGACGGCGGCTTCCTCTGCTTCAGTGTAAAGGTCACTTATGATGGGTTGTTAATGAATAATTACTACTGCATGCTTCCTTCTTTAAATAGCAGGGGCATCCTTGCTACATAAAACATTAAAAACTTGTGAAGATGGGAAATACCAATGAACAGAAGAAAACCCCATGCAAAATCTCTGCCCATTGGGAAACGGATGCAAGCGTTGATCCGATGGGGAACGGGGATGGGCTCTGGCATGGAGGAGCATGTGGAGGCGTTGTGTCCTTCTCCCAGCAGCTGTTGGCTCCAAATGGCACTTCTGGGCTCGGGGCAGTTGTTCGAAGGGATTGGGTTCCTCGAATCCCAACTTGAAAAGAAATGCAGACTGTCTGGGTAGGTCAAATGGAAATTAAGAGCAAAGTCACAGTCAATAACATACTGTGTTTGGTTTACCAGTAGCTGCTTGGGTCTTGCAACATTTGAAGTATTTTTAGATTATTTTTTTTTAGTTTGAAGACGTTTAGTATAGGAAATGGACAATGACCAGACTGGGCCAGAACAAAAGCCCACCCTGCCCTGTGGCCTGACCCCATCTATTGCCAGAAGATGCCTGGGGAGGAATGGCAGAACAAGCAAGTGCACGTGGTTCTTCTTAAAACGTGATGGGGCATCTTCTGACAAGGGGTTCCCCACATTGCCTGCCCTTTGCCTGAAGAACCACCTTCTCCAGGTTTGTTTTGAACTGAATCCCACCAGCTGTGATTATTTCACTTATCATCACTTGTTGATCATCACTTGTTGTTCATCACTTGTTTCACCCTCCATCACTTATTTCACCCTTGCAAAGTAGGGGCCGTCATGGAGATGGAGGAGATCAGCAATATTATTCTCCAGTCTTAATTCAGCATTAAGAAGAGCGAATCTCTTAGTGCTCACCAGAGGTCCCAGGATAGCTAGAATGATAGGTTATGTTTTTCTGGGGTTATTATATTAAAGAAAGTGAATCTTGTACTAGAGTATTTATATTGAAAAGCTTGAACTGTGACATGATACCCAGGGGAAATGCATACATGTAGTGGTGGACTAAACCCTCCTATACTCTTATCTTTGCTTCGACCTTAAAAAGAAAGATATGAAAGGTGAAGAGTTTCCCGTCCTTGTTGCTGCCTTGCCTGGGGCAGGTGTGTTCACCTGCTTGTCGGTGTGGAAGCAGATGGATGGTCCTGCACTCCCCGAAAAGTTATCGAAAGCTTTGTTTGCTCTTCTCGGATAGCTGCAACACCTTACCAAAGTTCAGGGAAATTGGCTGAAGAGGACTGAGACCCGTGTGTTCAAACCTAGTGGGTAGCTTAGTGGTTTTATTGCTCAACCGGCTGCTGTCACAGTGAAACTTTTCACGTTGCCTTGGAATTTTTTATTATTTTATTTACAGAAAAATGGATTTTATTGGTGGTATGTTTTCCGTTTTTGTTCCTGCTAATTAACAGGAGTGTACAGTGATGTTTCATACGGTACTTTTTTATTAGAGAGGTGGGAGTAGTTTGCACACTTGTGTCCCTGGGTATATCTCAACAGAGGGAGGCAGCAAGAAGGTGTGTTCAGGGTTGCAGTTTGCTCATCTCTGTGGAGCTGCTGGACCTCTGCGTGTGTGTTCCTGCAGGCACCTCTCTCATCTTGCAGCGGACATCGTGCACACGGAGGTAAACAAGTGATTATTGTGTCTTGCTGATGAAGCTCTTGAGGAGAAAGGAAATAGTTTGACTGCAGCCTAAAAAGAACATGTTGCAGGTTATGGAGGGAGTGTTTGAAAGATTTTTTGCAAGGTGGTTTAATCAAGGATGAATTGATCCTTGGTTGTCCTCTTACTGGAATGTGGAGGAGAGGGAAGAGAAAGAAATATAAAATATCGTCTAGTTTTGAAATGGTTTGCTCGGTCAAGGTCAAGGTCTGACCTATTCTCTGATACCAGGAAAGGTCTCTCCACTGAGTGTTCAGGTTAGTGGGGAGAGGAATTATATGAAATGATTGCTTAGAAGTTCATGTAGATCTTACATAGTGCTTCAGACATCAATGCCTGTTGATAGTCCTTTTTATCTACAGGGAAACCAAAGCATGGCAAGTCAGGGGGTGACTTGGGGCAGTTAGTAGCCTTGTGGTGGAATCAGGGTGGTGACTTTGGCAGCAGAGCACTGCTGTGTGCTCTGGTAACACTCAACATGATAGAATCACCAGGGATCGAATGTCCTGTTGTCACCACAATAGTTGAACAACTCTGTAATCGAGGCTGGCAACCATATACTGTTGTTTTTCTTTCAGATACTCAGCTGTCTCCATTATAGAATCACAGAACGGTTTGGGTTGGAAGGAACCTTCAAAGATCATGTAGTCAACCCCCCATGCCCATGGGCAGGACATCTTTCACTAGAACAGGTTGCTCAAAGCCTCATCCAACCTGACCTTGAATACTTGCAATGATGTGTCATCTGCAACTTCTTTAGGCAACTTGTTCCAGTGTCTCACCACCCTCATCATAAAAAATCTCTTGCTTATGTCCAATCTAAACCTACCCTCTTTCGTTTGAAAACCATTGCTTCTTGTCTTGTCCCTGCAGGCCTTGGTAAAAAGCCTCTTTCCATCTTTCTTGTAAGTATTCTTTATACATTGAAAGGCTGCAATAAGGTCTACCCAGAGCCTTGTCTTCTCTTGGGTTCTCATCACATTTCCAGTGATACATCCCTCTAAATACTTGTGGTGTCGCTGAAAGTGCCCAGTGGAATCTGGACACTGGTGAGTGCGTGTGATTGAGATGAAAGCGAATAGGTGACTTTATCCCCCAAAAACCCCTTTTTTTTTTGCATAATATCTCTTCAGCATCTCTTTTATAACTTGTCTTTAGAGAATCACTGCAGTTATCCAGCCGTTTCTTCCGTGCCTTTCATTATTGTAACAGAAACAATCACTGGAAATTGCATGATGGTATTGGATTGTGCTACATTCCTTCCTCAGGTCATTTGACGGGAGTGTTTTTCAATAGACCCAAAGGAGAAAGGTACATTTCTGTAAACATGAGACAAGTCCTAGATGTGCTGTAGCCACTTGGGAGAAAACTCCATTGTAAAAGAGGCTTTTAAAATTGCTCATGTGGGATTTGCCATTAAGAGCATAAAGAGGGGAGAAATGGACTTCTGATTCGGCTGACAACTTGCTTCTCATCCTCTGAAGAATTTTAGGAATGTCTTTACTTCCTTTTGGAGGGCTTAAGGCTAGTGTGTGATTTCGAGGGTTAGAGAGTTGCTTTTCTTCCCGCCTCCCTTCTCTTTGCTAGGTTCAGCTGCCTTCTCATGCTTTGACTGAAGCTTGTTAACTCTTGAAATACCAGTATGCACTGGGAAAGAGGCTTTTAAAAGTCAGTGTTTTTTTCTTTTGCAAAGCTTGAATGATCTGAAGATCTAGGATGCAATGTAGAAGACCTCACTTGCTTCAAGGAGTTATCAAGTATTTTCATACACACTGCTGTGGGCTGAACGGAGGGAGCTCTGATTGGGCTGTGGTAACGTGCGCTTGTCTTTCATCAGTGTAACTCTGGCTATAAATTGTGGTGGTGCTTGTTTGGGCACTGCACTTCGATCATATTCTTACCCTTTGAGCTAAAATGCCCCAGGGTGGGAGAGCATCAGTGATTGCTCACGTGCTGGGGAATGCAGGTCAGACTGGCAGCTAAAATTTGCATGTTTTATTCTCTAGAGATATGGGAATTTTGTCACACTGTATGTTGTATAATATGCAAATGGTCTTTGCCCAAAAGAACCCATTGAACCCTCGAGCATGCTGTAGGGAGCCATGGGCTTTGCTGCGACGCAGGGCTCTATGTGAAGACCTGGGCAATCATCCCCCGTGTGGTCCTGCAGTGTTTCTTCTTGATGAAGCCCTTGGTAGCAAGCAGAAGTTTGGCTCCCTCAGATGAATAAAGTAGAGACCCTGGTTGGGATCAGCCAACCACCGTCGGTCATCACACTGGAACTGAGGTTTGAACATACATATCTGGTAAGATTTTCTCTCTGCCACTGCCTCCCCTTTGGCTGGCTGGCAAGGAGAAGCTCAGTGCCTGTAAAGCTACAGAGTTGCAAAAAGGTAATCGTAGAAACCTGATGTCTAGATAGAGAGAATCATCATCTACTGACAGAGTTATCAAATCAGTTCTTCCCCGAGTTTCCCACTTGCTCATGTAATCTGCTGATTAAGTGAGTCATCTCTATGGTGTATTTGAATTTTGGTCAATGATGGAGTTTAAAACAGTGATGTTGAACCCTGTCCCAGAGTTTAGAGTGATTGTGCTTTTTTATTTCCTTTCTTCTTCCACCCTGTTGAGAAAACTGCCCAATTCCAAGCTTTGATTATTGAAGTGGAAGAGGGTGACAAGAAGGCAAACAAACATCATTTAGTTCTTGGGGGCACGCTTTCCTGATGCTTGACCTTTTGGACTTCCAACATCTTCTTGTCCATTTACATGCATTAAAGTTTTTCCAATTACCAGTGAATTAAATTTGGAATTGTGGTATTTGGAAATGTCAAGCAGAATCAATAGAAAAGCACTTGGGGCCCAATCTTAGTAGACTCAGCACATTTTAAAGCGTATTTGAAATGTCCCTGCTGATAAATCTCAGGGGACCATGTGTAGATTATGAATTGAGGTGCCGCCGTTTGGGTACCGAAGCGCTCTGTGGCTCGCCAGGTGGGCTGTGGTGTGTTAGGAACACATCAGTCTCTCCCTGGAGAAGACCACAGAAATTGGGAGCTCTGAAAAGCATTTCTGCTGGTGGCAGTGGCATGGGAGGCTGAGGACAGTGGGATGGAGCAGGCACACGTGAAAGAGCTGGGAAAGGTATTGCCACGTGGTTATTGCTCTTCCTTAAATCTCTGCTTTCCACAAGGAGATGCTCCCGTATCCTTATCCCTTTGCCTGGAAGGAAATTTCTTTTATAGGTTTGCTTTGAAAGCTTTTCAAAACTTCTCTGTGTGTGGGGAAAATATTTATGAACATACGTGATTTCACTTCCTCCTCCCATGCTCTTTGGAGACCTCATGCTGGCTCCCGAGGAGAACAGGAGAGAACAAATGATTGTGTTTGAAATGTCATTTCAGAATTTGCTGCATATTTTGCTTAGTGATTTGTGGTATCTGGTCAAAATCTGCCCTCTCTTCGATTTTTAGGAGTGTAATTGGAAATATCTTAATCTTGTCATTAAACTCTCATTTTTCCATCACTGAGGCTGCAAAGTTTGGGGGCTGAGAACCTTCTCGGTAGCTTATTTGCACAGTGCTTAGCCCAGCCCACGAGGGTCCATTTTTCATGCCAGAGAGTAGTCATTGCTGTTACAAGCCAAATAAATGGTCTGCTTAATGCTTTTATAAAGATATACCTCAAATTTAAGCAAAAAAAAAATATCCAAATAACTATATGTTTATTTGAAAACTCACGCTTTGGGGAGAAAATGCAATACCTCCTCTATGGAAATTGAGCAGGGCATTTTCTTGGTGTAGTGATGCAAAGGAAGCCAGATGTCTCCTAATGAGCAGGGTGGATGGAGGAGCAGTCGGCATTCTCCTGCTACGCTTGTGGCCGAGGTCCTGCACGAGGTGGCATCCTTGAGGACGGTCACACACAGAGAGCCAGCAGCTCGGCATCTCGGGAGGTTTGGCTGGGCGGGCAGCAGCTTCCCGCGTTCTCCTCCGCCCCGCACCACGTGCGGTCGGTGGCAGGCACCTTTTTGGATGCGTAACTTTCTGTTCATCAAGGCTGACTTGATTTTGGTTTTATCCTCTTGGGTGTAGCAGAAGAGTGCATATCTGAATTTAAAAAGAAAAAAAAGAAGAGAAACTGGGCCTTTTTTGTGTGTTATTACTAATCCGGTTTGAGCGCTGCTGTCCAAATTGCCTCGTTTGTGACCCAAAGTGCATTTAAACATGAACTGCAGAAGCACCACGGCATTAAATGCTTTTGATTGATCTCCCTGATGGTTTTATTAAAGAACTAAAACCTTTTTTGGGGGAGACAGATACAGTTAGCGAGGCGAAGGGAGAAATCTAATTACATTTTGGCTTTGTCCTTAACTGAAATGCTACAAAATAGGATTTTTTCTAATGGATAACTAAAATGATCTCTTCTTTAAATAAAATATAGAAATGACCAGCTGAGTTCAAGTCAAAAATGCACTGCTTCCAAAAATTGATTAACTGCTGGCAACATTGCTGTCCTGCCGCACACCAGTCCAGCCAGTGACCTGGCCAAACCTCCTTGGATCGCTCTGCCTGGCCAGAGGAATGATTTACTAAACCTTTTCCTGAGTGATCCTCCCCTTTGGGCCAAGAGATTAATCTCATCAGCTCTGTGTGTGTGTGTGTGTGAGTGTACACTCAGTATTTCACTAAATCGAAAAACGCTGTCATCTCACTCAGCTCCGTCTTCCCTAAACAGGAACCTGCCCGGTTTTATGGACTTGTAAGGAGCTGCGATGCTGCATGTCCTTCTCCGGATCCTTCTTCTATCCACCCTATTCCACTTGAAATAACAGGGAAATTATTCAGAAGAATTAAACCTTGATTGCCTCCTTTCCCCAAGCTGGTAGTAATGACTCTTGAAACACGCTCCCTATATTTTACAAAACAGGTTTCACTACCAGTTTGGGGGGGAAATTCTAATAAAGATTTAATTTTTTTGAATAATTTCCTTGTTATCTTTTACTGACTTAAGCCCAAGTTAAAAAAGAGATATATGGGGGGGGGTTGCTACACAGATGTCCGTGGAAGCTGTGAAGCGTGAGTCATGGTGTGAATATAGAAGCCCTGAGTTGTCATCCCTGGTGAGCAGGGAGGATGTATTTCTTAATATTAAAGTTCCTTTTTTAATTTTAAAAGAAAATGACTTAAAGCCTCCTGTCCTTTTGAGACTGGTTGTCAATGGCATCATTGCAGGTTACCATGGCAATATATGCTGAGATAATAGATTAACAGCCATTGATTGACTAGAAAACTTAGAGCTCTTTTATCGTGGGATATGCCAAACGTATTGACAGAAAACAGAATTCCAAGTAATATCCTCCCTTGGCGTTACGCCGTTGCCGTTCTTGGTGCTGCATGGGTCTGGTTTTACCTCATCTGGCTTAAGAACCAAAACATTTTGCAATAGTTGATGCTTTACTGATTTTTTTTTTTTTTTTTAATTAGCCAGGGCACTTCCTATCCCAGCTGGAAGGGGCAAGCCCAGGGTATTTGATGGCTCCATGCCTGGGCGTACGCTCGCCATGGGGGGTCCCCGAAGGTGGGGTGAAGTTTTGGGTCATTTCTGTTACATGGGTCTCATCTCTGTTATGTGGGGCTCCACCGTTTCAAGGCTTTTTTGTGAAAGAACGGGGGATACAAGGAAGGAGTCTTTAAATCCTCATGTACAGTTACGTACTTAACCACAGATGTCATCGCTAGTTTGATGCTTTGCCTAAAAACGTATTTAGACCCTATTATTTACTTGGGGACTAAGTGCTGGAGCAATGCTTACTAATTGCAGATTCATTATAGGCTCTGTAGAGATGCAACTGGGTGGTCTCTCCAGAACAGCATTTTCCAAACTTTCCCTGTTGTGGGCCTTCCCTCTGGCTTGATTTTGGGATCCGAAATGCTAGCAACAGCTATTTGATTTTCTTTAATTTGCCAGTCCTGCACATAACTCTGGGCAGGTGTCTGGGAGAGGGAGAGCTGGGGGGCAGGAGCCCTCATTCCCTGCCTTTCCCTCCTCCCCAGTGCCTCCCAGTGTGCCCTACGCATGCTTGGACAGTGGTCCCCCCCACTGAAGGATGTGCCAAAATGCATCCCCGGGTTCGGAGGTGGCTGGTTTAGCATCCCTGCAGGTGCTGAGCGATGGGAAGGGGCGGGCATGAGCCGGCGCAGAAGATGCTGGGCCGCAAGGTGAGCACCCAGCAGCCTCTTATTTCCCAGCTCTGCTCAACCATGGCGTGGTTTGAGGGTTGGCTCTTGAAAACAAACCCAAACCTCAAACAAAGGGCCCGACTTTCATAATCACACATGCAAGAATGCATCCGCAGTTGCTTAATTGCTACATGCAATTACCCTCCAAATTAGAGGGCAATTACCCCAATTCAGTGTACAATCTCTGTCATTTTATATTATAAAATTACATGTACAAATAGCTATATAGGGACATAACTAAGTGTTTGCAAATAACTTCAGTTGCATACACAGTTTCATGTATAAAGCCCGCTGGTTTTGACAGTTAGGCAAACAGACTGTCTGGTAAATCACTCAGTGTTTATGCAGACTATTTTGACACATCCCATCTTTTCGTATATACTTTCATTTTAGGTTTTAAAAAGGGGACAGGCAGAGATAAAGAGCTGAGATTTATAGCAGCCTTCAGCCTTGGGGAAGATATTCCCTATGTATCTAATTATGAGTTTAGGAGCCCAGCAACTGCTAACACCTAGACCCGGAGTTGCTACACTGGATCTTGGCTATAATTTAGCAGTTGTTGGATAATGACACAGCCTCGGTGATCTGTCGGCAGCTCCAAATTAGGAGAGCAGAGTTTAGTCTCAGATCAGCAGCGAGGTCCCATGCCTCAGCAGGCTGAAGTCCTTCAGTTCAAGAGGACCCTTTTTAATGAGCTCCCTCTGTGTCTTGCAACTCCCAAGTAGAGGAGAGAGGTCCCTCCCATGTCGCACGGTGTTTCAACTGCTCTTCCCATCATTACATGACTCAGATAGGTGCTGGGGGTCTTGCTCGGCAGAAACCTAGTGATGCTTCAGTCATTTGGAGCAGAAAATTGGCCCAGGGGAGTCGACGTAATGATTGTTTCCAAGGGCTGAGGTCAAAAAGTTGACTTCCACCCCAAAAATGGGTGGTGGTTGGTAGACTCCCACTGCCTTCATGATGTGTTGGGAGTTATTTGGGCTTGGGGGTGTTTTGCGTAAAGGTATTTGTGTGCGGCTTTTGTTTGAGGAAGGTGTTGGGAGAAGCCACTCTGCATCATCTCCAAAGTGCTGGGTGGATGCAGTGGGATGCAAGAAACCCATCTGCTCCTGCAATTCTGCCTTTGACTTCAATTTCAAACAGGACTTCAGATCCTTAAATGACTATTTGTGGATCGTGGTATTAGAATGTTTATTGTTTTTGCCTGGCTGCTGACATGAGGTTCTTTTCCATGGAGAGAACTGGAGCTGGTAGCAGGCTGTGCTGCTGGAGATGCCATGCTCCTGCCTGGCATGCATGCCCCTGTTTTGCTTCCTCAGCATTTTCTGCAAAGCACTGCCTGTGCAGTGAGCCGGGTCTGCCTGCGGTAATTTCTGCAGACACGGTTGAAACATCTCCCCTGCAAAATGCACACGTGTGGCAGATCCCACCAGCATTTGTACTTCTTGCCTGTACCTAACGACAGTCCCAGCTGGGTAGGAAACAGCTTTTTTCCCAACTTTTGCTTTGTGACTGGTGGAGTTGGGTTAGGTGGAGGGGAATGGGGGCACAATGAATTAAAGTTCCGACAGCGATCTTCAAACACTTGCTTAGCAAATGTTTTATATCTCATTCCACCCAAGTCCTGTTGACTTTCTGCCAAAAGCTAAGCAGTTCCCCAGTATGTTTATTTTCCGCCCCACATGAGCAGGCTGTCCTTTCCAGGCAATGCCAGCAAATGAAGGAGGTCGGGAGCTTTCCTACCATGTACCAATGCTGGAATGAGGGAGATGACAAGAGCATTGTGGGGAGGAAGGGCAGGACCGGGAGGACACAACCCCTCAATCTGTGGTTTGTGACTGCACCCAAAGGCTTTTGTTTCACGAAAGCCTTTTTGTGGCCAAAATTAATCCTGTCCCTTCCCTCAGCTGCTCAGGTTTGGTTCAACACCTCCCTTGAGCCAGCTTGTGCTGCTGGGCATTGAGGGAATCCCACTCAAGTCCAACTTAACCCTTCTGCTAATGCATCAGCTGTGGCCGGTGGAAGGATACAAGCGCTTCCTGCCCCTATTTTGGGGCAATACCCTCCCATTTTTGTTGCAACTTGAAATGAGAAGCAGGAGATGGTTGATCTGTGCTTCTTCCACCTGTGTTGCTTTGCAGAAGTGTCCAACTTTGTTTTTCTTATAGACCTCTGATGGCCTTGGGGAAACAGGCACTTCCATACCCATTGCCCAAGAGGGGAAGAGAAGGCAGGAAAACCCACATGGCTTCCCAGAGATCATAGAATCATAGAATGGTTTAGGTTGGAAGAGACCTTAAAGATCATCTAGTTCCATCCCCCTACCGTGGGCAGGGACACCTCCCACCAGACCAGGTTGCTCAAAGCCCCATCCAGCCTGGCCTTGAACACCTCCAGGGATAGGGCATCCATAGCTTCCCTGGGCAACCTGTTCCAGTGTCTCACCACCCTCACAGTAAAGAATTTCTTCCTAATATGTAATCTAAATCTCCCCTCTTCCAGTTTGAAGCCATTCCCCCTCGTCCTATCGCTACATGCCCTTATGAAAAGTCCTTCCCCAGCTCTCCTGTAGACCCCTTTAGATACTGGAAGGCCACAATAAAGTCTCCCCAGAGCCTTCTCTTCTCCAGGCTGAACAGCCCCAACTCTCTCAGCCTCTCCTCATAGGAGAGGTACTCCAGCCCTCTGATCATCTCCGTGTCCCTCCTCTGGGCCCACTCCAACAGGTCCATGTCTTTCTTATGTTGGGGGTCCAGAGCTGGATGCAGTACTCCAGGTGGGGTCTCACCAGAGCAGAGTAGAGAGGAAAAATCCCCTCCCTAAATGCAGAAGCAGAGCTCAGATTTCCTCCTCTTAGTCACCACCACCCCACTGTTCTCTGTCAAAGGGACAAAACCCTGTTTCAGTTCCCCCCTCCCTCCCTACCTTCAGTTGAGTGTTTGAACGCAGCGAGTGCAGATCAGGCTGTTAGCTACAAACTTTGGTCTCTGCGTGATCCATTACAGCACAAGGTGTGAGTGTTTCTTGATCAGCTGAAGCAGCAGGTGAATTACCAC
>NW_009649031.1:599871-633883 GCF_000708025.1 Charadrius vociferus
TCCTGAGCCCCCAGCAGGATGAAGATCCTCACCAAACAGCTTTTGAAAAAGAGCTGAAAGCAGGTAGCAAACAAGCAGGTTTTCAAAGTGTCTCCTTAATGCAAGCATCCTTAGGAGCTGTTTCAAGGCAAACATACGTATATTTAGTCATCCAAAACTTTATATGAGCTTTTGTTCAACTCGTCTAAACTTTGACAGCGGGGAAAAAAAAACTGTGAAAGGCCTTTTTCCTGGCGCGGTTGCTGTTTGCCGAGTTGGGTTTGCGTGTTTGCAAGCAGATCTTAGTCTTCAGCTGAAACTTGTTCCAGAAAAGACAACTGTCTTGGGGGAAGGGAGCCTGGGCTCAGCACAGGATTTAGCAGCCTCGGTTTGCTGGTCCCAGAGCCGATAAAGCTCCTGCTTCACATCTTTTTAACATTCCCTTTTTCAAAGCACAGTGGAAACATCAAATCTCACCGCAACCCTGTGCGTTGCATTGGCCTTCGTCGCAGGCGGAGAAAACAGCGGCTACATAGTATTGCTCGAGGTTAAGAGACGGAGGTGGCTGAGCCAGGATTAGATTTTGGGGCTGCTTCCCAGGCAAATGGTTCATTAAACCTTCCCGCTTTCTGGGAGAAGGGGTTGGGGAGGAAAAGGAAATTCCCACCTGGAGCAAAAGCAGGATTTGGTTCAGGATGATGGAAATAATATTACAAAAATCATTTCAAGGACTGGACGAGAAGGTGATAGTGAGTATTAGCTATTAGGTATCAGCTGGAAGCCACGTGAAGTATTACAATGAAGCTAAGATATTTACTCATTCGTTTGTAAATAAAAAGATATTGCCCTTCCCACACGCAAGACAATGCTCCTTCCCTTTGCTTTCCTGCTGAAAAAGCTGATCTAACGAGTATTTAGCAAAAATGCTTAATCTGCCCTAACAAAGCATGGTGTAAGTATCAAGAGAACAAATATCAAGGCTTTAACAAGAAGTGTCAATATTGACACTGTTCTGTGTTGAGGGATATTGGTAGGTTGTTTTTATTATAGTAAGCAACTTGTCAGAGGAAAACTCAGACGGAGCTTTGCAAGTGCCGATAAAACCTGCAGGTGCTATTGAAATTGAGCTCTTGTTCGTGTGTGCTTTGAATATAATTTCCAGTTTCAGAAGTCAGCTTTATGACTTTCTCATAGCCCTCCTGCCTTTCAGTCTCTCCCACGATGCGGATTAAACATTCTTCCCAAAAAAGAGTTATTGAAGGATTGAGCACCTCTTCAACTTGCAAAGAGATCTTCCCAGACTGAGGAGTTTGCTCTATACCATAAAAATTACCCATCGCTGAGTCCAGGGGTCAGTATCAGGAGCAGGATGGACACATCACCCCTAGCTTGTGCAGAAACCATGGTTTCTCCTGCTACCTTCTTGCAGTTCCACTTCTGCTCTGTCCCAGGTCATCTGCACTCCTTAGATGACACCTGTTGGCAGCAGAAGGTTGATTCCCTACAGCAGATCACTCTACATTCGATAGCTTGAATGCAATCTCTTATCTCAAGCGCCATCTCTGAAGTGCTTTCTGTGAACTGCAAAATTGGAGGTGAATCCTGCCACCAGGTAACAGCTTGGAGACTTGGCAACTTGAGGAGTTGCGGGCTGTGGAAAGGCAGGGTAGGCCCAGCTTCCTCCTCACTTGGGGCAAATCGTTTAATCTTGGCATGTTGGATCTTCAGTTGGAAGCAGTATTCACTTCTCTGGCTGGATGTTGTGAGGGTACTTGCATCAGTAGTGGATGGGTGTTCAGGTATGGAAACGATGAAGCTATAGAAAGTATTGGGGGCCTGAAGCTGGTGCCTGGCCCAGACTGGGTGTTTTCTCTGTTGGCTCTGAGCCACTCACTGCTCAGTGTCTTATGAAGACTGAATTGCATTGCTTTGTAGAGACCTTTCAGAAGTGGCTGGTTTGCCATGTTGAGTGGGAATCACAGGCTGGGTTGCATTTAGGCCGTCCAGACATGGCCCTGACTGCCTTAACCTCAATGTTAAAGGATGCATGGCCTTTGGAGAAGATAGAGTCATGAAAATACTGCAAAATTTTCCAGCCAGAAACTTTGTTCTGCACTTTGCAAAGGTCTGGCTATTCTGGGAGCGCAGCACTTTCATTTCACCATCCTGTGGGACCCATTCATGTTTTCTACCCAGTTGTCAACACATTTTATGGGGATACCTACATTTTCCATGATTGCAATCCATCAAAATAATGGCCAGGTCTGGCTTTGCCTTCGGTTGGGTAATCCCAAAGAGAGATGGCTGCAGGGCACCTCAGCATTTACATAATCACAAGCTTCATGGTACCTTTTCTGGGGGTCTGCTTCTGTGTTGTGTGTTTGTTTTCTTCTTCTTCTCATTTTAAACTAATCCTAAAAATGTTGCAAAGTAAAACATTTCCAAATGAAGAGAGTATTTCTAAGGCTTAGGACAAAACAGGTGACCTGCAGATATCAGTGTTCCCTTACTTGGCTCTGTTTTTAATGGATGTGTCTGTAATGGTGTTTCAGTTCTGTGCCGCGGGGGCCATGTGGGAATTATTTCACTTGGGGCATTAGGAACTCCTCAGTCCTTTGGTACAAGGCTCGAATGGGGAAAAGAGTCACAGGATATTGATACTCCTTGTTTTGTGGTGGCCAAACGTCTGTTTGGGGTGGACAGAGTTTTTCAGGAAACAGAGTTGGGTTTTGCTGGTGGTCTTGTTTGGGTGGAGAGGCAGCGTGAGCTTGGCATTTATTGTATGGAGACTTAGCCGAATAAGCCTGAACTGGGATCTAAGTGAGGAATAGTCCCTCCTGTGCAGGATGAATATTATCTATTCTCAGTTATATCCTGCCAATGTAAGAAACCATTTATTTTTAGATGCTCTTTCCTGAAATAGTGGTGGAGAGGGAGAGTAACTCTTGTGTGACATCCCAGCAAGCAGCAAGTAGCACCTTGGGAGGCTATCTTTCCTAAACAGGGTTTCTGTGGCTAGAAAGTACTGGATATGTGTTGTACATCCCCCCGTTTGGATTCTGTGGTTGAAGCACTGGCCGGAGGAGATCTTGTGGGGGTCTCAGCTGAGCTCTTGACTTCCCCGTGAGCTCCTGTTGTGAGCCTAGGCAAACCTGACCTTTTTGTTCCCCACCTCACACCAGCAGAGGAGAATAACCCTCCACGCCGTGCTGAAGCTCACAACGATGAGCTGCTTAGCTTCCAGGGAGGCAAATGTATGCATCACCTAAAGAATAGCCATGTGGAGATGTGTCTCCTGGGATCTGTTTCTGATTTTGCTTGAACGTACTACTTGGGGTTTGCATTTTGCTTCAGGACCAGGCCATGGGGAGGCTGAGACAAGGGAATGCATTTACTACAATGCCAACTGGGAGTTGGAGAAGACCAACCAGAGCGGTGTGGAGCGCTGCGAGGGGGAGAAGGACAAGCGGCTCCACTGCTACGCCTCCTGGAGAAACAACTCGGGCTCCATCGAGCTGGTGAAGAAAGGCTGCTGGTTAGATGACTTCAACTGTTATGACAGGTAATAGCCTAACTGTTTTTTCTGAATACAGGTTTAATTGTTCCTCTTAAGTGCAAAGGCTCATGATTTTTGCATCGAGGAAAAGAAAGCAAGTCCAAGTCAATTGGCCCATTCATCCCCTGTAATTACTTCTGTTGCTAATGCAGTGCTCAGAATTGTCACTTATCTGTCTCGACTTTCTAAATAAAAGCTGCAAAAGGCGCTTTTAGGAATTTTTTTTGTTGTTGTGGGGTTTTTTTCCTTAGCAAAGCTTTGATAATTCTGGCATGCGTTGAGAAACGTGTCCTGTACCATCAAATGAAGAGCAATATGTTCTTCCAAGAGCATTTGGCGATACAAAGGAAAACTTGGAATCATTCGGAGCTCTCTAGAAAAGCACAGATATCTGGGGGTGTTTAGAGGTTGAGATATTCTGGCGCTTGTGATGTTGCAAAAAGTTTGGCTGAGTTAAGAGACGGGCCAGGAGAGGGGCAGCAAAAGCAATAGGCGTGTTTGTGTGTCGCTGCCCATAGTGAGCTGAAAAGGAGCGAGGTTATGCAGTACGAAGGCTCCAGCCTCATTTAATAGCTGGGAAAATAAGCTAGTCTTTTCTCATTTCCCTTGGTGCAATTCTACAGAAGGGAAAAGAATTACAGCTAAAGAAAACAGCCCTCTGAAGTTTCGGTTTAAAAGGATAATGTTCAGTAGCTCTAGACTCAGTTTCTGTTAAAGAAAACCAAACCCCAATGACCAGCCAACCAACCCAAACCCGACCCTTTCAATAGGGATTAACAGAACATAGAATTCAAGGATTTTTCTTGATCTAACACCAATGTAAGTTGATCTCACCTTTGTGCAATTCCCAGCTGCGCATCTTTGTAGCTTCTCATTCCAAAAGTTTTAGGACATCGGGTCTGAAGTTGTGGGGCTTAAGCTGGGACTAGATTTGTCCCATGGCTGGAGAGTTTTCTCCCTTCGGCGCTGTATGCTGTCCCTGCTTTTGTGCCGATTCTCTTCACTTATCCTGACTGTGAGTCGTTCCTCATCTTCATTCTATTATTAGCGCCGGGGTTACTTTCCCACCACACCTATTCCCTTGCCAGTTGCATAGCCAAGCTCTATATATAGTTAAATTTTTATTCTTTCCCGATAAATCAATCCTCCTTGGCCCATTAGTCATCTTAATGCCGATCCTTCTGAGAACAGAAGGTCACTCTAGTTTCCTACTTCCAAGCAGAAGTGTTTACTGTAAACAGATTTCTCCTTTCAGTGCCTGCTCTTGTATACAGTGACACTTGTATTGTCACTGAGTGTCTCTGTGCAGGGATGTAGTGGTTCTTAAACTTTGTCATAATGTGTTGCTCTGTTACAACAGTAAAAAGTTTCCAGGGCTTCTCACACGCCTTTTTGCAGCCCTGGGGTTGAGCATCCATTATCCTGCAGCCTGATTCTTCAAAGCCGCAGTTCCAGGGCAAAGCTAAAAGATCTTCTGAGAATTAACAAACAGTACAAGTGTTGAAAGCAACATTTGAAATAAAGGTTAGCTTTAATTAAATAAAGGTTGTTTAAATGGAGTCTTTTTTTCCACCCCCCCCTTCCCTTGAGTGCCTTCAGCAGTCTTTCATGAAGGTAGTGTTGCATCCAAAGATGGCAAAAATGGCTAAAAAGATGATTTTTTGATCGGTGGTGCTGTGCTGATGCCCTTTCTGTCTCTGTCTTCAGCACCTTTGGATGCTGAGCTCCTGGGTGCAGCCTTGGGAGATGCACCTGTACCTGTATCTGCATGTGTCCCCTGCATGCAGGGAATGGTGAAAATTTCAGAAGTGCAAGGGTTGGGATGCTGAGGGCGATGGCTCCTTACTCTGTTCTTTATCTTAAGGAAACAAGAACGTGGCATATGTACATTTAAGGCTATAGGAAAAAGGTAGTGTTTAAAAATCAACTCGTGTGCTCTTCCTGTATTTACACAGCCCCACCGGAGAGGTCGTGGTCACGTTCCCTTGAAGAGCACGTGAACCGCTACGAAACGTGCCCTTGCTGCCATAGAAAAATGTGTCATTCTCTCCCACTGTCTCATTTGTAATATTTGCTAAGTATAACATGTCATATGTACCTGGATGGCTGCCCTGCGCGCACACCAACTCAAAGACAGGGATAATGAATTGCAGATGTGGAGCAGGCTGTTTTCGCTCATTAGCTTGATTTCTTAACCAACAGATTTAGCAAAGGATGTGTTTTCTATTGAAGACTCCAATACCGATGCTGTTAAATCCAAACAGCTTGTTATCTGATTTCACGAAAAAGCATCTGGAAACATTGCTTAACTTGTTGAAACATCTTTGTTCATTTGAATAAGTCAAATAGCTGCTTTTTTTTTTTTTCTTTGAAGTTTGAAAAAATAAAAGCCTGCAAAACAAACCAAGTGCTTCCCAGCTGAGACCTTGCAGGAGACGTTTCGGCTATAGCCGCTGTTTTTTTCCCCCAAAAGGAATAAAGCACCAAAAACTACCCTGTGTTATGATTGAAGAGAGCCTTTTCCGTTCTTCTTTGGGCAGTATGTCAGTGATACCACAGAAAGGGAGGCTTGGCATGGGTTCATAAATGAGTAATAATGTCAAACACATATGATTGTTTTGCTACTTCCTCCGAGTGGTCAAAGGAAGGAAGTTATGCATATAATTTAGCTGGGCTTCAGGAAATAGTTTGATACAGTTCTCTGCGGAGAGCAGCTCTGCAACCCGACTAGCTAAAAGCAGAGGGTATCATAGCTAAAGGTGGCAGGGAAGGGAAGCAGACATTGAAGGAAGAGAAAAACGACTGCTAGAGCACGGCAAAAATCACTGCACATCTCTTTGGCATTGATCTGTGGGAGAGGGAGGATGTGTGGAAGTGGAGTTGGTGTGATCCGTAGAAGTCCCCTAACGCGTTGCACAGTGTGGAAGGAAACCTCAGTGCTGAGAAGGCTGTAGCGCTACCTGGATAACAGGCAGATACGAAAAATGAGAGCTGCAACCTGATTTTCATAAAGGCTTTTGTGCAGGAATAAGTTTTTTAAAGGAGAAGGAGATGGCACATGAAAATTAAAGTTTAAAAAAAAAACCTCAAAACCCGCAGCCTCCCCCCTGCCTGTGTCAGGACTGTTGTTGCTGCTGCTGTCTGGTGCCTTTCTAGTGCGTGTAGTGATGCTTAAGGCTGGGAGAGCAGTCTGAGCTCAGCCCTGGTCATACGTGCTTTATGGCACAGTCTTTAATTGCATGATCAAATGCTCCTCTCCCCTGACAGCATACATACGGGCTGCGGGAAAAACACTGTTCAAGGAATGAGGCATCTCTCCATCGTTTTTCTGCTTCTCATTCAGTTAGCGGCGGCGACTGTTATTTATTACTCGCCATCTAATGCCTTTGGTACATATGGAAGCATTTGTTTCCTTTACGGTCTTTTCAAGGGTCTTTGCTATCCACTGGGGTATTTGAGTGCCAAGTTGTTTTCTGTAAGTGGAGACTGCCGATCTGTACAGCGCAACAGCAGGAGAAGGCGTGTGGAGAAGACAACTGGGGGCAGGTCGGCTCCCAAAGCTGAAGCAGGAGTTGGCTGATGTTGTTTTTTCTCTTCCCTTCGTTGCTGTGTCCGTCGCTCCCTGACGCAGGCAGGAGTGTGTAGCCACAGAAGAAAACCCTCAAGTGTTTTTCTGCTGCTGCGAGGGCAACTATTGCAATGAGAAGTTTACCCATTTGCCTGAAGTCACCGGCCCAGAAGGTGAGTGACTGGGTGGATGGGGAGTTGGGGTCTCTTCCTCTTGATCCAGTTTGTGATGACTTTGACTTGTTGCATGTTGAGCTAAAAAATACATCCGACAGGACATGAAGTACCATTTTGGTTACAAAGTCCAGAAATCCTCTGCTGGGATTCTTCAAGAATAGATTTTTTTATGCTGTTTCACTCTGTCGTAGAGTGTGTTTTACCAACACCTCATACACCATCAGTAAGGATTAAATTTTCTTCATGGTGGATGTTCACAGAGGGCTCTTACAAAATAAAGTCCCACACAAGGGGAAGAGGGCGGTGTGATTTATACACTATGGATCAATTCAAACTCTTAAAAGGTATTTGACACCTTCTACACTAATTTTCATAGGTCATAGGTCTCCAAATGTCTTCAGCATCAAGGATTTTTGCATTTGATTGTTTTTTTCTTGGTCTGGGGTTTGAAGGGGAGTGGGTATGTGTGTCAGCTTTCAGAGTTTGTGGATATACTTCAAGGATGAAAAGGAGTAGCAGGTCCTTCTTCAGAGGCTAATAGAAAAATGGTGATTCTCTTAGCTGTAGGCTTGCTAAAGCATCATTCAATAAAAATTATTAAAGCAGGTGGATCTTATCCTTAGGATGGTTTATTTTGCTATCAAGTACCTGCATTTACTGAGATGTTCCAGTAGACCATTATCAGATTTTCATGGGCTTTCCTGTTAGGTTTTTAATTGTTTACATGAGTTTTATTATCTCCTGTTATTAATGTACCCGTAGCAACCTAGTAGCAAATATTCTTTCTCTCACAGTTTTTTGTTTAATTTGGCAAGTCTTGCTATTTTTTCCTTCCCTGTCTCCAACATAGCAACATGGCTCCATTTAGTATTCCCATTGTTTGTGTCTCAACTGCACTGATGTAATTTGGAACAAGAACTACTGTGGGAATAGTGCATTTGATTGTGGCTCCGGCAGCATTTTACTAAAAACTGACATCTTGTCAATCACTGTAAAAGGCAAAGCAACGCTGCGAGGGATTTTGCGCTTGCTTAATACATTTGGAAGAGTTAAAAGGAGGAAATTTTCTGCTTTTATGTACTCCAGCAAGAAATACCCATCTTAAATAAAGGTCAGATGGAGGCTCAGCTTGCAAAGTGTGGTTTGGACCATTGTAACTCCATTAGTAATAGCCATATGGAAAAGAGTAAACCGCGGAGCTGTATGAATAGTGTTGGATGTGACGGGACATGCCACTAGGCATTGTCAGCTTTGGAGTAGAAGGAAGGATGGGGTTTGGTTGCATCTGGCCGTGTAGCTGGCAGTGCTGAAGGGTCCTTTCCCTTGTTTACCCTGTTCTTTTCTCGCAGTCATATACGAGCCGCCGCCACCAACGCCCTCCCTGCTCAACATCCTGGTGTACTCGCTGCTCCCCATCGCTGTCCTCTCCATGGCCATCCTCTTGGCCTTCTGGATGTACCGTCACCGCAAGCCTCCCTACGGGCACGTCGACATTAATGAGGTGAGGGAGAAACCGTGGGCTCTTCCAAGTTGCTCCCCTGTATTTGGGCCTTGAAAAAGGCCCGGAGGCTGCTCAGTATAAGTTCACATCCACTTTTGCTTCGCTCTTTTCGGGTGGCCTAACTTTTCTTCTCTATCTTTTTGAAGTTGGTGGTACAATTGCCCTCTGTGGCAGTGTTAGCATCCCCTGTGAGGCTCATGAGTTTAAGATGGGGTTATCACAATGTCCAAACTTCCTAAGGGATGGAGTTACACAGCCCTGCTTGGTGGCTTCCCTTCCCCCCAAACACTCAAACCCCTCCCCTGATTTCAGCCAACTTTGCAGAGGAGCAGAGATCATAGAGATGATAAAGTTCCTACCTGTGGGGTGCGAGGAGATGCTTTCCCTGTTGAAGCTCAGTTTTTATGAGCCATCAGAGAATGCAAGCAAGAGGTCATCCTCATGGCCCACAGCCATCGGGAACTGGTCCTTGCTGGCTCTGCTGCGCCCCGAGCCTTCTGGTTTCTTCTGAAGGGCTGAGCAGGTACCTCTCCCTTCCTCCTCTGCCCATTGCAGCCCATACTGTGAACATTTCCCATCTGAAAGCAGCTAGGACAGAGCTCCGACCCCACGCGTCCTGTGGGGTTGCGTTGTTCTCCTGGACAAATGCCGAGTTTAAACAGATACGATCTTTATGATGCTGACAGACCTGTTTACTGCCCATTGGTAGGGTTATGTGAAACACGTCTAACGAAGTGCAAAGCAGTGGGAGGTTTTAGGTGTAGTTGGCTGTTGGGTCACAAAGATCAAAAAGTTCCTGCTTTTGGCAGGAGGTAGCCTTGAGGTCATCAGTGTTTTACAGCCCAAAATAGCTCTTGCTTTGAAAACATAGGAGAATTCAGGTTTTGCCTGAGGATGGCAGGCAGCGGTTTCACACACAAAGTGACACTTGGAAGCATAGATTGTTATATATGTTCTATACGAATAGCCTGCAAAGCAAGACAGGGAATTTTGGGCTGCTCTTGCTGCAAACAGTACATCTAAATAATTTGTATGGGATACAAATGAGGGTTGGACTAGATGATCTCCAGAGGTCCCTTCCAACCCTAACAATTCTGTGAATTCTGTGAATTCTGTGAAAATGTCACTTCTTTATGCCTCTTTCCCCTCACGCAGCCGGTCCATCCCTCCCCTCCCTTTGTTTTGCAGTCCAGCTTCAGCTCGTGACAGTGTTTTTCTCTCGTGCAGGACCCCGGCCCGCCACCCCCTTCTCCTCTGGTTGGCCTAAAGCCTCTGCAGCTTTTGGAGATCAAGGCGAGGGGACGCTTTGGCTGCGTGTGGAAGGCTCAGCTGATGAATGACTATGTAGCAGTGAAAATCTTCCCTATTCAGGTGAGAAGGGCATTGCATTAGGTTCTCACTTGTTGGGCTTCCTCACCAATGCTGAGATGCTCTAAGTGCTTATGGAGGTGTTTTTAAGACCATAACAAAGATGCATTTGGACTCTTCTGCTGGGGAAAAAAAGTTCAAGGACCCTCCTTCCCTTCCTACACTTTTCTCTGTGTTATCCCATTACCAAATGCTTCCTGCAGTAGTAGTTATTGCAAGAAGGGCAAAAACAAGCACATTTTGAAATCTACAGGGTATTTTAAGTTAGGTGCAAATGTCCGTGTTGTTAAAGTCCAGCGAAGCAGCGTGCAGCTGCGATGCCCAAAGTGCACACAAAGGACCAAAGCCCTGGCTTTGTGTGTCCTGCCTGGGTGGATTGTAAATCCAGACCCGAACCTAGCAAAGAGTTTGCAGCTTACAAAGGCTCAGCCCAGGCGCTGTGAAACCTAATTGCACTGCAGCGTTTCTGTCAGCTCGCATCTTCTGCTCTAGGAAACCTTTGAACACTCCTGACTTGACTCTCTAGGAATTGCAGATGGAAAGAGTAGAGCAATCAAAAGTCAAATGAAAGAAGAATGACTGAAAGATCTTTGTGCTCCTCTGCTATCTCCTTCTTCGTTAATTTTTCGCCCCGTATTTGTTGTCATAGCGTTGCTAAAGGAGATTTGCACATCTTCTGTCCAAGCCAGCTGTGACCTACTAGTAAATATTCAATAGAGCCTAGATTAGATTTTGCAATCATAACATTTACAGCTACAATGCAGATCTGGACACAGTGTGCACAGGCTTTATTCTTGCAAGCATCCTTAGGAAATCTTGATAAATCTTATTTCTCAGTGAGGTTGGGTTTGGATTCCTCCCCCCTCCCCACACAGGTCCTTTAGGAATAGCTGAGGGTAATTTTGGCGAAGGGAGACTGAGAACAGCAACTTCCAGTCTTTCTCCAGCATCTACCCTTTAAGAAAAAAGCCTCATTTTGAAGGGATACATCACATCCGAACACTGGAGGATGATAGTAAGAGGAACGTGAGCAGCTCTGACTGAGCTGAAGGAGCTGTTTGCTTTAAAGGGAAGCGTGATCTTTGATGGTGCATTTCTCCCTGCTTTAGGATAAGCAATCTTGGCAGAGCGAGAGGGAGATTTTCAATACTCCTGGCATGAAGCATGAAAACCTTTTGCAATTTATCGCAGCAGAGAAAAGAGGGACAAACCTAGAGACAGAGCTCTGGCTGATCACAGCTTTCCACGACAAGGTAATGTATCGTTGCACGTACATTTTGGGAAGACAGCGAGGCGATGGTTGTGAAGCAGCAGGATTTGGTGTCTAATGTTCTCCCAGGAGCTCCCCTGTCATCTATCCAGGCTGTCCCTTGTGAGCCGTGGCTCAGTGGTAGTGGAGAGCTGCTCTTGCTCCCCTCGTTCAGTGGCTCTTCCTGTAGCTTTCAAGGCTTTCCTACACAAAGGATTAATAAAGGTGGGACCTGGGGAGAGAGAGAGGCACAAAAGGCCACAGCTCACGTATGTGGTGGTCACCATCTCTTAACGTGCATAGATGTAGACGTAGGAGCCGGGGGTCACAGACCGTCACAGTCCCAGCTCACCCCTTGCAGATGGGCTCCGTGTTTGCTTTTGAAGCTCAGGGCATATCTCCCTTTTCATGGATTGCTTTAGTTATCAAACATGACTAACACTTAGAACAAAACAAACACGCACAAATCCGGGGTTGAGCCAGCAGCGTTATCCCTCTGTTTAATCCAAGGTCTACTGAGTCAATCATTGCCACAACCAGCTGATACAATACATCACCTTCTTGCATGGAAGGTTTTCCCCTTTCTTAGGTTAGATGAATTGCTCTGTTTTGAGATGATTTTGTACCTTCCTTATCTCCCTCTCCTTCCCTGCCAGATTAGTAGACTCCTTTTTGGACATCCAGATACTTTCTGTGCTTTCAATGGCTGAGGACTCACGAACGCTTCTAGGTTTTATTTCTTCTTTTTTGCTCTCACTAGTGATTCTTTTCTCCCCTGTTAAATCAAGGTTCAGATTTCTCAAGCGCTCATTAAAACCATTTTCTAAACTGATGAGTTGGCACATCTGTCACATAGCAGGGTCTGCGATTAAGAACATGCGATGTCCTGTTTCGTAGGGCTCTCTGACGGATTACCTGAAGGGCAATATTATCAGCTGGAATGAGCTCTGCCATGTCGCAGAAACAATGGCCCGTGGCTTGTCCTACCTTCATGAAGATGTCCCTTGGTGCAAAGGTGAAGGACACAAACCTGCTATAGCACACAGGTACGGCCTCTTTCGTTGATGCCATTGAAGTGCTGTGTTCAAATGTTCACAACCTCTTTGAAATGATGCTGCTGAATGGAGGAGGAGGAGGTTGTGCTTTTGGGAAGTAGATGCCTTTTAACCCAACAAGTCCTATGCTAAGACGAGATTTTTTTTTTCATCTACATATGAAATGGCAAAGGGCAAGTAAGTGTCTTGTCTGTGAAACAGTCGGTATGGGTGGCAAATGTCTGAAGGGTAGGTGCTTCCCTTGTCCATCAACTCTTCTCTTGGCATGTAGTAGGAAGGGAAATCTGGTTGCTGCAGAACTGCTCTTTGAAGGGACTATGCTTGATAAATCACATTATAATCCGTGTATTTCTATGACCATACCAAGATTTGGACCCTATTTTTCTCCTTAGTGTTTTAGACTGATAACTCCACTGCGTGTTTTCCCACAGAGCTTTTGATCATTAGGTAAGAAGTGGAGAAACTGTAGAAATGCAGAAAATGGCTGCTATTTATTCTTCACAGTGGTTTTATAGTGCCCGTATCATGGCAGGATGCTTGTGAGAGACACCAGAGGAGACACCAGGCTGCCTCTTGAGACCTCTTGGCACCTGCTTCAACCCTGCTGTGTGGCAGCACAGTGGGGACAGTAAAAATCCAGAAAGAAGTGGGTTAAACCATCCTGATTAGACCAATACTTGTTTTAGCCCTTCTCCGCAGTCCCACATTGCTTGCCCTGGACTAAAGCATCTCTACTGAGCGGTTCGCTAGTGGCACAGCAGGACGGGGGGGGGTTTCCAGAAGGGATTTACGTGGGCTACACGCCATAATCCGCGGCCATACTCCCCCGCCACCCACCACATTTCATCTAGGAGGGACTTAAACCCCACGTCCAGCTGCAGCAATTTGTACCCCATCTAGCGGGGCTGTCTTCATGTATGGCAAGATAATCCCTGGGTTTGCAAGGGTTGTCCCTGCCCCCAAAACAACCCCCCTCCTCAAACGTGAAGGTTCCTGAGAGCTGAGGGCTGTTGAAAGAGCCTGCAGCTGCCTTTGTGCTGCTCCTGGAGCTGACCCCTGTGTCCCTGACATTTGTCCCTGTGGAATAAAGGCAGTGGTTTATACATGAAAATTCCTGAGGGTGGGGAACAGAGGAAGGCTATAGAAAGGCTTTAAAGCAACAGATCGTGCTCATTAGTGTCCCCATCCATTTAGCAAATGATAAAAGATGGAGAATGCACCATTTGTGTGAATTTAGCACATACCTACGGAAGAAGGATCTCAGGACACAGGATTTCCCTGGGATTACCCCACTCCTTTTCGTTTTATTTTTGTTTTAAAAGAAAACACCAAATACATTTTAAATGGGGGGGGGGGGGAGTATTTTTGAATGGCTTCACACACCGCATGTGAAGGTGGGACCCTCCCAGTCAGCGCTGGGCAGGGGTTCAGCTAACTCCTTACTGGCCCCCGGCACTACAAGGAGGATTAAGGTTATGGGATCGCTTGTTGGTGCGAAAGTGCCCCCGCGTGGAAGCTGAAAATAAAATCTCCGGTGTCTGAATGCAGTTAACGCACCCATCGTTCATAGTCCGCTCGCTCTCTTGTTGCCTAGTTTGAAGCATGACACGGAAAAAGAGATTTTCTTCTTTTCAGGCTACTTTCCTTTATCAGTGGCCATTTTAGGATGGTCTAATGCATGTGGTGTTAGTGGGAAGTCTGCTTAGCACGGCTTGGGTCAGGTCTTTCTCCCTGTCCTGGATATGTTTGCATTGCAGCTCACACTTGTCAATTCAAGGAGGTTTGTGGAAGGAAGGGAAGCGTGGAAAAATGGGGAAATATATGGAAATAGGGGGAAAAAAGGAAGGGCAAAGGGAAATCCCTGCATCACCTATCAAGATGTAGCAGTTAACTGTTGCATGCCCGAAGGGCAGTGCGGGTGAACAACAGCAGCCCATACAATCATACAAAAGCCCATACAATAATACTGGTTTACATCTCACTTCACGTTGGAAACATATTGTTCAGGACTGTCTAATAATTTCTGTGTGGTCCTCACTGAGCCACTGTTTTGCAGAAATCTCGTGCACAATCTGTACCGTTCTGGAGGGCATAATCCCTTAATACTGACCGAGCAAAGGAGTTTATCTGTGTCATTAGATGATGGCTGTTTTCTAAGCCTGTGGGGAAACTGCTATAGCGTGGAAGCAGTCAGTCTCTAAGATGACAGGTATTAGGTAAATGGTGTTTTTCTGTTTAACAGAGGGCTACAGATGTTTTGCAGGTTCTGCAAAACTATGCTGTGTCCCTAGAAACCCCATGTGTCCCCCTGAGGTGATGGAGGCTGGTTTCTGCTGGGGTTCCCTGGCTGTATGATGCGCTCCAACTTCATCCCCATTTCCCCATCTTAATCCTCCAGCCAGCAATGCCCATCACGCTGTGTTTAGCTTAGAAAGGAAAAATCCTTTCTTCTGTTTCTTTGAAGCTCAGAATCAGGGGCTGGGTGGTACAGAATGATTTTTGCTTGCGGTGCTTTGAGCTGGTGCTCTGGCATCCGAGGCCGCAGAGAGCAGTCCTTCTCTATGGTCCAGCAGTTTCTCTCTTCCCAGAGAATTTTGACAGGTCTCTCTAGTGTGGAACAATTGTATCTGCCCTCATTAATTATTTTGTGCAGGCCTGCAATGTCCTGCAATCAGCAGGGTCACCGAGTGAATTGATGATAGGGAAATTATAATGCTGAGCATACAGGACAATTGCCATCTGCTGTCTAAGGTCTGTAATTTAATTACATTGCCAAACATTCCTTTTCAGATGAAAATGCGGGAAGCCCAGGGAACAGGGCTCCACTGGTTAGGCATCTCGACCCTCCTCCGCCCTGCTTTCCAGCCCCTGCCGATTTACCTGAGCTGCCCTAAAATGATCCCTCTGTGGCACAAGACTGACCCAAATGTCCCCTTAATGCCACCTTCAAGCACAGACCCACCATCTCTACTTCAAATGCTCACTCCCGCCCATCAGCTGCCTGGTCCAATCCCGACAACTCGCCTGAGTGTGGGCTCACCCCCTCCCATGGTTACTTTCCAACCCTCCGAATTCTCCAGGGAAGATCAGTCCAGCAATTAAAATATAAATCACAGAACGGTTAGAGTTTGAAGGGACCTTAAAGACCATCTAGTTCCTACCCCCCTGCCGTGGGCTGAGACACCTCCCACCAGACGAGGTTGCTCAAAGCCCCATCCAGCCTGGCCTTGAACACCTCCAGGGATGGGGCATCCATAGCTTCCCTGGGCAACCTGTTCCAGTGTCTCACCACCCTCACAGCAAAGAATTTCTTCCTAATACCTAATCTAAGCCTACCCTCTTTCAGTTTAGAACCATTACCCCTCATCCTATTGCTACACTCCCTGACAGAGTCCCTCCCCGTCTTTCCTGTAGCCCCCTTTAGGTACTGGAACGGGCTACAAGGTCTCCCCAGAGCCTTCTCTTCTCCAGGCTGAACAACCACCACTCTCTCAGCTTGCCTTCATAGCAGAGGTGCTCCAGCCCTCTCATCATCTTTGTGGCCCTCTTCTGGGCCCGCTCCAACAGGTCCGTGTCCTTCTCCTGTTGGGGGTCCCAGAGCTGGACGCAGTACTCTAGGTGGGGTCCCACCAGAGCAGAGTAGAGAGGCAGAATTACCTCCCTCGCCCTGCTGGCCACACTTCTTTTGATGCAGCCTGGGATACTGTTGGCTTTCTGGGCTGTGAGCGCACATTGCCGGCTCACGTTGAGCTTCTTATCCGCCAACAGCCCCAAGTCCTTCTCCTCAGGGCTGCTCTCAATCCATTCTCCGCCCAGCCTGTATTTGTGCATGGGATTGCCCCAACCCACGTGCAAGACCTTGCACTTGGCCTTGTTGAACTTCATGAAGTTGGCATGGGCCCACCTCTCAAGCCTGTCCAGGTCCCTTTGGATGGCATCCCTTCCCTCCAGCATGTCGACTGCTCTACATAGCTTGGCGTCATCAGCAAGCTCAATGAGGGTGCCCTCCATCCCAAAATCCATGTCGCTGACAAAGATGTTATAAATGTAATAGAAAACTATGGCAAAAGTCTGTTGAAGTGTGTAGTCAGGGTGAACAGAATCCCACTGGCATCTGCTAATTTCCAGAAAGATCTAATTTTATAGATAGGAGCAAACATCCTTACCAGAATAGAGAGTAAATTCACCCTCTTAAACTGTCTTGCGTTTGTTGTTGGGAGTGAGAAATGTAAGAAGTGCCCAGAGGTGGGGGTCTATAGCTGGTACTCAAGAGCATGGAATGGTACGTTATATTCCCTGCTCTAATTAAAGCACCCCCTTCATATCACTCCTTGCTTTTATTTTGAGGTTAATTCACTGTAAAGTTTGGCTGCCTCTGTGCAAGGCAGCACAGGGCTGCTTGGTTGTGTTTTAGGGACACAGGCAGCGGGGAGCAGCCGAATTAGGCAGCGCTGGCTGTTCTGGGCAGCCGTGGAAGGAAGGAGGGAGCTGATTTACTGGGGGCTGCTGAGCCAGTAGACTTACAACGTGTTACAATTTGATTTAGACACGTGGCATAATAACCCCTTCCCAAACTTGCTTCTTGGCTTGTCCGTAGGGACTTCAAGAGTAAAAATGTCTTGCTGAAGAACGACTTGACGGCAGTGCTCGCCGATTTCGGACTCGCTGTACGGTTTGAACCTGGAAAACCTCCAGGGGACACTCATGGACAGGTAATCATTATCTTTAACAATAACATTTTGAAAAAGTTGGGCTTGCCATAGCTCCTCGGGAGTGGGGGGATAGTTTGTATAGATGCATTTAATTCTCTTCAAGATATGTATTTTCCATAAAAGCTGGTGCTCAGACATAAATTTCCAGGAGCTGCTTTGATCTGGGTGAGCGGGGAGAGTGCTCGGAGTCTCCCGACGGCTGTGCAGGTGGGGTGCCCCGGCCCCGGGGGCAGGCGGCTCCTTCCTTCAGACATGGGACTTGCTGACTCTTCATTGTCTCCGTATTAAGTATTACTACTCCTAAAATTATTCATTTCTTTTTAAGAACTCGGCCAGGCTGGCTGCTTGGGTGACCTTTAGCAACGGCAGATCTTGCGAGCTGGCTGAGCGCTGCGTAAACAATTTACTAACGTTTTTACGAGTTCCTAATTTTCTGCCTCTGCGTTGCGGTGAGCGGCACCTCATTCTGCTCTCGTCTTGGGGCACGTGCCATCCCCTCCGTGTGCCTCCGGGGTTTTTTGAATGCCTGTCTCCAGTGCAAACTCCCTTTTTACCTTTATCCCAGAAGGAGTGAACACTTTCCTGGGTTAGCCCCTGTGGCTTTCCTCATTTTGCCCTCTTTTTTTTTAGACTTTTCCATTTTTTTTCTATGCCTTTTCACATCCTGGCTTCCCCCTGTCCCCACCACCTCAGGTAACAGCAAGAAGAGATGAGAATTTCCTAAAGGAAAATATTAAAAGCATTTCAATCCCCATGTTACGAAGGTGCTTTTTTCCTTGCTCTCCTCTCCGCTCTCCGACGTTATGGGCTGTAATTCTGCCACATGTATTACCACAACTATATGAAGAGCTCAGTGTGGCTCCACCTGGACTAAACACAACAAGGTAGACACTATAATGAGGACTGAATTCCCTCAAAGCAAAAAGGGATCTTTTCCAAACCAGATCATGGCAACCCAGAGCCGGGTAGACTTTGCGGGGTTCATGCTTTACTACTCCTGCGGATGCAGGAGACTTGCTTTATCCAGGGCTGTCAAACCAACACCTTTTCCTACCATTTTAGGATATATCAATTTCACTCTTCTCTTTTTTCTTTAAATATATATATATATTTAATTTTTTTTTTTTAGTGAAAGGGGATTGAACTTTCGATGACTGTGCTGACCAAGTCTGACTTGACCTCAGGGTGTTTTGTGTGCCTCCAGAGACAGCATTTTCTCATGCAGCGTGTGCTGCTGGAGCAAGAGGCGGTGGGACGCAGGGAAGGCAGGATTTCATCCGTACTCACCGTGCCGCGCTGCATTTAAATTACACCTGTAGCGTACACTGAATGAGTATCACACACATAGCCGTGCGCTGTGGCATTTTCCTTCAGGTAGCCCATCTAGACTCGAGTGATCTTAATAAGAATTGGTGTCAGAAAAAAACAGCCCTTTTTTCTTTGTTTTCCGAGTGAGGTGCAACTTGAGCAGAAGTAGCCTTCAGGCTAATGAAACCAGCTGTCACTCATCTCCAACCAGCGGAGGCTGACGGGCCCAACTGGAATGTAACTTGAGTTGTTTCTTTCTCTGTAGGTGGGAACAAGGAGGTATATGGCTCCCGAAGTGTTAGAGGGAGCAATCAACTTCCAACGAGACGCCTTCCTGAGAATAGACATGTATGCAATGGGACTGGTGTTGTGGGAGCTAGTCTCCAGATGTAGAGCAGTTGATGGTAAGACTAAAGATCGGCTTTTCCCGGGGGAGGGCTCTGTTTCAGTGTGGTTTAATGCTCCAGAGAATGGGCCTGGCTTTGTTTAAAAAATAATAATAATCAATGGCGGTTTTTTACTAAGTAGCTAACCTGTTTTTCACTTGCTTGTTTGTTAACATAAGCTGTCGTTCTCTGCAGGTAATAAGCTTTGTAGTGTTCAAGTGTTAAAGTGCTTTTAACTGCGCCGGTTACATTGCAAATTGGCTGAGGACACCGAGGGAGGAGGAGGAGAGGATTCCTCCATCAGTGGTGGGTGTCCTTTAGTCCTGAGCCTGCTCTGTGCTGCTTTCTGTGGTTTGGGTTGGAAGGGACCTTTAACGGCCATCTAGTCCACCCCCCCTGCAATGAGCAGCGACATCTTCAACCAGATCAGGTTGCTCAGAGCCCCGTCCAACCTGACTTTGAATGTTTCCAGGGATGGGGCATCTCCCACCTCTCTGGGCAACCTGGGCCAGTGTTTCACAACCCTCATTGTAAAAAATTTCTTCCTTAAATCTAGTCTAAATCTACCGTCTTTTAGTTTAAAGCCATTAGCCCTTGTCCTGCTGCAACAGGCGCTGCTAAAAGAAGTGAAGCACCTCGGTGAAACAGCAGGAACACAGGGCTGGAGGGATCTTTTTGGGTCAGCAAGCCCATTTCCCTGCTATCAGAAGTCATTAGGTATTAATCTTTGACTTTTGCTGATGTAGTCCTCTTTCAGCAGCGGGCTGAGTTTATTGTTCCATTTACAGCTCTGGAGGATCTCACTTTCCTCTGGGTGATCTAAAAGAATGAACTTTCATGGTGTCCTCTTTCTCAGAGTTTTAATCCTAAAACGATGCTGCAAAGTGGGGCATGATTTCTGTCCAAATAGCACATCTGCTCTTTGGTGACACCCTTGCCATTTGCAGGATCTTGCCCCCGGTTGGGGAAGCAATCATGTCGTTGTCGTAGCTCTAAGGCTGCTTGCTCCAACTTCTTTCTTCTTGTGTAGGTAGGGGTGCTCTGGACTGAATATTAAGTTCATAAATTAATGTACCTCACCTGGACTTCAAATGTTTTTGTTAGTGTTACAGTAGGACCGCGGAGCTTGATTATAATTAGGATGTCTGCATAGGTGTGTGGTAAGAGAATGTCTTTTCTTCAAAAATCTCCTATATAACCAGATAAAATGCCAGAGGAGCAAGGAGGTGGGAGCACAGTGAGGGGAAACAGTGATACCCAGATCACTCATGTAGGAATAACCCTTCTCTGTGAGGTCCCCCCAGATATCCACTTGGATTTTTGCCTGTCGTGTTTGTGATTTCCTCCCAACTCTTTTCAGGCAGCAGCTGGCTGAGATACTCCAGGTGCCATACACAGCACCGTTAAATCAGAGGGAAGGGTTCCTTTGGTATGATGGGGGGTTACGCTGAACCTCATCTGTGCTTCTAGCTCAGAAGTGATGTTGTGTAAACAGCACATTTGGCTTGGGGATCACCAGTGCAGCTCTTCATAGCCTTGATTCCTCTTGGAGGAAGAGGAAAGGAAGGCCGTAAGCATTACTGTGCTCTCTGTTGGAACGAGTGTTTCAGTTTGGCTTAGTGACTGGCATGGTGTCAACAAGAATAATGATAAGCTGCTTTAGTGATATCATTTTTTTAGATTACCTAAGCATCGTGTTGTTGGTGTCACAGTTCATGACCAGCTAAAGTGGTCAGCTCTTTTATTTTAGTCTGGAAAGGGCTTCTTGAAATAGCTCTGCTCTTGAAAGAGGTCACTTTTTGCTACCGAGAAACTGTAAGTGATGCCGTGGAGCACCCTGAAAAAGCGTATCAGTTAAGCTGGGCTGCCGTTTGTGAGAGTATCTCCACATTGCCAAAGGCCAAATGACGTTTCAATAAGCAGAAGTTATTGCTGCCGTCCAGGGTCTGCACTGATACTCATAACAGTTGTCTTATTCTCGTGGCCCAGGGCAGTTCACAGCCATAACTGGGACAACTAACGCGTTCAGAAATCATTTTGCACTTAGGAACTGGTACTTGGGACAAGTGCATCTGGCTCCAGCGTGTCAGGGCTGACTCAAACTGATGAACAAGCCAGATCACAAAGCAAGAAGTTACAAGCATCGTATATGCTTGACCTTGCTAGTCAGTGCTGAAAATGAAATTATGCTCATGCTGAAACCTCTCTTTAGGTTATTGTGTGTTGAATTGCTATGTTAAAATGTGAGGAGGATGGGCTGATTTGCTCTTTCTGTTAAAATAAATCATGGACTACCCGGCAAGCCTCCTCAAGGAGAGTGGTGGGATCAGGAGGCCCGGCTGAGGGTTCAGATTCGTAACTCGACGAGGTGGAAAATGCGTGGCCAGACAAGCAGCAGGGACAGCAAAGTCCATTGTGTGAAGGGATGTAAATCACATTTGTCTGCAGTGACATGTGAACTTCAGGCTTTGCTGCGGTGGGTTGAGGTTGCTCTGGAGCCGCAGCTCACTCATGCACGGGATGGACGTGGCTCTGTGGAGGACATTTCTGTACTAACCCAGTTCTCCATGTGCACCTTAGGTCCAGTGGATGAATACATGCTGCCTTTCGAAGAAGAAATAGGTCAGCACCCATCCCTCGAGGACCTGCAAGAAGTGGTGGTTCACAAGAAGATGCGCCCGGTGTTCAAGGATCACTGGCTAAAACACCCCGTACGTCCCTCCCGGTTAACAGTGGAAAACGTTTTCCTGTGTGATGGGAACGAGAGATGCGGTTAGGCATCGCTCATTAGCTTCAAAGGGAAGCCAACCAGTCCAACCCGGTGCACGGACCCCAGTGTTAGAGAGAGTCAGCGCTGGGGAATGAGGGTTTGCTCAACGCCTTCATGCTCCCCTTTCCAGTTGTCCCTTGTATTTAGAGAGAAAACCAGCTGGTTAGAGTCAACCAGTGCCAAACGTGGAGTGTGTGGTGGTTTAGTGGGACTCATTTAATGTGATGAAAGAATGGAAAATGAAGTCCCTTTCATTAAGAAAAAGAAAATGATCCATACCATCGGAGACGCGTTCCTCACAAGCTAGATAGCGTGCAAGACTTGAGCAGTTTTTTGAGGAGAAATTAATTAGATGTGAAGGCACGCAGACAATGAAGTAAAATGCAGCGTGGGTTTCCCAGAGGTAGATCATTTCAGGCTCGCCTTTTTAATAAAAGAGGCGATTTTTTTTTCAGACTGGGAAACTAAGCAGATGATATCTCACAGGGCTTCAGTAAGAAGCTAAATACCTCTATTTTGACCAAACTGCCACGGTTGTGCCTAGACTCAGGTGTAGTAACTCATTACCTAGAAGTCACGGAGTACTGTGGGCTGTAGATAAAGATGAGTGTTCCAGTTGCTGGGTGTGCAGGGCTCAAATAAGAGCTGTGTTCTTTCAGCAGTGTTGAATTCGGTTATTTTGGGGGCATCTACAGAAGTGATTTCAAATAAAGCAGCGGTTTCGTAGTAAGTGATGCAGTGCTGCCAGCTCTCACAGTTTTATCATGGGGATCGTAATACTTGATATCTTGTCTTTTAAAGCATAAACTGCTGAATCTCATGGTGTACTTTGATATTAAAAAAAGGGCTTTTGACGCTATGAAAAAAAGCTGGATGAAACCAAACCCTACAGCCTTAGAAAGCAGAAGCTTACAAAAAAACTGAAAACACATATTGAAAGTAATTTTTAAGGCTAAACTCATGATAATTTGCATGCCGTGGAAAGAATAGTCTTAGTTTTTCTTTACAACTGTGTTAAGTGGACCTCCCCATCTACTGCAAGGACGGTACCCGGACTTCAGCAGACGTTGTTGCTGAAGGTGCTTTCTCCCCCTTGTTGTCCACAGGGCTTGGCGCAGCTCTGCGTGACCATCGAAGAGTGCTGGGACCACGATGCGGAGGCTCGGCTCTCGGCGGGCTGTGTCGAGGAGCGCATTGCGCAGATCCGCAAATCCGTAAACGGCACTACCTCGGACTGCCTCGTCTCCATCGTGACATCCGTCACCAACGTGGACTTGCCGCCCAAAGAGTCTAGTATCTAAGTCCTGGTTCACTTTTGTCTTTCCAGACTCAGTGGATTTAAAAAAAAAAGAAAGAAAAAAAGTTTAAAAAAAAACCCCACACAGAAAAAAAAAAAAAACAAACACAAAAATCCAACAAACACATGAATGCAGCTGCTATTTTATCTTGACTTTTTATTATTATTGTTATTATTATTATTATTATTTTTTTGGATTGGATCAATTTTACCAGCACATTGCTCTACTGTATTAAAAAATGGACATTTCAGCAAGCATTCAGGTGCCGACTAATGAATGCAGAAAAGGTGCAGGTACCTCAGAACCTCAACAAACTCACTTCAGTTGTTTTTGTTTTATTCAGTTTTCTGGGTTTCTCTTTATCGGTCTGTCTTCTGAGCGGAGCATCTGTGACATAAAGGAAAACCACCCACCATCTTAGAAAACGCAATGCTGCAAACTGTGGAGGAAACTTAAGACTGTTATATAAAGAATACACCTTCCTCAAAAGGACTTTTTTCCCCATTTTCGTTTGGTTTTGGGTTCAGTTTCTTTTTTTTTTTTTTTTGGAAGTGAGCTTCAAAAAAAACAGCAGATGTGTCTTTTACGGATCTAACGGGTGTCATTGTAACATGGAAAAAAAAAAAGTAACCGGGCGGAGAATGTTAATTCTTGATGGTAGAATTGAAGGGGGGAGCATAGAATAGGGGTGGGGAGAGCGACGTTGGACTCGGCAGCATTTGGGGAAACATCATTTGCTATGGAGCTACTTCTCAGGTAACCATTAGAGGAGGGGAAGGACATTTCTGGGCAGAGTATTAATGGCTGCAGCGTACGGAGAAAGCTGAGTTAAAGAGCAGGCGGTTGTAAGCAAGGCGCTAGTTCTTTCTTCCTCCAGTATCTCAGGCTTGGGTGGTAAAAGAACAAAGCAGAACTGTAATTACCTTTTATTTTTCGACTCCAGATAGTAACAGGAAGGATGCTTTTAAGCAATGTAATTGGAAAAGGTGGGAAAGGGTGTTCTCGAAGCACTTTGGTAAAATACTGGAAGATGGGAAAATTTTTGCATCTCGCTTGAAGTGCGAGTCAGTTAAGGAAAATCGGCTTTAGGGTTGATTATCTGTCAGCCTGAGCTACCGGTGCAGATGGTGGAAAGAGGAAAAGTGTGAAAACTGGCTCTAGAATTATTATTATTATTATTTTCCTTATTAATTTGGGGTTGGGGGGGTGTGGAAATACGTGAACCGGCGGCAGATGGCTCCTGTAGCATCCGAGACACCTCTGAACTGCCCAGTTGCAGGATGCAGAGGCAGCTGAGCAGCAGCAGCGATTATCGCAGCATCTCTCCGGCTGATTTCTTTGACGCTGCTTTCTCCTTACTCTGTGACGAAACTCTTTTGTCTTAAAGTGGTGCATATTCTAAAATACCGTTACTCTTATTATGCCATAAACTCGCTCTAGTCAGTGAATGTTCCTAATGCTGCTGATTCAACAGTGAAATATTTTTTTAATTTGCAAAACATGCAATGTTTAAAAAAAAAAAAAACTAAAAAAAAAAAACAAACCACAAAACACACACACACACGTTACGTGGCTTCCGAGGTTTAAACTGAAAAAAAATTAAAAACTTCATGACCACAGACCACCTCAAACCAGAAATACCTCAGAATTTTCTACTTGTATGAGTTTTATTATATATTTTGTTAGTTGTGTTGTCTTGTAGTAAGTATATTTTAATGTAAGTTGGCTTTTATGACAAGGGAGTTTTAAAAAAAGAAAAAAAAGAAAAAAAGTTCCAAAATCTTTTAGGAAGTGCTACCATTTTTTTGTTTGTTTTATAAAGCACCATTGTAAATAACTGTATACAGTTGTAGAATAACTGCCTATATAAGGTACCTGGGCATTATTCACTCTTATTTGTGAAGGCTGTTTCCATTCTGTGTTATTTTTTTGGTCTGTTTTAGTGAAAGGACAGTACATCTTTTTTTTTTCTTTTTTTTTAATTCTTTTTTTTTTTTTTTACTTTGAATATAACATGAACTCTGTGTCTTGCTAGAGTGACAAAGTTATATCCATTGGATGGCCAGAACTTCTAAATTTTGCTTTGTGTTAAGCCAAAATGCAGTCCTGAACTAATCACCCTGTAATGAAAATGTAAAGAGTCTGTATTATATAAACAAATTGGACTTCTTGCCACTGCCAAATTATCAGTGTGCACCCTTGCACAGATATAATTTATTAAGCAGACTAAATCACTAATTGGAGAAAATATAAAGAAAATTGAAATATATTTCTTGAAAAATATAGCTTTAAAACTTAGAGGTCACAAATGAGGACATGGTCCTTTATCTTGAAGAGACATTAAGATAATTGCCTTAATTTGTCTATCTGAATAAAGTCTTAACCTATTCTTTCAAGTTACTGAATGTATATTGCATATTAGTGTGTACACACATGTCACTGTATTTCCGTGTGTAGGTTTGGAAGTTTCTGTTCCTTAATGTGCTTCTGTTGAGAATACCTTGACAAACCCGGACAGAACGATACCATTTTGACCCAGGCGATGTCCCCCGTGGGGGCTGACATCTTTGGGCCTGATGCTGCGACATACCTGTGCTTAGCATTAAGCGTGTGGGTGCCTCTTCTGGTGTCATGACATTGGGCGCTCACTTAATGTTAAGCATATTGGTAAAGGTTTGCAGGATCAGTATGTTTTCATGTTTAATACATTTCTGCACTGAGTTTTATATAAAAATGTGACTATGTTGTAGAAGTGAAGTGATGTAGGGGTTGGGGTGGAGCGTAGAGCAGTTGAGATTGAGCGAATACTTGTTCCGAGGGGAACTTGCTCCCACGTCCCCGGGAACGGGAGCCAGTTCGTATTGCTGCAGAAAGAAAAAAAGCTGTACTGTCTTTTAACTGTTAATATCTGTTTGCTGTTCTGGATTTTTTCCTTCAGCATTATGTATTATGGCTAAAACAGGCTTATTACAGCAGTTGCTTTTTTATCCTGATTTCTTTGAGAAGCTTTAAAGTATTTATTGAAAGTGCCATATGATTTTAATAGCCTATTACACAGTCTCTTCGATCATCTCTTTTGAGAAAGCATAAACAAAAATTCTCACATGTAGCTTATCTTACTGCGGGGAACTGCGCGACCGTACAAACTTTGACCAAATGTTGATTGTAAAGTATTACATCTTCCCTGGTGTAATGGTTCCTTATAGATCATCTTGTCAACAGGATTCAGAAACTGATTTTTAAAAAGAATTTCCAAATTGCGTGTGTGCTCAGTTACAGATTTTACATGCATGTAGGTATGTGTCTTGCTATCGCAGCAGAGAAGGAAATCCTGAACTTTTGCATAGTTACAAATTTGTACCAATTTAGCTCAAGCTGTTCTTGTAAACTGGTATTTTTTTATTTCATTAATGAAGACAAGCTCTGATTAACTTACTGGTCTTTCAGCAGTTGAGCTGTCACGCAAGTAGTTTCCTCACCGTTCATCTAGCGTTTGAACTCTCATTGTCAATGTGATTTCAGTTCTGCTCAGTACTGCAGAGGCTTTTTCCAAGTCAGCGATCGGGCACATCCATAGGTGTAGCTGTAATAAGCAATTGCAGCTCTTTTCTTCTGAACACTCCCTTGAATATGACGGGTACAACACCTCTGCTGTTACTTTCCAAGCGCTGAATTTCACTTCCCATTCAGACTCAGAGGAAGTAGCTCTTCAAAAACTTTGCTGCAGAATTTTATTGTGGACCTTCCTCTCTCATGTAGCAGTTCTTAGGTAAATATTAACCTTGAATATCCTGGGTAAAAATTTTTGACTTTAGGATCTGGGATTCCGTATCTCTCTGGTGTAACTCCCTTTATGAATTTATTGGACTGGCTGGGCTGGTTTCCTAGGTGGAGGGAGTTTGAGGTCGCATTTTGAAACTGGAAATACCACAGGAACTAAAATTGTGGGGTTTGAGATAGAGCTGTGACTTGCTTATGAGATTGCATTAGCAGAGCAAGGGTGGAAATTGTACGTGGCTCGTGTTGAAATATATGTGCATGTTCTAAGAGATGGCTATAAACCAGTGTAACCATCAGTTAAGTAGCACCAGGCTTCTCCATTATGATTAAGGATTTTAGCTAGTCCTGATCATCAAGTTTTCTCTATTTGAGAGAAAAGAAAACCACATTTTATTCTGCCTCATTCTTCAGCTGGAATTTTCTTACAGAATATACTATGCTAGATGAAGTTACACCTATGGAAATGCTGAGATCTTTGTGTATGTTTGTTTCAAAGAGAAGGTCCGTGAGTGCCCCCCCAGTAACTCCACTGTGTTTTCCTCGGCTCTCCTGGCTCGCTGCTGGTTTCCACTTGAAGTTGTTGGTTTCAGGAGAAGCAGCAGAAGCTTCGAGGTCTGCTCAGCGCAGCGTTGCCGGGGGCGTATTGCCGGGTCTCCTAACAGGCCTCGCTGTTAGGAATCCTGATCCCCCTTAATACCACAGCACAGAAACCGGAGAACACAGGTTTTATTCCGCTTGTGCTACTTTTAAGGCAGACTGTCGGAACTCGCCCTGTTGCGCAGGGGAAAGAGCTGGTTCCAGTTAGTATGGAAGAAACTGGTGTTGCAGAGGAAGGTGCTGGTTGCTGACGCTGTGACAGCGCTGCTGTTGCAGTCCTCTGCAAACCATGCTCGGCTTGAGAAGCTGCTAAGATGGAAGTGTCCCACAAACTATTATCACTTTTACATATAGAATATTGTTTCGTAACATTGTAAATAAAATAGACTATATAATAGAGGAAAATAAGGACATTTTGACTTTTTTACTTTGGGGAAAATATATATATATATTTTAGTTACGTATACAAACAAAAATTCTACATTGTGTGAGAATTCTTTTATACCACAAATTATTTTTGTAATGTCTAATATGTTTCTGCAGGGAAAAGGGAGAAAGGTCTGTGTATGCACAGCAAATAAATAAATATATATATATAATGTTTAAATGAAGTGTGCACTACATCAAAGTCTAGAGGATAGGACAAGTTTAGCCTGAAACCAGTTTGAGGAGCAAGTTTGGATGTACTTGGATGTGCTTTGAGGACGGCACTGAGTGTATGTTTAGGTTATCTTGCATGTCACATCCCTTCTGCGAAAGGTGCTTATTGCTTTTCTACAACCATCTTCGGTTTAACCAGAAAGGAGTTTTTTTCATGTATTCGTGCGAGTGTCCATGTGTGAGCAGTGTTTCTTTTGGCATATGCTGCGATGCTGCAGTGAGTTGTGAAGTCAGGGTGGTAAGAATTTACTTGAGACCAAATAGCCGGGCTGATCTCGCTCGCTGCCGTATCCGTTTATAGCAGCTGCGTCTGCTGCATTGACAATATGATCTGTAAGGAGCTGTTGCCAGTAAAGTCCTGATAAAACCAATTCCTAGAAGTTCCTTCTCTCTGAAGTGACCCAACTAATCAGGCTTCACCAGAACATGCAGATATGAGCTCTGTTATTCCCAACGTCAGATTTTACAGTCTGGGTCGGAGGCACTAAGGAAAAGGCGCACTGTCATCTCCAAAGTCCTACTTAGAAAAAGAGCATTCCAAATTTGTGTAACCAATCCAAGGTATTCTAAAAGTGTTAAAGAAAAAAACTGACAATGTATTCTTTTCACTTAAGCTAACTTTTCCCGTTGGACTGAAAATTCACTCTGGTGGTTTTGGTTCCCTGAACCTTGACAGCATGGTGTCAGTGGGAAAAGGGTTACCAAAAAAAGCTTTAAACCAAACGATACATGGCGCTACCTTGATGCTGGTTTGACAGTGCGCCGTTTGAAATTAGTGCTTGAACAGCTCTGAGCAGGCTCCTGCTTCTGTGTTCTCGGTGAATTCCTGGCCCTGTGGAAGCCAGGGAGAGACCGGCCATCCAATTCCCTGGGACCACGAGTGTGCATGTGTTCCTTCCCGAGGCACTTGCTGAACACACCTGGTCCCTTATTTACATGGGACTTCTTCATTAAAACTCTAGTTTTAGGGTGACGCTCGGTTCCCTGATGGAAGCAGTAACCTAGCGAGTAAGCAGTAATCCTTTTTGTCGGGACACTTCCACAGAAAGAGATCACACTTGTGTTATATCCATCCAGCTGTTCTGAAATGTAATGCTATTCTGTTGTGCCTTTATTTTTCCATGTAAAAGCAACTGCTGTAAGTTTTTTTTATTCTTTTACTGTTTTTTTTTGTTGTTGTTTTTCTGTCTGAAAAAACACTTTTCATTGCCCAGCTGTTATTTCTGGATGCAGTCTGTGATCCAGGTATTTCAAGAACCAATTACCTCAAACCTCATGTTAAACAGTGTTGCTATCTGGATTCTCCTTGATACTACAATATTGTAACATACACAAACAGGAACCTTGCTATATATGGGTATTTATATATATGTATCATATACATATGTACACATATATATGCGATACATATATGTAAATAGAAAGTGATCCCCAAGGACTGAAGGAAAAAAGCAAAACTTTTTTGTTTTCCAACATCGAAACCAAAAGGGCTTCTCGGAAGCTCTATAATGGCATTGTGCTGGATGTATATCAAGAAAGTGTTTTCTGAAAAGTGCTTCCTTTGTTAGCCTTTTATTTCAGTATTTTAATGGGACAGATGATGTGGTTAAAACACCATTTCTGCATTTTTTTGGCCAATTTTGAAGCAGAGGCCTCTTAATCTTTCCAGTTGTTAAAAAACAAAAGAACCTCAGTGTACAACATTCCAGTAAGGTTAGTGTTGCAAAACTAAAGCGTGTTCTGGGAAGGCTTCATAGCTTCTGTTTTTTGTGAAAAGGAAGGCATTGGCCATACTTCAGTCAACTTTTCCACTGTTTTGAGGAAGTGAAGTTTAACCAGTAACCATCCTAGTCAATTAAAATCCTAATTCAATAGTCACTGGCATCTCTGCATTGCCACCCTTCTTAAAAACAAAACACCTCCCAAAAAACCCCAAAACAACCCAAATCAAAAATCTGACCATGACAGAGGAGGAGGTCAGAGCATTTCATAGCTCCTGAAGGTGGACTTGGCACCAGAGCAACTTTATTGATAGCAAAAAAACCCGTGTTGGCAAGACCTAGAACTTGTCTAGCCCTTTCCTTTTTCCAACTACCTTCTCCCGAGAACCTTCTCATAAAAGCAGACGTTCAACCACAGGGACTTCTTAAGGGTACTTTGCTGAAGAGAATTCCGTTCAGGATATATTTTCTGGGGAAAACCAAAAAGTTACACCATTCTTTTCATTCACATTTTACTGTTCCCCTCCCAAATGTCTGTTTTTTAAAAATGTCTCTGTGTAGCTGATGCAACATTACAGTCTGTATTTTACTTGGACAAAATAGTAGCTTTCCAGTCCAAATAGTAATGAATTTACTATTACTAGTAATTAATTTAATTAATTACTGGTAATTAATTGCTAGTAATTAATTTACTGTTACTAAAGGAAGAAAAGGAGATGTTTCTCTTTCCCCACTTTTCCTTGACTGTCTAATGGTTCTATGGCTATTGATGGTTTATGATTATCTTTGGTAAATCATTTACAAAAGTACTAAAATCTCCCAGGAGGAGGCATTTTGCAATGCTGACGGCCTTCCGATGGAATAACTATGATGCAAAAGTTGATCTGTTGGTGGATGAGAATTGAAGGAGGTGGTTACTGCAAACTAAGTAACATTCTTGACCTCAATTCTATGCCATAAGTCCGCACAATGCCATTGTCAATCTACTCAAACTATCTGCTTATGAATTCTGCATGATCCTCATGATAGAGTTGAAAGCCTGATCTTTCACCTGTTAATATTTTCACATTCGTCCTTAAGTTTGACAAATTTTCTAATGTAAAGTTGACCTAAGTACAGTTTGATGTCAATTCTTGTGGAAAGAGCTTTCTGCATGTAACATTAGACACATACAGTTAAACAACACAGCATAGTACAAAACTCACAAGAAAATGTTTTGGCACCAGCAGAAAGAAATCTCACCCTAACCATTTGTCATTTAAAACCATCTTATTGTAAGTTTTACCAGCTACTTCTAAATTTGTGCTTTATTTAAAGAAATAAAATAAAAATCCTAAGACTTGTCTAGCGTAGTGAAATATGTGTATATCAGTTTTAGGATAAATAGCTAAGTCTTATTACGCTGTGTTACTTAACTTGTATATATAGAGTATACATAAGAGTTTGCAGTAACCTGTTTCTCCAGGATTTCCAGTTTGAATGGATTTAAACTCAAACTATGAGATTAAGTAAATGATTTAGAAGATTGCAGAATAAACTGAGTGTAAATTACAGGAAGCTCTATCAGATGGTGAAATAATTTTTAAAGAGTCTTTTGGTCCTTGGCTCAAATTCAATAAGTACTGTTTGTATACCAAGATATGTGAAATGTAAATGTTGTAGGTTATATTTCACTCTTGTAGCTATAAAAATGTAGAACAGAGATAGCTTGTACTACTGAGTTAACAAAAGTTATACTAAAGTATCCTGTTAAAGAAAAAAATATACAGAGAGTTAAGCTCGTTGCTGTAACCCCTTTTGGATTGAAGTGTGCTGATTTTTTATATATGTATATTATATATATATTCTGCAAAAGTATATATATATAAAATGTATATATAAAATGGCCTAATGCAGACATCCATTGTATTGCAGTTATGAAATGAAGACATTTTGGCAAGAACATTGTATCATAGTTCATGAATTTGCAGTGGATCTTTGTTCCTTTTTACTGTGGTATTTTAGAAATGAGTCTCAAGTTTGAAATTAGATCTGCCAAGTTGGAGTTTTGCTGCTTCAGCTTTGCACTGGGTGTCCGAATAAACCAGTATGAATGTAGTATTTGCCCTGTGTGAAGCAGCTACACCCCAACAGATAGGAGGAAAAAAACTAGAAAGAACTATTTCAAGTTTATCTTTTTGTATATGAAAATAAACAGTAAATTACAAGTAATTGTTTCTGTTGTTGGTGCGACGTTAAAAAGTCATTTTATTGTCTCTGGCATCTAGCTGGAGTATTTCCTGTTTTGTAGAGGAATGTTTGGTGTTTTAGTGGTATCTCTGTTGTCCAAAATCGCTAACGAAGTCCCTGCAGAGGCATAGCTGAGGCCTCTAATTCTACATATCATTTGCTAACTCACTCCTCTAAAGGCAAGAGGGAATTAGCTCGACTCGCTGTGTCCTTTTAAGGGTGTTGCCTCTTGTAGTACTGTGGTAACACTGCTTATCATTCCTAGTGAAGAACTGTTCACACAGAGCATTACGTGCATGTTAAGCTGTATCATACTAAGTTCAGCGATGCAGCTGCAGCAACTGATGGTGATGGGGGGTTTAAACTAAATCCCAGGACCTCGCAGTGAAGTGTCTGCACTTCCACCTTCCACCAGCTCTAGCAGAAGAGCAGAGCAGAGAGCAAGGGACAGCAATGACCTAAACGGCTCTAACCTGATTCACAAAAACTTGCCCACTAATACCTTAACAGTTGTTGAGAAGCTCAACATGAGCCAGCAATGTGTGATCGCAGCCCAGAAAGCCAACTGTATCCTGGGCTGCATCAGAAGAGTGTGGCCAGCAGGGCGAGGGAGGTGATTCTGCACCTCTACTCTGCTCTGGTGAGACCCCACCTGGAGTAACACATACAGCTCTGAAGCCCCCAACATACAAAGGACATGGACCTGTTGGAGCAGGTCCAGAGGAGGGCCACTAAGATGATCTGAGGGCTGGAGCACCTCTGCTATGAGGAGAGGCTGAGAGCGCTGGGGCTGTTCAGCCTGGAGAAGAGAAGGCTTCGGGGAGATCTTATTGCGGCCTTCCAGTACCTAAAGGGGGCCTACAGGAGAGCTGAGGAAGGACTTTTTACCAGGGCATGTAGTGATAGGACAAGGGGGAACAGCTTTAAACTGGAAGAGGGGAGGTTTAGATTAGATAGTAGGAAGAAATTTTTCACAATGAGGGTGGTGAGACACTGAAACAGGTTGCCCAGGGAAGTTGTGGCTGCCCCATCCCTGGAGGTGTTCAAGGCCAGGCTGGATGGTGCTTTGAGCAACCTGGGCTGGTGGGAGGTGTCCCTGCCCATGGCAAGGGGGGGTTGGAACTCGGTGATCTTCAAGGTCCCTTCCAACCTAAATCATTCTATGTCAAAGTTACAGTGAATGCAGAGCTGCTATCAGAGCCATGAACGGAGTGAAGCAGCACGCCCTGTTCATGTTGTCCCCACTGGAGCTGCACAGCCAGGTCCTTGGTGAGGATGGCTACGCATTTTCCTCCGGCAAGGGAAACACGCAGCAGGCACGAGTGCTGTGGGGTTCCTGGTCAGGGAAATGGCTTCAGCGTGAGGTACCTCCCGTCAGGGCGGGCATCGGACCTGCGGCTGAGATGCAGCTTCCATACACCATGCGTGCGTTTTTGTTTTTTTTTTCCCCCACTTCAGCAGAGTGCTGAACAAGATTCAGTGAGGCAGGGGGACTGGACCTGGAAAAAGTTTAAAAACAAATAAAAAGCTTGAGCTCCCTGTACACGTAGCACCACAGTGGGCTCTGTAGTCCCCACAACGTGAGGCAAGAAGATGCCCTCAGCCACCAACTGAAGCATGGCCGGACCTCTCTGGGCAAGCAGCCTGCGGACCTCTCTGGGCAAGCAGCCTGCAGGGAAGCGATGGCATGGTGATGCAGCCCTTATGTTTTGGTGTTTTCCATTGCTGAACTGGTCCTTTTTTTTTTTTTTTCCCCCAGCAAAAATGCCTCTTGCTTGGTGGTGGGTTGGAAATGCTTACAGTGGGCTCACATGAAGCCAATATAAACATTAACAGGCACCTGTGAGGGAGAAATAGCAATAATCGGGCTGGTGTTTGTCCTGACAAAGAGCCTGATGTCAAACCACCAAACGGTGACTAAACCCAACCCATCCTTTGGGGCTGGAGCCCAGGGCCATCACCCCCGGGGCTAGCCTAGCCAGCCCTTTCCAGGCAGTCCCTGCAGCTCCCGTGAGGCCGAGCCCCACGCCTTCGCCCTCCCTTCCCCACAGCGCTCGGGCAAATCCCGCTCCTCCCAATCCTCCCGTGTAGTTTTCCCG
>NW_009649031.1:634699-642538 GCF_000708025.1 Charadrius vociferus
GGAGGAAGAATGAATGGTTTTCTCTGGGGCCCGAAGGCTTTAAAAGTACTTGGAGTGATGGAAAGCAGGGGAAGAATGACTCTAAAAACGTGAGTTGCTGTCAAACAGATGGCTGGAGGACGAGGAAGTCAGTAAGACGGATGTAAATATTCCTCCGTGAGAGAAAAAAGTTACTTGCAGGAAAAAAAATTAAAAATCTCTAAAGTGAAGCTTTCATTCATTCAGCAGAGTGTAAGTGTTGCTGGTGAGGGCAGGACTCCAGTGTGTGCTCCACTTGTACATCTCAGTTTGTGAGGAGGAGTTCAATTTCCAGCTCTGAAGGGTGAAATGTATGTGTTGATCTCCTGTGTCCGAAACTCTTTGTTGTCTGATTTGTCCCTAAATATCTGATGGCTTTTCTTCTGAAGGCCAGCCCAGAGTGATAGCTAGGTAGTAGGCATTAAAGGTGGATGAGTTGGTACTAGAGCTGAGATCCTCATGTGAGGGCACAATGAAAAGCACAACTTTTTGGTAGAAGGGAGTTTCACTGGATAGCTCTCTTAATATTTTTTAGGTCAATTGTGGCAGTAACCTCAAGTAGTTCCCTTTAGAGTATGTCTACATCCACTGAGATGCTTTTTGTTACTGTCTTGTTTCTGATCACATTTCATCTTTGGATGGCTTTCTGTTTATGTTTCTCCTTAGAACCAGTAGAAGAGTCTCTGCTGGAAAAATATGGATTCCCCGAAGCTGGAACAGAGACCAGGCTTTACACAAATCATGCACTGTCTTATGACCAGGCAAAACGGGTGCCTAGATGGGTAATTGAACATATTTCAAAACAGAAGACACTGGGTATGTAGATATTTATTTTCTTACATTTATGATGCCCAGAATGGGCTTTGGAGTTCACAGAAGGTGGACCTGGGAGCAGGCAGGGAGAAAAATCCTATAGTGATCTCTAGGTATGGATTTTTCCACCCATTCACAATCTGACTGGAGGCAGCAGGCCTCTGGGTGGATGTCAGCTTTGTGACAGTATTAAGGCTGATGTTGTCAGTGATTTAAAAGAGATTGGTCACTGCTGGTTGGCAGGCTTGTTCGGTATTCTTTCTGTTGTTGGGACTAGTCTGATATTGAATGTACAATGTCCTGAAGCCTGCAAGATACACTTGACCCAAAGGCTGCGTATGAAAGGGACGAATGAGGAAGAACTAGAGCTACTTTCCCTGAGAAATCTGTGTTACGAATTTATGAAACAGTCTGTAAGCACCAGATCTGTATATCTGTGTCAGTGTAAACACTCTTAAGTCATGGTGCAGGGGGAAAGCGTAACTTACGTCTTTTAAGCATGACTGGAGAGAAGATGAAAAACTGAAAATTAAACTTTTCTTACCTGATTCAGACCTGCAAAGTTCAGTGTTACCGCTCAGGCGCATAACATTGCTCTTGCTTCCTTAGCTTGTGTACTTAGTTCTGCGGGCCAATTTTTGTCAGTTTAGGTACTGCCCCATATGTCTGAATGCTTGTGGACTCAGTTCCTTTAGTGACCAGACTGTTTCATCTACAGATCTTAAGGAGATTTGTTCAGAATGGGAAGAAAAGATGAATGTCCATCTGTGATACAAAAATGGAGCAAAGGGCATCAACAGCTGTAATTGTTCAAAGCTAGATGAGGAACACCTGCTCACTGCAGCCATTATTTACTTTGATGCAGTTCTGTTGTATTTTCTGATGTGCATTATCTAATACTCTCTCCCCTGTTCTTTATGCAAGGCAGAGGCTCAGTGCCTTTTTGCTGTCAGTGGTGAATGAAATATGAGTGGTATACAGTCATTGTAAATTAAGTTTATAGCATTAGTTCAGTTTTTATAAGGCAAATTATTAGTAATGGAGGTAACTGTGTAATTGTAAAGTGTTTTATGAACGCAGTAGCCCTCTAAATATATCTTAATCACTGTCTTCAAATTACCTTTCAAAATTAAAAGCATGATCCTGAAAATATTTATAACCAGCCCCTAAGTAACATCGTTGATTCTACTTCTTTCTGAGAAGAAAGCAGTAATTCCAGGCTTACTTTCAAGTGGGCCTTAACAGCTGAATTGTTAAAATGTTTTCCAAATGATCGGATACAACTAACCTACAAGTTGAAATTAAGCATCTTGAGGCATTCAGCTCTGATTTATGTCTGATAGCTATTCTAATTGAGATTTGAGGCAGAACTGTGTTGTTCAGGGAAGGTCACAAAAACCTTTCACAAAAACCTGGAGTTTTGAAACCATGTGATGTGAAAAAAAGAAGTATTTTATTGATAAGTAAGAACTTAAATGTTTAAAAAACATGGTGGAGAGAAATTAGCTTTACATATAAATGAGATTTACAAATTGGATTACAGAAGAAATGATCTGTTTTTATCAAAGCAGTGAACAGAGAATAAATGAAGATATATTTCCCATTTTTCAAGTTTAATGGATAAATTACACTTTGTCTTAAATACTGAGATTAAATATGATTTTTTTAAAATAAGAATTCTGTTGTTTTGCACGCTGATAAACTTGTCAGTGTTGCTTCCTAAGCATCAATCCTGTGTTAAAGTATCATGTCGCATGCTTTACCAAAAAAAGAAAAGAAAAGTGAAGCTCCTTCCTTATACCTGCAGTGTGTAAAGATGCTCTGACCACCTCTCAGTTTTGACATCACCTCCATGGACATATGCGCAGATGGTCAGCAAAGAAGAGAAAACTGCTTACAGGCACTGATTTCCAAGAGATGCATTATCCATATGTATGCTCATTTTCCACTCCTTCCCTTCTTCCCTGTGGTCCTTGCATATTTTTGGGTTCTTCAGAGAGCTGCCAAGTGGAGAGCACGTACCACACTTTGTTCCCAGTATGGAGCACAAGGACGCATAGGGTGCATATGTGCTCAGTGGTAATATTGACATGACTAAAAAGCTGGAGTATGTGCAGTTTGTGTGTGTATGCACAGTCATCTATAGAAAAAAGACTAATTTTAACAGCTTGCAGTGATCACTACTGAAAATTGCCCCTCACGTTGTATTGCAACAGGAAGTACTTTGTAAAGTGCCAAGTTTAAGGAAAATTGTCTCTGATGTGTACAGGTCCTGATTCATGCTTAAATTAAAAGAGAATTTGTAATGGTCCTCTATATTGTGCCTGTGAAATTATGCCTAAAGAAAAAAATCAGTGTGCTATAGATACCTTGTATTATATTGGCATTTGGGGAAAAAAATATTGTGGGCAGCAGTGATGGTGCACTAAGCCAGCTGCACACTGTGCTGCTGCCTGTACGGACCCATTGCACAGGCACAGCTGAGTCAGCCCTTGCACATACCTCTGCTGCTTCTCTGGAGCATGTTCCTTATTATGGATGTTCTTGGGTCCCAAACCGTTCCCTGGTGTCTTATTGGAGGTTGTCAGTGCCAGAATAATTCATGCAAGTCTCTTCTGGCCATCGCTGTCCCAAGGAAGCGGATGAAGTGGTCTCAAAGTTGCAGCCCACTCAGAGTAATTTCTTTTCCAAGGAGGTGACTGTGACTTTACACAGTACAAGGACACAAATAGAGGTGTATGGCCAGTAAACCTGTGAAGAAGTCACAAGCTCCCTAGCAAAGATAGCAGCTTAGAGTGGGCTGCCATCTGTGCAACAGTTAAGTTAGCTCCCTCCACAACACCAACACCACCACCACCCCCCGCAAAAAGTTTTTTTGTCTTCCAGAAATCTTAGACCTGGTGATTTTTGTGCACAATTTCCAGATGTCTGGAAAGGCGGAAGGGGAATCCTGGAAAGGAACAGGAAAGCTCTACACTTACTTCTGTGCCCATGAAGAAGAAATTGCTTAAGACCTTTTCTTGAAAGGGTTTATTATTTTAGCAAGTGTAACTTTATCAATATACACCGATTCTGCTTCCAGGCTGGACTTGGAAACAGAAGAAATACTTGTAGGGGCTCAAACATAAAAATGGAATTGCAGCTGGTGAAGATCTGTATATCTTGTCCTAAAAAGTGGATCTATACTGGTTTATATGTTTAGTAGCCTTGCCTTTAGTATTAATCTACATTTATGTTACGGCAAAAGTATTTTGGTTTTGTTTTTTCTCTATAAAAGAGGAAGCATGTTAGAATTTTTTGTGTATAGTGGGGAAGAATTCAGAAGTGGCACACAGATATCTTAGCAGAATTACTGTTTTTTATGGTTGAGAAGAAAAATATCCAATTTAGATGGATGTGTTCAATCCTTAAGCATGGGTCATTTGGCAAGATGTGACAGAACCAGTACTTTCTGTGTTGTTGTTATGATGGTTTAATGATAATCTAACAATAATAGTGTGTTATTCCTCAGGTAATGCAGACCGAAGGCACTGTAAATTCAAACCAGATCCTAACATCCCTCTAATGTTTAGCGCTGTCAATGAAGACTACCTTGGGAGCGGATGGTCACGAGGACACATGGCACCAGCAGGAGACAACAAATTTTCAACAGTAGGATTTTTTTTTTAATCTTTTCAATTTGTGTTTATGAGTGGGAAAGGGTCAAAAGAGCCTTAAAAGTAAAGCGTAATGTTCCTTTTGCCATTTGTTTTGAGTTGGAACATGGTCTCATTATTGATGCACAGAGCTGGACTGGCAGTTACAAGGTCTGCTCCTGACTGAGCATTGTAGGATGCTCTAACACTCTGGTTCAGGCATCTAAATCAGGTGCATCCTCTGGTGACATACCTCTCTTCATTAAATCACACCTATATTAACTTGTTTGGTGGAGGTGATGTGAGTATGTCTTGTACTGCGTAGTGTTAAGCAAGTCTTCTCAACGACTTGTATGTCACATTGTCTGCCTGTAAAATGCAGATGATAACCTTCACCAAACGAACCTCGAAAGTGTCTTCCGAAGCTCAGTTAAAGGGAGACCGGGAACGATGACTTCATCCCGACCAACAGGTGCTGAGATATTTAAGTCTAGATTGGGCAAAGCAAAGACGCTGTTAAGTACTGTTCTGTATTGGCAAGAGGATTGCCTGGATGATTTAAAAGGCTTTTTCCTTTCTGGCAATGTGTATGAGGTAAATTAGAACCTTCTTTTGCCATAGTTCTTTCAGTCTATAAAATGTCCTCACCTGCCATTTATTTGGGCTGTAAGAAAAGCATGCCCTAATGCCTTGGCTGACTAACAAAGCAGCCTTGGATTTATTGGATCCTCTTGTGAAATGTGCCTAATGCAGCAATTTGTCAATTAAGAAGCAGTTTGAATTTGTATTTCTGCCAGGCAGAATAGTATGCAGTGGGGCAGAGTGACAGCACAGTGGCATGTGGTGGATGAAAGAACCAGTTGTTTTATTTCTTTGTCTTTGTGGTTATTTATTTGTGGTATCTACAGAGTTTTTGCTGGTGAGCTACCTGTGCAGAGAGATCCTGGACCTGGCTTGAAATGCAGTGAGATAATACAGTCTTTCAAATACAGGATTATAAAAATTTAATTTCCCAGTTTAATCAGTGCAGGTAGTGTTTGCTCACTATCCTAAGGAGTTCTGTCAGCCCCTTTGCTTTGAAGAAGTAGTATGTGAAAAATATTGTCAAGTACAGGACCTATGAAGATTCTGGGTTAAGATCTTGGAAATTTTTTCTCCTATATTTCCCTGCATACATGTAGTTTTTTAGTGCTAGGTCCTTCGCATCTGGAGATATGTGGGCTTCAGTCAGAGAGGATTATGACACTTTTTAAAGAAAAAATTAAGCAGATATGTAGATATTTGACCATTATGGTCTCATAAATCATTTTATCGCCTGCATGTTAAGTATTTGTAAAATATCGGTTGATATTTTTAATAAAACCTTTTCTTGTAAGGGAAAGAAAACCTAGCCATTAGGCAGTCAAATAAATGAAAAGCATGTGTGAAAGCATCCTTCCCATTCAAAAAGAACATAGTAATTCCTGTGCCTCTAGAACTGGACGTTCTCGTACTATGTTTCTGTCAAAAAAAAAAAGGTAGGTAGGTTTATTTTTCAAGCTTCGCACCTCATTTATGCACCTCTTAATCCAAAATAATTTTGTAAATATTCTGATTTAGGTTTTATCTGGCCTTTTATGTTGGTAATATTAAGACTAAACTAGACATGGATTCTGATCCAGAAACTTCTAAAATGTGTTTTCAGCTCGTAAATGTTTCAATGAAATGGTATTATTTTGTTTCTTTATGCAGAGAGCTATGGCCGAAACGTTTTACCTGTCTAACATCGTGCCTCAGAATTATGAAAATAATGCTGGATTTTGGAACAGGTGAGAAATTACTAGTAAGTAAAATAAGTGAAAGATATCAGGCAGTGGCATAAATCAAAAGTGCTGTGTTTATAAAGCTCTTTCACTTGCCAGTATTCTAGAGCACTTTGTAGACTATCTGTAGAGATCATAGCAACTTTCTCTGAAATGAAAGGCAGCTCAGTCCTCACAGTGCAAGAACAGCATAATGGCTATGTTAGTTCTTTATTCAATCAAACTGTAGAGGATGCTTATTCAGAATAGATAAAACTGCTGCTTCTTGATGTGGGTAAAGGTACCAGGCTTAACATCTGTGTCCTTAAGGAAAATTCAATAGAAGCAAGGAAAGGATTTAGATCTTGCTTTAACATCTCTTCCTCAAAAAAGCGCTTCCAGTGCGAGAGTACTCACATCTCTGTATGTGGACATTGGTTCACTTTGAATTGGAGAACTGAGCACTCCTCACTGAGTTGTGACTACTTCAGGTCTTGGGTGTTTCTTCGAGTGCTGGCTTCCAGGTAGCAATGAGGCAGGTTCTCTGTCACTTGTGAGTGCCGGCTGGATCAGCTTTGACATGAAGGGAGTGGTTGATAAATTTAAACTTTCTTCACGTAGGATTTTTATTCTTTCCTCCCTTTGAGCGGAGAAAAACGTTAATAAAAGTAGTGTTCATCCAGTGCTTCTTGCATAGGACTTACAGAATGTTAAGACTCAGAAACAGGAGGGGAAAATGGTGAATTTCACAAGGTTCGCTCAAAGGAAGGTTAGCAAAATTATGTATAGTATTGTACTGAAAGTCTGTCAAAAATGCATCACCATTCAACTGCACACTGCTTTCCAGTTTTAGAAGAACACATATAAAATCATATGAGGCATTCAGTAAGGTTATACTCTTTTATAGACAAATAAAATGCTATAACATTTTAAGAGATTCTTTTTGTATTATTTTAATACCTCAAGTATTTGAGCATAAAATTTCCTTATAACAAAGCTAGACATTTGTAACAATTCAAGGTTGGAAACCCTCTTTATCTCCCTTGAGCAGTATCTTTACCTAATCAGGAAATCGTGGGGAGTGTTTGAAAATTTCACCTGGCACTGTCAGCCCCACAATTTAAGCAGCTATTATCGCTTTCTCCCAACACCCTATACCCACAGTTTAAATACATGAACAAGTATTTGTGCCACTTGTTTTGTCAGCCACTTGTTTAATGATAAATAGTTTTAAAGATACTATATTTCGCATTTGTTGTATCCCTTCCTGGCTTCAGTACTCTCTTCCTTTCTCTTTTTTTAATTGCTTGCTTCTTGAATTGTCTTCTTAGGTGGAGGTAGACAATACAGCTTAGTCAGTTTAACAATCTCTTGGTTTTTAAAGTGCTGTTCACCCTCCAACCATGTGTTTTTGCTGCTTTCCCGCTTCCAGCTCTGGTACTAGCCTGACTGCAGCGAGTCAATTCCATTTGCTAACACAGTTAAACTGATTCGCATTTTGTTTTGCTTGGTTATGTTTCTGCCAGATTAGAAAATTCGATCAGCTAGTGAGATGAGTGCCAGAGCCAACACGAAAGATGGAATAGGACCGT
>NW_009649031.1:642648-649340 GCF_000708025.1 Charadrius vociferus
AGGGGCAGACAAGGGGAGCAGTAGGAAAGGGGACAGCAGGACTGCATCTTTCAGCAAGCTGTTAGATAGTAAGCTATTAGATTGGTTCAGTGGTGTGGTCTAACTGCACCTTAGTATTTATTTCTCATTTTCTTCCCACTAACATACATGCTTCTTTCTTTCCTGATGCTTTACTGTCGTTTTCTGACTTTTTGAGTGCGATTTCGTGGGCACTGTTATCTGATTTGTGTCCCTGCTGCCACCAAAAGCATTTTGTTCCCTAGCTGCATTTATTCCCATTCTTTCCTTGTGCCAGGTGGTGTTTGTATTGCCGTGCCGTGAGACAGCCTGAGGAGCCGAGCTGCTTGGATGCAAAGCTGACAACAGCAGGAAAAAAATTAGCTTGTGGTCAATGCTTTGGCGTGTCACATGGCAGCTAACTATTACTGAAGAAGAAAGGGCTCATTCCTGATAATTCTGATTTGTGGGGCTCATTCTGGCTAATTCTGATTTGTGTGAGCTGATTTAACTCACTAACCTAACACAAAAAAAGGCTGAGTTTGTTCTGGCTAATTGAGAGATGAAGAGTGCTAAAGGGAGAGGTATAAGGAACAGGGATGAGACCGAGAAGGGGGTGAAACCTCCCCTTTGCAGAGGCAGCCAGATTAGCTGGGCTCATCTGTCTCGTGTTCTGGTCTGTTTGTCCATTTGAGTGCAGTGCAACTCTTATCTTTAGTAAAAGACCAATGGGAGGTCACTGCATGTGGTTTCTATAACACTTGGGGTGTTAGATCAAAGATAGGCTATAATATTTTGTTTATGTAAAGTAGGCATGATCCAGAAACATTTCTTCTTTGGAAAAATATTTTATGCTATAAACTGGATCAGTTAGTTTAAAAAGCAAAAATAATGTTAGTATTTCTGGAGTTACTACTTTATTTTTAAACAGTTTTATATATTAAAAAAAAAAAAGTAGATTTAGTGGGAATGACACGTGTAAACTTTCCTAAGCACTTTGAGCTACGGAAAGAGCTGTCTGTTGCAGGACGTTGATTACTGGGGGAAGAATGTATAAATACAGTAATGTGGTAAAACTTTTTGAAGTAAGAATGCCACAACCTGCTGTTTTAAACAAGTATTTTACTAATCCCAAGTGACCATCAGCAGTATCTTTCTAGTGTCAAGTGTGGAAATAAGTAGAGAATTCGAATTTTCAGGACAGGTGGTAAGGCTACAGAAACCATTTTCAAATGTGTGCGATAACTCACGCCTATCTGTAAGAAAGTGGACCTGGGACAAGTGGGAGGTATGACTTGGGCCTGTGTTTTACCTTCTTTGACTTGTGAGTCTTGTGACTACAGAAGTTTGGAAAAATGCTCCTAAACTGTCAGTAGTTCATCTTGCCCTTCACACTATGTTTCAAAGATTATCATGTTAAATTTTCCCAGCTGACTTCACCCTGTCTGACAAATATGTTCCAGAATGGAAATGTATTGTCGGGAATTGACCGAGAGATTTGAGGACGTTTGGGTAGTTTCTGGACCTCTGACCTTGCCTCAAACAAATGATGATGGAAAGAAGAGTGTTACTTATCAGGTATGTATATATGTTGTTGGGTTAACAGTCCAGTGGTAATACTTTATTTATTTATTAAAAATTGATATTGCAGCTTGATAAAACAAAGTTAAACATCCTAGTACATACAAAATGTACAAAATGTCCAGCACTAGTTGGGACAAGTTCAGTAGAGATGTTATATCTTGCCTACACATGAAAAAGTATAATTTTAAAATAATTGCTTTTATTTACAAAGAGAGATCTATTAAATGTCTGTTCACAGGCTGCAATAAAACAGTTTTCTGACTTCCATAAGACATGATAGTACCTGAGCAGAGAGTTATTGGGTTTTGCTGATGTGTAGGCATCTATTCAGTCATTTATTGATATATTTTAGAAACAAGGCAGTACAAAGGGAGTGTGGGTTTCTCCAAACTATATAGGGTACTGGAATGCCTGTGCTCCATTAATTTCAAAAGCACTTGTTTGCTGATATCCCATATGCATCACTTGGATGAGGCCTTACAGCTGAGATTCTGAGCATACCAAAGTTGATTGAAAGACTCCGTTCAAGTTCCGTAGGTTTTAGACGAATGTAGTGTGATCACTGATCCATGGTACTGGTACCCCCCTTTCTTCTTTTGGTCCCGTATTTTTATTACCTGCTTAAACTACTCCGAAGATTTAGGATTGATCATGCACAAGCTCTAGAAACTGTCACTGATAAACTGACAGATAGGAAGGGCTGTTAAATTGAGAGGTCGATTTATTATTGCTTATCCTGACTTAGTCTTTGTAAGCGTGTGTTTAGACATCTGTAGGATCTGAGTGTAGTAGGATATTCAAGGGAGGGACTATTACCTTCTGACCCTACTGTAATGAGATATTATTGCTGTTTTCAGTTGCTACATGAAAGCTAGCATAATGCAAATAATAAATGCTGTATTTTGCTCCTCTTGAAAAAACACTTTTCCTTGAAAATAAGTACTCGGATCAACTGCAGCTTCAGCTCATGAGTGATTCAGCTGTCCAACTAGTTCTCTGAGGAGCAGTGAATGAGCCTGCTATAACAAGCTGCTGTTTCAGAGGGATATGAGAGACACAAAAGAGAGACATTTTCAGCTTTCAACACTGGCTTGTTTGGCAGTAAAATTTAGGTGCTATTTCTGCATTATAAACACAGAGCTGATTTTCATTTGATTGAACTTGTAACTCAGTCATAATAGGGTGTGATTTTTTCCTGTTCGCTTTTACCTTTTTACTCCTTTAAAAACTGTTCCTTATGTCCCCACCTGCATGTGTCTATAACCTTGGCTGTGATGAAATCATAGCTTTGGGTTTGGGTTTGTTACTGTTTTTCCAGACAGTCATATGTTATGCATATGAAAATGCAGTAATAGTAATTTATCTTTTTCATGTTCAGCAGCAGTTCCAACCTTTAGATCTCACCACATCTTTGCGAGCAAGGTGATAACTGTGCTCGTACTCAAGTGGGTAAATAAGCCATGGTTAAGGGATATGACCAATGCCACATGATAAATTAGTGGCAAAGCCAGCTTTAGACTGGCAATGGTTCCTTGCCACCCAAAGGGAGAGTGCTGACTTCTCTATTGCCCATTATACTTTCCAGTCTTTTCCGTTGTCTGCCAGTGCTGATGACTGTCACATCCTCCACAAGATGCTTAATTACCCAGTGCAATAGAAAACTATCCTGGGCTTGTTTTCTACTGCCATAGAAAGAGAGCAGCACACAGAGGAGTCCTGCACTTGCTGGTGACAGCATGAGATAAGTCCAAAAGCCCATAGTTGGGAGCAGGAGGGAGATGTTCCCTTTCAGCAGCCTCAAGCTGAGCGTTTGGCTTACTCTCATGCAGTATGGTGCTTGTAAGAGTTCTCCAGGCTTGCACATAGCTTGCTGGAATTTGCCTCTTTGTAGCTGTCAAGATAATTGTATTTATCTTTTATCCCTAAAAATACATATTTGTCTTACATGGCAAAGAATTAAATATCCTGAGCTGAACTTGGACGTTCTATAACTGAAAATTATTTTCCAGGAAGCAGTTGAATCATCTATCAACTGCATCTATCAACTGCTTTCACTTCAACTTTGGTCACCTTTTCTAGTTTTTCTTTAGAGAAAGTGCTTGTACTTAGAACAGAAAGATTCCATTTTCTGAAAAGTTATTTTGGCTCTCCATTTTGTTTTTGAAATGTAAATCTTAGTATTCCACAGGTAAAAATAAAAGAAGGCACTGCATCTTACTGCTTTTATTCAAAGTAACTTGATACCAGGATACGGTGATGGAATAATAGTGGCACAAAATGTCCACGCTGCTTTGATTACCATATCGTTCTGTTCCTGCCTGTTGCCAAGATGTTTTCATCATCTTTGGGTTTGATGACAACTCTGGTCTTTTATGAATGTTTTATCAGTTTTGGTCTTAATATAAACTATGAAGTGAAGTTCAGCGTGAGATTGAAAACGGTGGAATGATGGTATTCTTGTTTTCATTTCACCATTTGGCCGCATTCATAAATCCTTTACTCAGCTTCCTACGGTGAGATTCATTATGTAAATTGACTTGCAATTAAGCTGTTTTTAAGTACAGATAATTCTGTCTATAGGTGGGAAAAGTAAAATGTTGATTTGGGGTCTTTTTTAGTTTTTTGTTTTAAATATTAAATTATTTGATTTAGGTTCTCTTTGGCTATGTTCCTAATTGTAAATAAATACAGCCTGAGTTGTTCTGTTATTTTGAAATCTCTTTATGGCATAAGTTCTTGTGCTTGCCATTGAAGTTGTCCTTTAGGGAGAGAGACTTCAGAGTGAAATGGTGTGTTCGTTTTTATGTTGGTTTTTTTTTTTTCTTCTTATATCAACGCGTACACTTAGAGGGAACACAACCTGCCAAAGCACTGGAGAGAAGTTCTTTTCAAACAGATACCTTGGATCTAATTGCAGTCATTGCCATTGATTTTGGTAGTCTGGGATTCTGCCCCTAAACAGAGAACACTAAGAGTTGGCAGCGGAATGAGAAGGGAAGGTACCTCTTAGCTGTCTTTCAGAGTGAACTCTGCTAGGTTCAAACAAGTGACTTAGAAATGAAAGGCTTTTAGTCCTCATTGTTTGGGCTTATGAAGCTGATGTGAGAAGTTGTCCTTTTTCTTTGTATGTGCTGTTTAAGGAGAGGTGCTGTAGGATACACAATAGTGCTGAAACTCACAACCTGCAATCTGGCGATGTGACTGTTAAGGCTGAGCTCCTTTCTAATGTTTTTCTTGTCCTCTGAGACTAAAACTGTGGAAAAAAGAAAACACAGAAGTACTACAGTGAATGTGTCTGCATTGATTTGTTTCAGATCCTCTCTTCAATCTTAGTTTCCTTGGTTTTGGCTAAAGGAGCGGTGAAATATGTATCCATGGCTTTACAGGCTGGTGTTTTTCTCATCAGACATCCAAAAAGGTTATTTTTAGATCACTATAGAGGAAAAACAGAGCATCGGTCATGGCATTGTTCCCAGTTCCTGCTTGGACTCTGGTACCATTTGCTGTTTAATTCCAGAAAGGGAATTAACCTTGAACTCCTTAGATGCCAGTGTTGTTCTATCTATTGGCTGAACTTGTTGTATCCTCAGATATGTTCTGTCATTTCATCTGTCTCCAGCGGAGGCTTTTATTGCAAAGAGTAGACTGATGACCGTGCTTGGTATCTGAAAAACATATTTTGAGAATATATGTAAAATAGAATGCCAACAGGAAAAATCTGTTCTGTGTCATTGGAGAGGCAGATGCAGGTTTTTCAGTTTTGTCCAGATCAAATCAAAATGACATTGTCTTGTTTTATACATTACTGTTCTCCAGTGACTGTCACTTCAGTGATTTTCCTCTGTCAGCAGATTTGGAGTTTGAAATGCAGATTTTGCAATAATTCTGCTGTGTCATGCTCAAGGCTCCACCTTTCTTATTCTCAGTGCCATTGTAGTAAGTACTAATTTAAGAAGAATTGGCTATGGTTGGTGAATGAAAGTACAGTTTAGATAACATTTTGTTTATTGTTTGAAGACGACATTTTTATGTACTTTTAAGTAATGTACTAGGTTCATACTGGAATCAGGTCTGCTATTTAATTTTCAAAGTTGAATGAATAGGCTGAACCAGAGATGCACGATAGCTGTACCAGAAGATATACTTACTTGTCATCTAGTTCTGTGGCAAATAAGTCTCTGGGAAACTAATTGCTCCTCTCAAATATAATATGGTACTTTATGGTTTTCTCCAGTCAACTTTCAGAAGTAGTAGAGGTTTTCTCCTAGCCAAGATATTATAGAGGAAGGAATCCTTGTTAAAGGAGGAAATAAACATGTGGACTATTACTATTTGTTGGCTGCCCCAAGTGGGCTCAAGGCTATTTGCTCAAGGCAAGTAATGGATCTAGGTCCATTATACATGTCCTATAAAACATATGCACAAAGGGCTAGATCAGCTGGTCTAAACGACTAGAGCTCTGTCAGCCCTAAATTTAGACATGATGTACAACTGAAAATAATTGACGCTGGGTTAAGAGTGGAGGGGAAGAGAGAACAAAGGTGCAGGATAGATTTATGGGGTTGCTTTTATTTAGCACTGTACCCATCCCGAAGGTTCTTTTATTATTGGAAGAGTGGTGATAGGGACTGTAGTGGATTCAGTGTTAAATAACTTAAATGGATTCTATGGAAGTAGTAGTCTGTCATCATGTAAATACAGTATCATAAGGTGTATACATACCCTCTTTATTAAAAAAAAAAAAAAGACAGACACCTCAACCCTCCCTTAATGCTGTAACAATGTATTTAGGTACAAGGGGCTTTTTTAACCATGTCTTTTTTTTTTTTTTTTTCCTTTCTTTCTTTTGTAGGATTGCCAGATGATTTGGCAATAGCAATCAGACCAGCCATAACAAATTAAATTTTCCTGAAGTACATACATTTGCATTTTGCAGTGCTTGGTTGTGCAGTATTGTTACAGATTGTTATTATGATTTTTATCTGTAGTATTTTCTATTTTCTGTATTGCTAGGTCTGCCTTCACACCCCTCAGTTCTTCTCAATGCCATCTGACAGAGCTCTCCCAAATATTGGGGAAAAAACACTGTCAACAGAATCAGTGCTGCAGAA
>NW_009649031.1:649426-724862 GCF_000708025.1 Charadrius vociferus
CAGGAATGGAGGCAGTTAATGCTGTCACAATGATCAAGTACATAAAATTATACTGATAGCAAAGGGAATTTTTTATACTAACAGAAAGTCTGTTTCTATACAGAGTCTAGTACGAAATTGGAATAAAGCTCTGGCTTGTCAAACCTGGGGTCATATCAGCAGGGATGATATTGTCTACAGTAAAATATCTGATGGGCCTGGTCAGTATCATGCCTCAAGTTACAGTTAAAACAAAACAAGTGCCTATTCAGAGAAAGCTACAGTCTTATTTTGGGTGACAGGAATGATGTCCTTGAATTCTGTCCATGAAGAAATGTGACAGAAATCTTAATTTTGTTATTGCCAGAAGTAGATGGAAATACTGTTACATAGAGAATTGTGTTTATGCTTCTTTTCAGTCAGTTCTGATCTGCAGCATGGCTTTGTTCTAAACTCTCGTTATTATACAGAGAAGGAAGAAATGGTTACTGGAGTGTAGAGGGAATTTCTGGAGCTATCATTTTAATGTGTTTGATGATGGTATCCTCTGATGCAAGGACTCTTCAGCGTGTGCTGGCAGTTAAGGCATGATTGAATGTGATTTCTGTTTACCAGGTTCTCAGAGAATCTCAGATAATTGCCAATCCAGAGCTTGCCCTCGCTGATGAAAGGCTAGTCCTCTTCTGCTAATTCTCTTCACACTTGATTTTCATTTTCTAGTCACTAGGTGGCAAAATACTACTTTTAGATTCATGAGTCCTTTCTTTTAAAAATCATTCCTACCCTTTCAGAAGAAAGCTTTCTTACTGCTCTGGGAAACTGTAACAAGTCCAGTATAAAATGAAAATATTATAACCTTTGTGTATGCTTTAAAATTTCTAGTGAGAATAACACTCTGTTTTCTTCTAATATAATCTCAAGTGTTCTGTCATTACACTGTATATATTCCTTTTCTCCTGTTTATGTGAGAATGGAGTTTTCTGTCTCATAAACTCCAAACTGTCATTTTTAGGGAGTGCTTTGCCCGGTATTTATCTGACTACCATGACAAAGGTGACGTTAGTTAATGCCACATGCTTAAATTTACCCTAGATGCCGTTAGCAAATGTCTTTATTGTTTCTTCTGATACTTAAGCACTCCACAGATATTGTCAAATTTGTCCTTCCTCCAATTTTAAAAACTACAATCAAAAACAGTTTAATGATTTGGCCAAAATCGTGAGGAAAGCCAAGCTAAAGACAAATCCCCTTCCAGTGACTTAGCTGTAAGACCGAATTTATCAAAGCTCACCGAGTTCTCTCTGTTTGAAGAAATCATGTTACTTCTGCCCTTATCTTTTATCTGTCCCTGTGAGCTCTTATTGTATGACTGCTTACCAACACATTTGTTGTTTTAGCAATATGTAAACATCTCTAAATGTCAGGAATTGCACACGTTTTAATGGCCAGTCCTCATGACAGCTGTCCACCTTTAATTGGGCATCGAGGAGTATAACAAATTTATACACGCTTGTGGAATGTCAATAACAATGTCAATAATAATAAAAACCAATAAACACTATGCTGAAAATGACACTATCATAATATTGCATTATTAGACGATGCCAGTTCAGTCCTATGGCTTCAGCCAGCACTAGATCACCAAAGAAGCAAAAGTGAAGGGAAGAAGCAGCTGCAAAAAGTTAGGGCAATGAACATTTTTATGTTGAACTGATTCAGACAGCAAAGAGAAATAGTATCTGAAATTTGCATTAGTTTCCCAAATGATGATGACAAAGGAATATTTTTAATGCTATAAAAAGAAGGCTTTTAGCTTGAGTGCTTTTTTTTTTTTTTTCTATTATGAGGCTGTTGAAAATTTGAAAGATTAAGCAAAATTTTATAGGAATAGCAAAGTGAAAATTTTCAAAGGATGACACAAAAATTTACCTTGTGGCCTGTTATCAACATAGTGTGAATGCATTTGGGACAGCAGTGATTTTCAACAGGCCATTACTGTATTTTCTTGCTTATATTAGTGTATGAGATTTACTTTTTTGAATCAGAGATACTATTAAAAACTGTTGCTCTTTTCCAGCTGGGACAGAGAGCTCTTTCAGGCATTGATTGCTGAAAGATCATCTGCTGCCTGTGGATAGACTAGCACATATCAAAGTCAACATCTGTGCATGGATAATCCTAACCTGTTTTCTTTTCTGTTACAATAGGAGCATATGCTATCTGCCTCCGTTAGGCATGCATTGAGATAAATGGGATGGTGCAGATCAGAGTAGTGATTCAGACGGCTGTTGTTAGGTAGGAAAATCCTCTAGGTGGCAATAGGAAATGAATTGTTGAGTTTGTTTTTCCTACCTATTGCTTCTGTTGCAAACTTCACTTCTGCAGAATCACACTTTCCTTCTTTCTCCAGGCAGTTGAGCTGTTTGTGGGGGGCAACTCTACGGAAACATGCATCTGCAGCTTCTGTATCTACTCTCATAAAAAAGCAAATAGTGGTATATTACAGAGCATAATGATAGAAATATTATGGCGTGCTCCAGAACTGCATTTCCTTTTTTAACAGAAATCGTTGGGTCACACTGGCTGTGTAAATTATTGGTAATGCATCCTGTGCATGGTTCATGTAAGTGTTAAACTGCAGAAAAAAAACCCAAATATTTTTTGTCATGCATATTTAATCTGTAAGAGGAGTCAGGCACCCTCCTTTGATGGTATTCTTCTCCAGCAGAATGAGCTAGGGATAGAACTTTTCTGCCCCATTTTATGTAAGAAAAGGGCATTTGTGGACTCTGGCAGTTTGGTAGGCTGAAGTTTGTTTTAATCACTTTAACAGTATTAGAACTTAGTGAAGTAATTACAGAAGTAGTTTACTGCTACTCAGAGGACTAGTATAAAGCCTGAGCACTACTTAAATTTTATTTAAATCCTCAAAAGAGAGCTTACGTGGAACTGAAGTGGTACATAAATTACATATATGGCCATTGCCTGTATAGAATTGAGTTTCCTTTTGAGAAGTGTAGTTCCAAATACCAGCCCTTCCTTAATTTTGAACTACTCCTCTTTTTCCTTCTTTCCTTCCCTCCTTCATAAGGGCATATACTATGCATAAATGTGCATTATTTTGCATAGTGTATATATATTTGCATAATATTACATAAGCACAGGGTCTGTTTTCCCTTAACACCCACTTCAGGCATTCAGCATTTCCATTTCATACCTAACTATTCTACGTGCAGCTCTATTCATTCCCCAGCCTTTCTATCCACCCACTCAGTCCTCAGACTCAATCCCTGTTCCCTCTGCTAGCTCACTCAACACGCATTCACCTGTTTGTTTTACATATGCCATATACCCCCTAATTGGAGATACTTGTAGCATCTCCATCTGCCTGATCGCCCTTCCTCTAGTCTTTTATACAACAGACAGAGGGTGCTGGTATGTGTGTGTGTGTGTGGGAGGTGTTGAGAAGGGGAGGGAGCCGAGCTAAGGAGGACCTAGTACGTATACATGTATTTATACTGGGGAAAAAAGTATGTGAAGAGGCCTGGAAAAGGCAGTGCAGGCCATACCGCACAGGAATGCTGCAGGTCAGGAGATTGTTGGCCCAGGGAAAATCTGGGGAACAGGGTTTAGTCTCGCTACTACCTTCTCTCAGGAGGCTACAGCAGCTTCAGGGCGCAGTGCGGCTGTGCACAGCTTCTTCCTTCTCTTCCACCCTGCCGTGGGAGTGGGCAGCAGGTGGGATTGCAGTGCAGGCTCTGCAGGGTCACTGCTCCAGGGGGAGAGAAGGAAATCCATCCTTCTGCCTTCAACAGTGTCAGTCACTGCCTCTACTTGGGTGATGATGGAAATGTGAACTTCCTCCTGTCCCCCTCAGGGCTTCTCGTGCTCTGTGGCTCCCTCCATCTCACCCCCAATACATTGCATGTATTCCCCATTTCGGGTGCCACCGATCTTGAATAGATTAAACTCCCAACACCATTCGTTTTGTAATTCACTTTTAACCTACCAGGTACAACAGTGAATTGGTATGTTTTTAGTATATTTTTAAATCACCTGTGCATCAGTCAGTTTTGATTATTTATGCAGTTGATCCTGAGGAGCTGTAACTCTAGTTTCACCCACACTGAATGCTAAATGCAAAGTGCTTTGACACTCAGGAGCTCTAATTTCCCTATCAAGACATCTGTCGTCGTTGAAAGGGGAAGTAGATTTGGCATAAGGCATTTATTTATTGCTTAACAGTTTCAATGACTGTTAGATGTCTAGGCAGAGCTGTATTTAGGAGAAGGTTGGTGGCATAAGCAAGATCCTTTTTGTTAAAAAAAACCAACAAATCACAACAGCCAAACCAAAAAAAGTTTAAACTACAGCAAAGCCACTAAATAGCCTAGTTTAAGGAAGGGGGGGGGAATATTCTGTAACACAGTAAAGAAATCTAAGAGCACAGGTTTGCCAGAGACAGTAGTAATGTTGCTACTACATTATTGTACAAAACATCAAAAAACTTTCTTCATCAGAGATTTCCGTTTCTCCTAAAGGTACTTTCTCTGGTTTTGGTCTCTGGTTTCAAGCACTGAAAGAATTCATAACTGAAATGAGTTAACTATTGGAATAGACTGATGTGAACCTTGGTTCAGTAGCCACAGGCAAAGTTTAGTTTTAAAAATGTATTTTCGTTTGCAGAAGTGCTGAATACTGTCAGAATAAAGCACACATAGGAAGTGTTTCTTTTATGATTGAGTTATACTGAATATATGAATGGACAAAGCATGTCTGAACTAATATACTGTATTAGTTTGTAAAACACTTTCAATTAATGTGATTGGTTGTGGCAGTGAAATAAATACCTGCTTTCTCTGAAGGTGTATTTTAACCGTATCTAACAAAAGCTGTCAAAAAATCAAATCAAGCAGTCTTTGCTTTTGCAGCTATTGCAAATATTGGAAATAGTACCAAATTACTGGATTTTATGTATAAAACAACATGCCTTTGTAGTTTTTGCAAGGTGTCTACATCTTTTTCTTTTGTTGCCATTAGAATAAAAGTACAAATTTTAGAAGGGTAGTTATATGGAAGGGTTATGCAAAACTCAAATTTTCCATGTGTCAGCCTGTTACACTTTGTTAGCATGGCAGATTCCATTCAGCAACATTGAAGAAAAGGAAAAAATGCCTAATAAAGTGCATGCATGAGCATCACTTTTTGAATACTGGGGAGATTACATTTATCATTGTCCTGGTTTGAGGTAAAACAAATATATTCCCCTGGACTTGTTCCTGACACAGGGTGCTTTGTCTGCTGTATACATATGTGTGTGAGCTTTTAACGGATTTCATGTGAATTCGGAGTACTGATCGTCCCCTGCTGGTGCTTCAATTAAATTCCTGGATCCTGGTCTGAGTGACATAGCAGGAAACCCAACATGTACAAGCTCTTAAGTTGAATCATAGTGAATTTATGGAAGAAGTAGGTGCATTTTCCTTCTCTTCCAAGATACTGAGTCACTGAATGTACTACTTTATATCTAGGTCCCCTCAAAAAAAAAAAAAAAGAGCTTACTTAGGTAACGTAGCTTTTCAATGCAGCCTGTGTATGGGTAATAGTGATACAAAAAAATAACTGACAGAAGTTAAGTTGATTTGAAATGCATATTAAAAACTACATGATTTGGAACTGTCAGGTCAGGAACTTGGTATAGAGCCACTGTTTCTGAAAACAGCATTCCAAGCATTACCAATGGGATGCAGCATGAGAGAGGAGCTCTGCCACCCCTTCAAGTCAGCTACCCTTGCAGATCTGCACTGGGATGAGGGAGCTGGGGTCTTGGCTGGCTCCCTGTTTCCAAATCTGTTTTTCAGATGTGGTTCCAGTTCAGTTTTGGCTGTAGCTGAAGTTACATCTTGGGGGATTTAAGTTGAGTTCATTGTTCTACCAGAGCTCCTTGTCACAGATCTTTACAAATATTAGGCAATTACTGACTAATCTTTTGGCCTTTTGTCTGCATCATTCTTCTTAACAGTATAATATAAAGTCAGTGGTGTTATAGGAGAAGGGCAGAGATTCTTCTGGGAAAGTCTCCTACCAACAGTGCCTAAAAAAACGTGCAGCAAAGTGTTCTTTGCCCTGCTTTTCCTATTTGAGACAGAGAGATATTCAGGCATCAAATAACTAGCTCATTCCTGACCAACTATATAAAGAGCTGCAGTGGAATGGTGCTTTCCACCTCAGCGTCTAGTCTGATAACATTACACGTGATTCTGATGTGTAGTTACATGTTGTGACTCCTTTTTAGAAGTAGTAGGATTAGTCCCTCGTCTTTTTTTCCTCCTCCCCTCAACTGATAAGATCTGTATCTGTAACAATTTTCCTTTTGACAGGTGATCGGAAAGGATGATGTAGCTGTGCCATCCCACCTGTACAAGGTGATCCTCGCCAGACGGAGCAGAATGTCTACAGAGCCCTTGGTACTGGGGGCTTTTGTGGTGCCAAACAATCCCATAGGCTTCAGTCACCGGCTGACTGAGTTCCAAGTAAATATTGAAGATCTGGAAAAAATGTCTGGTTTAGTTTTCTTCCCCCAGGTGGACAAAACCAAAGATGTTCAAAATATCTGCGAGGTGGATACCTGCAAACTGATAGGCTTCAAGGAGTTTACATTGTACATCACTGCTCGCAAAGTGCAGAGTGCCCGCACGTTGCACCGGTTGGAGAAAGCCATGTCAGAGTTAAGGGAGGCAGGAATTGAACCTGACGAGTATCTTTTGAAGCTTCACAAGAAGAAGGAAGAAGAACTACTGCAGGAAAAACAAGTAGCAGCTCGAGAGGGGAAAGCTGGCTGAGTGCTTGTTCGGGAAGACATTTGGGGTTTTGTACTTTGAAAGGGGACCTGAAGGCAAACACAAAGACAAGGGCTCTATGAATTATCCTTTTTTGAATGTGAAAACAATAAAGAAGCATTTAAAAGCTGATGGGTTTGGAATAATGTTCATTCTTGTGTAACATGATGCACACAGATGGTTTGTTGCGGTGCTTAGATGCTTAGATGTGGGAAATGAAAATGACCCCTTTCTGGCATGAATAGATTACTGGACCTCCAGAAAAGGCTTTGTGCTATTTTCCAAGCGAGACGTCAGACTTGGGGTTTGTATGGAATCCCTTCTAGGAATATTATAAAAATAGACAGTAGACACCTTGGGAGCGTAACTGGAACATGTTTAAATGTAATTCCGCCCACAAATGTCTTTCAGTATGATGCTGTGGAAGTAATGGTACTTTCTGGGATTTTTTAAAATTAATTTAGAAATATTTCATTTAACACTCCTTTGTTAGAGACCTGTAGGACATAACCTGAATCCCTTACAATCTTTACTTAGTTGTGTTAACCAAACCAGATTGTCTCTAACCTCTCCTGACCTTGTGTGCTTCGGATACTTTAGCATGTCAGTAGCTGTCAGCTGTTGTCATTTGCAGCGGGCTTCTTCCATTCATGTATAATTCTGCATTTTTTTTTAAAAAGCAATAGAAGCAACGTTTACACAAGTTGCTACCGGTGTAGATTGGGTCTTCATAAAATAATGTAAGCTTAATATTTCTCTTTCACCACTAAGTTTGGATAAACATGTTTTCTTGCACATTGTCTGATTTGAGAGACGAGCACTGCTTTCTTTTTGTTTGTGGTAGTCACTCTCTGGCTTTCTGCCCAGTGTCAGTGTCTTTGGTCTAAAACTTCACAACAAAACTTCTACGTGAAAGCAGAAGATTGACCAAAAAATGCATTTCCAGTTTTGTTTCAGCAGCAACTGACGTTACTTGGATTTGCATCTTCTTGGGAGATTTAATGAATTTTTATTTAGTTAGTTTTGTACTTTGTTTGTGTATACATCTTGAATTTCAGATGCATTTGTATATACATCATGAATTTCAGATATAAATTAGTATGATTTGTATCCTCTTGAGATTTTTCGTCTGGAAAGAGGGAGTAAAAACTGGAAATATTTAGATTTATTTTAATGGTAAGAATCTATACAAATTTGGAGTTGTGCCGTAAAAACACCTTCAGGTGTTTTGACATGAGAGTTAGTAGTTTCTGAGAACGGTCACGTAGTGCCAGGCTGAATTGGGCTTTTTTATAAAGGATGATTCAGGAACATTATTTGGATGATGTGAATCATCGGCTGGGCGTTCTAGAAACTATATGGTTTCCTTCTTCTCAGTTCAGTTGCAGTATCCAAAAGTAGATCACCTCATAAAGCAGTTATGGTTCCCATGGCACTTTTGTGGTTGCCAAGAACGTATTTACAAAATCCAGACATTTAAAACCAGAAATATGACTAGCTAACGACATCATAAAAGCTTACTGCCCACATAAATTACAGAGAAGTTGGGGGAAATCCTGACAAAATGTTTGCCCGTTTCAATTTTAGCCCAGAATTTTGGTTGTTAATCCTATCAAATGTAACAAAACCAGTAAATTGCAAAACAACAAGCCACCTCTCCCTTTGCAGAACGTGGGAGACGTCCGTGTGTGTTGCCTGGAATAACAAAGCGCCGTCTACTTCATGTGCCTCTTGACGGTCTCGTGTGTGCTTCACTGGAGTGTCACCCTTTGGAGAAGGTACCTGGTCATTGCTCTTTGCATTGTCTTTTTATTTTCCCCATTATTTGAATCATTTCTGGTTTTTAATTCAGCCTTCCATCTTTCTTTTCCCCTTGTTCCTTTCAGCCGAGAGGTTACACATCTCTCCCGCAGTGCTCACACACACCTTCTACGGACAGCTGAAACGAATTGCGGTGCTGCAGATAGGTGTCCATCCGTCGCGAAAACCCTGTGAGGACAGCAGTGGCCGTATGCGAGGAACTCCAGGTGTCTTCTCCTTCTGCTGACAGCTTGCCATTATGACAACAACAGAAGTGTCGCTTGTCACTCTTCTGTGGAGGCCTGCTATGGACACCAGCTGCTCCCTAACTCGGTACCTCCTCGAGCCTTAGGTGCCCCCTTGAATTCCTGTAAGCCCCAATTACCGTAATTTTGGTGCATCGTGGCTTACCGCACAGACTGGACTCCCTGTACAGTTTTCAGTTCTGAGCATGGTTGGTGTTCCTCAGCTCCCCGTGGAGGGTGGCAGCAGGTGGTGAACGGTGAAACCACTTCCAGCGCTGGGCTGTGCCAAGGAGTATGTTCACCTGCTCGTCTTCTGCTGGTTTCCTCATCTGAAGTCACTGTGGAGTTTAGCATATAGCAAAAAAATGTGCTTTCTTTACAACAGGAAATATAAGACAAGTAACAGCGAGGGGGTGAGGCTTTACACACTTCTTTGAGCCACCTCCATAAGTAATTGCTTCAAGATCCGACGTGAGAACTGTGCTCATGTCCGTGTCCATCTGTCATTGCTGTTGCACACTTAGTCACTTCCCCATGTCCATCTGTAGTGACAATACGAACCTCTGTGATGCAGCTAAGCAGCCGGAGCCCTGGAAGTGGAGAAGTCTGTCCTTTGTTCCTCCACTGGTTTAATATGTTTATTTTTAAAGCTAAATATCTGAATCGCGAGGGAAGGTGATGGCTAGGCTGTCTGCAGCCTCATACAGTGATTTTCTGATGTTCCCCTGACTGTCTGCTCTTGATTGTTGTTGCTGGTCTTGAGTTGGGGTAGCAGTGATGCTCAGTGGGAGGCAGACGGGAAGGGAGCACAGGGGAGAGCTGCCGCTGGGCTCAAGGGCTTGGGGCTGCAGCCCACCGGCCCTGCTCGGTGTACTTTGGGCATTTGGCCTTTTGAGGGCAGACTCCTTCCGCGGTGTCAGCCTTAGTGGCCACAAATGATGGGGGATATGAATCAAGTGTCTCTGGCCTGTAATAACTGTTTTTCTGCTTGTGATACTAAGATACCCATTTAAAATGAACTGTTGTTTCGAGCGTTATATTGACAGTATGAAGCTAATGATTTTCCCTAGATAAGGCTTTTGACAGTAATGTTTGAAAGTGCCTTTAGATGGACCAACCAAGTTGTGTATCTGCTCCGAAGGCAACTTTGGCTCCAGCTTTTTCATTAGTTTCATTCTGGGTGAGGATTTAACCCCGCACTGGTGTCTTGCAATGCTATGGCATTGCATCCGTAAACACAACTTATGGGAGGGGAGGAGAGTTAAAGTTCTGCTTTTTATTTTTGTGTGGTTGGTTCACTTCGGAGCACCATTTTGCAATTTTCAGTTTGTTGTGCAGTCGTAAAGATGGGGCTCATTAGCTGGTTGTGCTAAGTGTTGTACTGTCCTGTGGCAAAACAGTCCCTGTCCTGAAAAAGTATTAGACATGACAGGCAACAACTGGCAGGGGAGAAGCTACGCACCCAGAAATTTGAGGATTTCTTTCATCAAAGGGCTTCAGAAGTGCTGCGACACCCAGCTTTGAGCATCCCTTCTGTCACTGAAATCATCTCCCTGACAGAGACACTCGGGTGTCCTGTAAAATAAATGGAGGCACGTAGGTAACAAACCCCAGAGTTTGCAGAAGCGCCGGCTCATCTGGCCAGCAGTGATTGCTGGAGGAGATGGGCACTGGATTTCTCGGAGGGTTTTCACTCATGAGCCTTTTTTTGGAATTGCCTAGACAAGCTAAGCCTCTGTCATGGAAAACTATTAAATAGCGGTTCTTCTGCCAGTACACCACCTGGTTTAATGAGATATCCAAGCAGACATGCTTTCACAGCCTGCTCTGATTCAGTTCTTGGACTTCAAGCCACTGATCTTGCTAGGGGAAACTTCCAGTTTGTACAAACCCTGCCAAACTGGCCAGTTAGGGCCATGCTGTCCCCAGGCTGCAGCCACGTCAGCCCCAGAGAAATTGAAGGTGGTCTCCTGTCCGCTATGCACCCTCGTCGTCTTGTGCCGGTGGGTGGAATGGGTGGCTGAAATAGGGCAGCCTTGCTTTGGCTGTCTTTGGTGGGAGGTGTCTGTGGTGAAGGAGCTCCAAATGTGCATCCCAAGCAGGACCAGAGCTGCTTAGAGGTGGGACGGCAGAGGAACAAGCTGGGATTTTTTTGGTGGCAGTTTGCGGAGAAGTGGGGACCTCTGGGACTGTAACGCCTGGGTCTGTTTACGTGTTTAACCAGTGCCAGCCCATGTGAAGAGAACCCCAAACTCTCCTGTGCCCATCCTGGTCCTGTGGGTTTGTTGCCCAGCAGTAGCGCTGGGGAGGAATTATATATAAACCCCAAAGTGCTCTTGCTGGTAACCTGGCTCAGTGGGGAAGTGAGGAGCAATTTTGTTGTTATTTTTGAATTGTCTTCTGCAGTCACACGGGAAAAGCTTTTCTCACCATGTAGCAATGTAGGAAATGTTCCTCTTTTTTTTTTTTTTTTTTTTTGGATTCAGGTCCATCTAATCAGCTCCACCTACACAGTGGCGGTATAGCCAGTTCTCACACGCTTCCTAATAGCCATCTGCCTTTGCAATTAATGGCTTGTCTGCTTTTGCCATAGCTTGGAGGAAAAGACGGAACAAGAGCTTTGAGTATTTGCTTAAAATATCTGAAGTGTCTGTGTGGATGCTCCGGGATGGATACTCAGTGCTGGCTACGAACAACCCTCCCCTTTCCCCTCTTGTAAAATATTACAGAGCAACTGGCCTTTTCCATCGTGCCCTTCAAAGAGGGCAGGTTTCCCACCTGCCGTGTGAAAAATTAACAGCTGTGGCAGCATAATATTCCCGAAATACTCAAAGAGCTGAACGCGAGGCTTTTGATGTCGGTTTGAGAGGTAGGATGGCTGGCATCCCGGCTCCCCCGCCGGCGCGTTCGGTGGGCGGGCAGAGATGCAGAAAACAGCTCTGGAACGAAGTGCTTCCAGCTCTGCTTAAGAAACAGAGCGGAGGTGTTTGGCAGATCCCAGAGGTAAATTTGGTTTGGGTCAAGGATAAATATTTCCCAAGACAACAAATAAAGACCCGTGCAAGCTCTCCCAAGCGGCTCCCAGCAGCCGATGGGGCAGGGCTGAGCATCGAGGGAGGATGGAGCCAGGGAGGGAAGGGGAGCACCCGCTGAGCTGCTGGTGCTCAACAGCCTTAAGTCCTGTCCCACCTTTGTGTGGATACGTCCATCTGGAGGAAGACCAGCTCATCTCCTGGCCGGCCTCCTTTTACTCCCGTGCATTACAAAAAATATGTGTTCCTTCCCCCACGGCTGTTTTGTGACCTACCCGATGTTCTTTGGTGCTGTAGTGCCTCCAAAAGTGGGGTGGCCGTGCCTGAGCACCTGGGGGACACCAAGCACGGTGAAATGAAGCTGTAGTTGGATTAGAGGCTTGAACTTGGATTTGATTACCAGAGCATTGCAAGATGCAAGGTAAGCTAAAACGTAAGGGTGCGAAAGCAAGGCGAGAAAGCTGACCCCTAACTGGTGGCGCTGCTAGAGGGCAGGATGCCAAATAGTGTCCCTCAGCCATCAGCGGGTCCCTTGGGTTGAACCTGAGCTGCATCAGTGGCAGCTGAAGGACCTTCTGCAGAACATCAGCCCTCTGACACTACTCCACAAGACGGACAGGTAGGGATATTACCCTGTGCCTGTGCATGTATAGACATACGCTGGTCCCAAAAGGAGATGGACGAGAAACGTCAGGCTTGCTGCAAGAAGCAAGGAGCTCCAGAAAAAGGTGCTGAGATTTACCTAATGTGATTTAACTGCGTCTTGAAGACAACTGTATTGCTATTGCTGTTGCTATACTCACGAGCTCAGGACCTGACGTACTGGCGATGGGCCCTCCTTTCCCCACTGCCACCCCCTGCCTGGGGGAATTTGGAGCCCTGTGAATCCCTGCCAGGGTTAAAGCGCAAACAGAGTGATTGCTTAGTGTGTCTTAACCTGGGTGACAACATCTCAACTTTTCCTTTCCGCTTTGTCACAGGCGTCCTGCAATGTCAAGCAAGTGTAACAGGGAAAAGCTGCACAGGGAGAAGCTGTGCAGGAGCAGCGAAAAGCTGCGGTGAAATTTCCCCATCCTCCAGTCTTCAGGTGTTTTAATGCGCGGGGAGATTCCTGTGGGTGGGAATGCAAAACGCCTGTTCACGTGGAGTTAAGATCGGCGCGTGGCTGTGTGGGAGAGGAGTTTTGGCTCCATGGTTATGTTTTCATTACATGAGGTTTCTGCTGTAGCGAGTAGGAGATTTCAAGAAAGAAATCGATGTGCCTGCCAGGAGGATAAGTCCCACCAGTAGCAGAGCGGCGCCCTCGCCATCTCTGGCTTGGCCTGGCCTGAGCCCTTGGCCAGGAGCTAGGTGTCCGAGACGGGACACGTCCTTGCAAAAGCCATGTGTCTAAAAAGCAGAGACACATATCGGAGAGACTGGAGGTCTCATCGGGGGTTTCAATTCCAGGTTCCCACTCCCGGCGGGGGACATTCCCCGTGGGGGTGTAAGAAGAAGCGGGAGGTGAACTCTCCTGCTACAGCATTTCTACTGTCCCTAAATTGCTCAGAAGCTTTGGCTGCCATTGGGGCAACGAGAGGGGGACGCAGTCCTGACGGCAGAGCTTATGGAGGGTGCGAAGTGCGAGTTTGTGCCCCGCGGAGGCTCTGAGTGCCGTGAAATGGGTGAGACTCTGCAGGAGCGTGTTTGGGGGCTCCCAGGGAGCTGCACCCCCGGGACTGCAGGGATGAAGGGGAGGATCTGGGATTTCCCACGGCCGTGGGAGTCCTGAAATAAAACCAGAGACACTCTCATTACCTGTGATAAGACTTCAGGCACTTGAAGATGACGCCAAGTAGTATTGGTTTTTAACGCAAGATGTGCTAAGCACGTAAAATACTGAGTCCAGCCATTCCCACGCTCTTCTGCATGCTGAACTCTCCCCTGAGCATGACCTTCCTCACCCCCATGGTCCTCCTCACCCCCATGGCCCCCCTCATCCCCACGTACCCTTTTAAAGCAGCAACTCCGCTTTGTTCTCGCCCCTTTGTACTCCTCCTGCCTCGGAAGCTGCCATCACCAAAGCCAGCGCTGGTGCTCTTACTAATAGCAAAGTAATCAATTTGAGTCACTGTATACATTAGTAATGGCCATGTAATTCTAGTGCAAATTAGGTTTGGGCAGGCTGCGAAGCCCGAGACATCTCGTCTTCCTGAGCAGAGCTTGGATTTACTGTCCTCTGGGGAAGGCCACAGCGAAACGCCCCCCTACCCCCCTTGCAAATCCTCCCTTGATTGGATACAGTATGGTCGTCTGATTAAAATTGTGCAGTGGTTCAGAAAATGATTTTCAGCCAGTGCTTCACAGTAAATTACTTTTTTTTCTTTTTTTTTCTTTTTTTTTCTTTTTTTCCCAAGACAACAAATTTTTACCTCAAGTACAGCTGGACACTGAAACGAGAAGCTGAAGAAAAGCAAGATGCCATGAGGCAAAGATGGAAGGCGTGTGTGTGTGTGTGTCAGGGGAGCCCCCAGTAGTGGTGACACCCTGCCACGGGCCATCCCCGGTGCGCAGACCTGCATCTCCCATGAGCCCAAAGCCTGGCACCCCCTCCCACGGTGGTGCTGCCCACTTAGCACCCAAATCCTTTTTCCCACCGCGTCAGGTGCCTGGGAAGGTTTGTCGGTGCCGTGGGTAGGTGAGGAGCGTCTCCTGTGGGCAAATATCCTGGTACCCACCACTGTACCCCTGCGTGGGGTGTCCCCTTCCTGATGTGCCTTGTCTGTCCCTGTCACCAAACCACTTAGGGAGGTAGATGGGAGGAGGAGAGCGTGTGTCTCTCCTGCCAGCCTCCCCTCCACCCCGACAGCCACTGCTGCCTCTTGGGCAAGGAAAGCCCCACGGCTATGTGCCCACCAGTGATGGCCATGTGGCATTTCCCAGTCCTGGGTGTTAAAACCACCCACATCACGCTGAATGAGTCACTGAAGGAAATTTTTCCTCAGGTCATGGAACGGGGTCTCCTGTTTTCCACGTGAGCATTCTAATGGCACCTGGAGACCTGGAGACCGAATGCCTGATCCTGCACCAGCTCGCTCATCCCAAACGCTGCTCATGTTCTTCTGCGCGGGGAGAGCTGCCCGCTCCCTTCCATCCCGCAGCAAGGGCTTGGCAGGGAAGGATGCAGCTTCCAAGATGAATCTTACATTTCTAGGGCTGCCCAAAGGAGGGTCAGGAGGTGCATCACCCTGCCAGAGTTTCTAAAAGAACATCTGGAGCATCTGCCTGCAGAAAGGTGTCTTTGGTGATGGCAATACTGTCCCAATTTCAGTATGTTCAAGCCTCGAGGAGGAGTGAGATTTAAGCATGCAGCAATCAGCCCTTCCTGGTGGCTCTTCATGGACCTTGTGCCCACCTAATCGGTGGCCACCCTATGCACTGGGTGCTGGGCTGGGTCTCCAGGCATTGGTCACCCAGTGGTGGGCACATCTGGATGGAGCCTCACTCCAAGCAGCTTCCACCCCATGGCAGGGGACTGTGTCCATCTGAGGAGGTAGGATAAGGAATTGCAAACAAACAAACAAAAAAAATTCCAGGTAATGCTGCAGCAAAGGAGTGCCTCAGAAGGAGGGGGGGTGAAAGGGATATTTTTTTTTTTAATTAGAGTTGGATAATTTATTGACTGTGGGCGCAGGTGTTGGTGTGTCTACGTGTCATTTGAAGTGTCTTTCAGCAAGTGGTACGGCATTGCTTATGGGTGGTCATACACTGAGCTGAAGGTCTGAATTTATCATCCTTTTTTTTGTTGTTGTTGTTTTCCTGGAGGCTCTGTGACAGCCCGGGGGAGTGGACAACAAGCAGTTGTGAACCAGCTTTATGTACGCTGTATTTAAGATGTATGTCTGCGGTCAAATAAATGTAAATCTGATTTCCTCCCTTTTGAGAAAAAAAAAAAAAAAAGTCTGTCAATGGCAATGAACCACCTGACTTTAACAACCCTGGAAGGAGAGGAAAATTTGCACATGGTGCAAACTAGTGGAGAAGCTTTGCCACAACCGATCCCAACTTCCCTCCTCCCTTTGCTGCTGCACAGGCTCTCTCTGCTCCGTGTTTGCTCCGTGAGAATTGGGTAGTGTGGGGAGGGAAGGGCTATTTATTAAATTAAGAAAACACATTTCACAGCATATTGGCACCGAGACTGGAAAGGAGCAGCTTAGTGTCCCCACTCCCTCTCCCGCTCCCCGCAGGATCGTTCCCCACCAGGGGTGATTAGTGCCTTCGTCTGTCCAGTTCGAAATGTCACATTTCCGTCTGCAATTAGAAGGAGCTTTTATCCGCGGGATGTATGTGTGTGTCTGAGGGGGTGTTTTCATTCCCTCCAGGTGAATGTTTTAGTAAGCAACGTCCAACACATAACACAAATACTTGAAAAGAAACATTTTACTATTACTAAAGACTGTTATTGTGGCTTTCACGACCTTTCAGAGATCCCTGGGAACCTGAAAGATGGAGTGGGCTTATAAAAGGAAGCGTGACCTTGTTTTTAAGCTGGGGCACAGGAGAGAGGTGGTTTCAGTGTGCTCAGGTCCCAAAAGGAGCTGCTCTCACCCTTTCAGGACTTGCCAACACCGCCGGGACCCAGCAGCAGCGGATGCTCAGCCCCTCCTGAGACCACCTCCAGGCAGCTGGTGGCAAAGGTCCACCACATTTTGATGGAGATTGGGCAAGAGATGCCGAAGGGAACGTGCCGCAGGTGAAATACTTCATGTTAATGCACCAGCTCTGTGCCCTGCTCTGCAGATGCTGAGCATCCCTTCGCTGGCGGGGGTTGAGCCCAGGCAGTGGGGCTGCTGGAGATGGGCAGGGGGCTGGAGAACCTGCTTCTGGGGACTCCAAGGTAGCAGGAACGGTGCTAGGAAAATGCACGGTCCAAGGATAGGGCTTGGGTATGGGGCTAGCAACATCCAGGCTGTATGACATTTGGCACAGTTTCTACCACAGATTTGGCCCATGCCACCTAGCACTCTTCTGTACAACACCTGGACATGGGTAGGGTGATGGCATGGGGCCAGGACATGTCTCCTTGAGGAGTCTGGATAAAAGCAGCCAGTCTGGGGGGGAAAGAGACACATCGCTGCACGCCACTCTGTATTGTTTGTAATAACCAGGCCTCGTGCTATTTGATTTACTACAACAGACATATCTAAACATGCCTTGAAGGTCATGAAAGAACTGTCCTGCTCGAGGATTTCATCCTAAATATGAAGTCCCTCTGATTCTGATTTGTCAATGCATCTGCAAACGTAGGATGAAGTTTTAAGTTCTATTAACTATCGAGGAGACCCACTCTTTATACTGGAGCAGAGTATAGCTCCAAATGAGCCAACACGGCAGAACAGAGGCCTTGACTATGACGTGTACTTTAACAGGATTACGTGTTTGTTTCCTGCCAATGCTTCATGCGTGTTTTTGCATGACAAGACGAGGGTCCTACCCAAATGACTGAAGAATTTTCAGGTATGATCCTGCAAATCCTAATTCACACAAGTAGTCTCAGTTACTTCAAAGGGGGCTCTTCATAAAAAGGAAGTTTTCCCCTTTAGAGTTGAGAAGGTAGAAAATGAAAACATTGACTCAGCCACGGTGCACCACCTATATAATTTAGGTTATACATTTAACAATATAAACACTAATATATTCAGCTTGGCAGCCAAGACTTTCAAAATTAGAGCCCTAATGTTAGATCTCTTCAGCTATATTTGGGATGCAAGAAGCCCTGAGGCACCAGGATACAGAAGGAGATACCTAACTTTAGGTACATGAAGGATTTGTTGACCTTCAGAACATTATTTGGGGTGAAAGTTCAGTATTCTGTGAAAGGGAGGTCTGAGAAAGCGCTCTTGTTTTCCCCATTGCTGTACTCCAGGCTGCCAGTATTCCTATTGCTCTCTGGGGGTTGGCACATTGAAGCACTTTTTGTAGGGTCAGATAGATCTGCACCCATAGTCAATCATGCCGGCTCCTGGGCCCACCTTACCTTCTTCATGGTTTTTGTCTCCATCTCTGGCCAGTGGTGCTACATCTCTCCCAAGCTGGTTTTCAGCTGCTGGCACCATCCTGGTTTTGGCCCCTGGTGGTGCTGGCTTTAGCAGGCACCATAAAATAGGAGCGTAGAAACAGACCACGATCAACGTGTGGAGCCCCAGCACGGGGTGTTGTCCTGATGTCTGAGTCCCCAGAGATCTCATCGTCAAACATCTAATGTCAAAATGATGTCTCACTGATAAAACATCATCGTCATCTTCTGTTGTGTCATACATCTCAGGGTTGCCTAAACAGCTTGTTTCTTGTGAATAATTTGGCAATTACTCCTGCTCATCTGTGGCCTTTCCATAGCATCAGCTGCATCTTTTAGGTCAGAAACCATGTACAGAGAAAAACCTATTATGTGTTCAGGTTAGGTGGTGGGCTACCAGGGAAGCGGTGCACTTGCTGTAGGAGTGGCCATGCTGCTGCTGCGCATAGAATCATAGAATCATAGGGTGGTTTAGGTTGGAAAGGACCTTGAAGATCATCGAGTTCCAACCCCCTTGCCATGGGCAAGGACACCTCCCACTAGACCAGGCTGCCCAGGGCCATGTCCAGCCTGGTCTTTAACACCTCCAGGGGCCTCAAATGGGGCCTCAACAACTTCTCGGGGCAACCTGTTCCAGTTCCTCGCCACCCTCAGAGTGAAAAATTTCTTCCTAATGTTTAGTCTAAACCTGCCCTCTTCCAGTTTAAAGCCATTCCCCCTCGTTCTATCACTTCATGCCCTAGTAAAAAGTCCTTCCCCAGCTCTCCTGTAGACCCCTTTAGGTAGTGGAAGACCGCAATAAGTTGTCCCTGGAGCCTTGTCTTCTCCAGGCTGAACGGCCCCAGCTCTCTCAGCCTGTCCTTATAGGAGAGGTGCTCCAGCCCTCAGATCATCCTCGTGGCCCTCCTCTGGGATGGAGTTTCAGGATGGTGCTGCACCCTCCACTCAGTGATCCCCAGCTCAGGAAAAGCCAAAATTTGAAGCCTCCCAAGAAGAGTCTGAAATGCCACCTGGTACACGGAGATAAATATGATCTGACTTTCAGGAGACACTCTGGGAGATCAGGTCCTCACTCTCCTACCTGACACAAATAATTGGAAGCCACTTTGTGTGGACTGCATTAGTTTGTCATCAGTCTTAGTGATAATGGAGACTGAAGTGGTTCTGCTATTGACCTGATATTTATTTTAAAATGTGCTTACGACCTAATTTTAAGTATGAAAATCCTGCCCTTGGTTTTCAGAAGAAAGTCAGAGAAAAAGAGGATGAGGAAGAACATAATGAGAAAGGAAATTCATGAGGAGGACTCATGACAAAGGGTGCAGGTATCATGGGTCTACCAGCAATCGTAACTCTCTTGCCTTGTAGCCACTGCAGAGCACAGGATGAAAGCCCAAAACTCAAAAGAAAAGACTTTGTGTACATATTAGCATCTTTTCTAAATCACTGTTATTCCATGTTACCTGACATGTGTCCATGTGTCCTACTACATGTTCTGTGTGTCCTGCTATATGTTTCCTCACACTGTGGGTATATGTGTTGTCATTTCACTTTTGGGTCTCAAATAAGGCACCAGGCAATGGCCCAGTATGCCAGTGGCTTGCAGGTAGGCCCCCCTCCCCCCAGTTTTCCATCTACCTGACTGATTTTCGTGTACTTTTTTCTCTTTCGCTCTCAATTTACTTGTTCTTCCCTCGTTCCTTGGTGTTCTGGCACTGCCTTTGCCGTACAGCTCACAAGGTTTTGTCCAATTCAGACAGGGCTGGTCTGCAGGGAAAAATGACTAGATTTTGAATATACAAAAGCAAAATCATGAAGCCCAACATGTTAGTAAGGGGCAGGCTTTAATTACCTCGCCATTATTGGATTACTCCAGAGTAGAGGAAATATGACTAATGCTATGTCTGTGCTTCTGGCATACGACTGCTGTCAAATTCAATAAGGACTTATTAAACATCACAGAGGTGTGACTAAAGAAAACGATGAGCAGAATGTGGAAAATAGCAATCATGGTCCTATTGTGTGCTCTGTGAATTTCTAATCTGGGATGGTGGGAAATGTCTGTGGGGGAAGAGCAGGAAGAAATTGCTGTATTTTGCCATCAAAGAAAATCAAAGTTAGGCTTCAGGGAAAGCCATCCTAACTATGAAGTGATGGGTGATCCTCTGGTCCAGGTGACCCTAGGGTGCTGCTGAGTCTTCTCTCACAGCCTTTCTGGGTGTTGATCCCTGCTTCAAGCGTGGCTTATTCTCTTTACAGGAGACAGTCATTGACTGAAAAACTCAGGAATGGTTCTGAGAGGAGAGACCAGAGCGCAGGTCTGTCCTCCTCTGTGTGGCCAGCACTACATGAGAAGACGAGGATCCTACCCAAATGACTGAAGAGTTTTCAGGTATGATCCTACAAACCCTAATTCACACAAGTAGTCTCAGTTACTTCAAAGGGGGCTCTTCATAAAAAGGAAATTTGCCCCTTTAGAGTCACGGTCTCATTTTTCCATCTCTCTGGCCTAGGTGTGGTGCACGTTGGGCATCTCAGCTCTAACTCCAGAGTTGGACACAGAGAAAGTCTGAATCTTAGCATACCCACAACCTGTAGAAGAGCTGTTGCTTGGAGCGTTTTCTTGCTGCTCAGAAGCTCGAGTCTTCCATCTGTCAACCCTCCAGGGTACCAGTGCCAAAATATACCTGTCCTGCACAGGCTGCATGGCAGGTTACTGGTGGTGTTTTGGAGAGCAGGAGCTCTACTTTGGTGACACAAGAGAATGCAAAGTGTCTGAAGATGTCCGATGTGAGATCCAAGCTCTGGGAGAGGCAGGAATTTGGGTACACGTATCTGCCTGGTGCCTCCTACCAGCTTATGACTCCTGCCAGCTCCCTCACAGCTTTCTGGCTTCACCCTTCAGAGCTACATCTCCTCCCGCTGAAGGAACAGGGAGGTCCTCTGTTTAGCAAGTCTGGATCATCCCAGTGTAGCAGGGCACTTCGTATTTTTTATGTCACGGTACATCTATTAATCACCTAAGCAGGTCATCCAAAGCATCATCCCGAATCAGACTCTTCTGAGATGGGCTTTTATTTAGGAGTCAGCACTGAAGACTGCACTGGAGAGTCAGGGCCTGCTATGAAACATGCAATTATCTCCTCGGAAGAGGTATAATTGTAGAGCCAGATTTGTTGCTAATGTAAAAACTGCCAAAACTGTGGTGACCCCATCAGGCCCGTGCCAGAGGCCGTTGACCTCATCCTCCCCATGCCTCCACTCGTGTTACTGTCTCTGTCTTTTAAACAAAGACATAATTGACAAGGGTTTGCCTGGTTTTGTGCATCAAACAATGAAAACAGCAATCACGGGATTTACATCACTTCTCCTTTCAATACCTAACATCAGTGTCTTCTTCCTGAATGAGTTTTTAACAGCTGTGTTGTTTTGAAATGTGGCACAGCAGCGTTAACAGCTTTCCGGAACAACTGTATCACTTTTAAGTAGAGCATTACAGGGCTGAGTGCCCTTTCTTTCAGGGCTGCAATTAGGTAGGTGATGGAGCGTGATGCCTGGTCAGGTAATTGATCAAGTGCTGGTCAGCTACTGCCCCATATGAATAGAACAATCAGTGGTGATGATGCAAGCTTACTAAAAGAAATGGAAACGAACGAACAGTGGGGTCTGAACCAGGTGCTGGTTGGGTTTAACAGGCGTTGCTGTATGCTAATTAATGCCCGAGAGAGAAAAAATCAGAGCTCCAGCTTAGCTTTCTTGATTGCCCACTTACCCCACCTCTACTGCGGAGCTGCCACAACCTGCTGGGTTCAGGGACCACCTGGGAGAGAGTGTGAGGATGTCCTGGTGGGCCATCTAGCCTCGATCGTCTGCAAACTCTTCCAGGGAGGGACCTCTCATCGGATACTCTTTGTGCACTTCCTAGGCAGGACTGCAAGTTTACAGCACACCTGTAATGCAGGTTAAATTGTGAGGGCAAATGAACAGATAGACACAACTGTCTCAAGGTCAAACGTAGAGTCAATGAAACCCAGAAGTCCTGGCCCCATCGTGCAGGCTTGGCCACTTGATTGAATTATTGCACTGATTTTTTTCCTTCTTTTCCTGTTGTAATGCTATTATTGCCTGATTAATAAACTGCACATATTAATGATCCATGAACATCTTCTAGACAAATAAAATGAATTGGGAATTTCAATCTCTTGAAACTTTAACCAAAAACCTAAAAGCAAAACCTTTAAGACACAAATTTCAACATAACTGAAGTTCTTAAAGCCATAACTCAGCTGCTGTCTAATCCATAGGTGTCCCAAAGGTCTAAGTTTCTTTTGGCCAACATTTATTCCCTCTTTTTGAGTTTATATTGAACAAGATATATGGCTCTAGCCTATAAAAAAGAAATTATGTATATAGCAAAATATTGTGTTTTAGATGGGTTCATGCACGGCAACACAACTGATCTGGAACTGTTCTCATCGGCTTATGGATGACTGATATGTGAAGAAGCCCATCGAGTCCCTGTTTTGTTGTGTTATCAGCGCTGATCAGTGACAATTCACATCAAAATAGCCTGGTGGTGGGCTGTAAATCTGTTGTAAAAGATCCAAGAATCAGAAAAAAATCCAAATTTCTGTCAACTAAAGCCAAGTAATGCATTACACTCTGCTGTAAGGATTAAATGCATTGACTGCATCATTAACATCACAGTGTCTACAGTTGTACTCTTATTTTAGATATTAAACTTTTCTGCCAAGCATACACCATAAGTATGTCAGAGAGAGGGAGAACCTCAGTTTTGGAAAGTCTTTTCTTGTATGGCAGCAACTTTGTTTCTGTGATATTGCACGTATTTAGCTAAATTTTAGGGAAATGAAGGGGAAGAGATGAATCAGGCACACGTAACATGAGGAAAAGGAGAACTACATTAAACCATAGCTGGAATTTGTGGCTGAGTCATAGGAACAGTTTATAGATCAGCAAGACAAATTTCAGAGGTACAAGAGACATTAATCCACATGCTGTGCTTCCCTCTAAAAGTGTCTTCCTTGCAACCATTATAAATTGAATTGCTTCTGATGAGGAAATAATGGGAAGACGTCTTCCCATCTTATTTATTTTGTACAGTTTGTGAGAAATTTGACGCTAATTCTCGCTTGCAGTTATCCTGAACTTGTGGTGGGGAACCAACACAACTTTACACCCCTTTTCTAGGCCTGAGTCTCATTATGCCCAATTTAAGGAATTCTAACATTGATGGAGATTTAAAAAAGAGATCTTAGCAGCAAGCTAAAAGATTAGGTCCATCACATGGTGTCTGCTTAAGAGATCTTAAGGTTTCACGATCTGGTGTGTTCAGGCAGAGTAGTTTCAACATTCACATTATAAATGAGGAGCTGTTAATGGGGATGGGTACATTAGGAGGCTTATACATTAGCAGAGATTCACAAAGCTTGCCCTTGTGACTTGAAATATTCAAGGCTCCAACCATGGACACTTCACTGCGGTCTCTTCCCACAAAGCTGTCCAGGGGAAGCAGTTGGGGTGGAGAGGTTTCCTCCACCTCTGAGAGTCTCGCATGGTCCAAACCAAAGCAGATATCCCTGATTTTGGTACAAAGAACATGTCTGGAAGAGAAAGGGAATATCTTTATCTGCTGTTATCTTTGGCTTTGGCCATGTCCTCTAGGAAATTCTGGCAAGGTGTTTGGAGAAATGTGCCCACAGTGGGGAGAAGGACAAAGTCTTGCTAGGCTTTTCCAGCTTGGGTCAGCATGCGCTGCTGAGGGCTGGCTCAACGCTCTAATATGGAGGCAGCCTGGTACTCTTTGTCTTTCTCCTGCTTCTCCTATCTGTTTCCCAGCATTTTTCATGCTTATCTATATGCCTCTGAATACAGTTCTGTTGTTTCACATGCGAGGAGACTCTCATGGCTGGCTAAGAGGTTTTTAGCAACTGGGACTTTCCTTGGCAGCCTTCTTGATGGTGTGCTGGAAAATTAACGGTTCAGATCCTCACAATGAAATGTGAGATGAAAGGGTCATCAGCCTCTGACTTTCAGTCTTATAAATACCCCCCAGCTTCCAGCCTTGTGGAGAGAGACAACACGAGCTAGTTGTTGGGCTGACTCTCCCCCCCCCCGCCCCCCACTCCCAGCCCTCTTCAGACATCATTTGACAGTCTTTCTGCTGACTTGAGGAGTGGCTTGAGAAGGGAAGAGAGATTTCTGAAGTGAGAAGTGCCCTGTGATGAGATACGGGAGCCAAAGAGACACAGACTGGTCCTGGACTCCCAGCCTGTGGATAAGAAACCCTAACTGACACTTATGAGTGAATGGGGGAAAAGTACCTTAAACCCATGTGACACTTATATAACTTGAGGCCAGGGATGTTTTTCTTACAAAGAAAGGACGAGTATTGCCAGGGGCAGCTTTCCTGATAAAAACAAGCCAATAACCTCTGAAAATGGAGAGTTACTAAAAAAACAAGCTTTCAGGAGAAGCCAGGACGTTCCATGTAAGGCTTGTGTCCCTCTTGACTGGAGCGGGGCAGGGAGCTTGGGCAGCTGCTGGTGGCTCCAAAAACTGTCGTGAGTCAAGGACCTGAGATGAACAAGTGTTTTAGGCAATACAAGAGACAGGCAAGCAGGATTTCTGGGTGGGGGGAGATGCTGAAGAGTGGAGGTACACAAAAAGAAGGGGAAGAAAGTACTGTGTTGAGAATGGGGGCTGACACCCCACTTTTGGAGCAAAGGAGATCTCACTTTGCTTGGTGAGGTAGGCCCAAGGTAGTATTTTTTTCTGGAAGCTTCTTAAAACCAGCAAGTCCTCCTTACTTCTTGCCAGCCTTTCATTCCCCTCCAAGAAGCAGAATGGGAGAGCACAGGAAGAGCAGATGACCTCCTGAGGTCCCCTCCCACCTGAGTTTTCCTCTGAACCTATTGGGATAGTATAAAGAAGTAGGTGCTTAGGAGTGACCATTAATACTGTACCTTTGTAGACATGGGGTATATGACAGGGAAGGGACATGGGGAGGATGATCACAGTGGGATACCTTTGAATGTTGACCTGTAGACATCTTGTGCCAGGTGACCCATAAGAAGCTGCCATTTGGTGGCCTATTAACTGAAGCTGGCAGGATAAGCCTGGCGTGCTGCACTCAGGAGGTAACTGCTAGGCTAAGCCCAACCTTGTCTGGCCAAATTTAGGCAGTTTGAGACAGATAGCGACAATGCAGGGAGTTCAGGCCAACCACCTACTCTAAGATGTTTGCTCCCTTCCTGGTTTTGGAAGAGCAGTAGATGGCTCCAGACATTTGGCACATCTTACCCAGGTAAGATGGAGGCAGATTCTTGCTCTGGAGTTTGTCTCCCTTCAGAGTTTTGCCTTCCCTCCCTCTATCAAAGCACAAATACCAGCACCACATCTAGCTTCTGGGTTCCTCACCAAACCACGGGCTGCAGCTCCTCATGTGGCAGGCACACAGTGCTTCTACAAACAACCTGAACAGGGACTGCTCTTCAAACTCACCTGCCTGACTGCTCAGGTGATTGCTAAATCACTATTTTCATGCACTAGAGGTGTCTGGAAGCAAAACATGTAGCTGCAAAAGCTAACAAACAGGCTGAAAAGGGGATGGGCCTTTATGCTTTCAGAAAGGTGTCCCCCACCAGTAGTTCCCTGTAGTCCCACTTAATGATATTTAACACTAGTGGGCGTCAGCTTGCTCCAGGCAAAAAAGACACCCCGACACAAAGAGAATATACAAGATTTGGGTAAGTCTTGTACAACTCATAGGTCTTACCTTGAGGATATGTTTCAGTCTCAGCAATAGGGTCCTATGTACGCATTTTTTTGCTGTCTTGTCATTGCCTTCCTGCCCTGTCTCTGCACATGCTGTCCCTTGTGCAAACTGATACCAGGACGCAGGAAAGCATGGATGAGCAGCATCTCCTGGGCAGTGACAGCTCTTCTCCCTTTGCGAGCTGCACCCTGGAAGCTGCCTGACCCTGGCATCTGCGTTTGAATCACTCCCCCGTTCCTCCTCTAAATCCCCACCTGAGGTCAAGCTTTGAAAGAAAGGTCAGTTCTATTTGAAGGCTTTTGAGAGAGAGACTGAATCACTTAACGATGAGTCATGTGAAAATTAAATTGATGCAAATGTTAATTTGACAACCTGCAAGTCTGGAGAGAGCTCCAGCCAGACCATGGGCTTTGTGCTAATGCAGCTGGGCTGCCGCTGGCCCGGAGGAGGTTTGGCAGCAGGTAAACACGGGGTGGGAGAGGCCTGGCTACGCCAGAATTATCTTTTCTTCCCAGCGTCTGACTCATCACAGGTATCGTGCAGGAGGGGAGACTCTGCAAAGAGCTTGTATCATCACCGTGTCGCCGTCTGGCAGCACTCCTGATTAGCGGTCCTGATTCTGGGCTGTTGAATTTTTTGTTATCGGCATCAAAGGTGCTGGACTGGAGCGCTGCCGGCTGACTTACAGAACGGCTGAACACTTCCAGCCCTCCTAGTAAATCATTAACTACTCCAGAACGATCACTGAAGTGTGCGAGGAAATAAGCAATTACCTCCCGCCCTAGAGCTGCAGATCCTGTCGAAAACAAGAAAGTATCTGGGCATAACAATGTAACTAGAATAATTAAATTCTCTTTTATGTTTGTTAAATTCAGGATTATATTCATAATTTTACCCCCCCCCCCCAATCAATGTGAGAGGTAATTAACTAATTAACTTTGAGTCATCGTTACTGGCGTTGACCGACCTTCTCATCTTTTGTGTGACATTTTGCACCTGCTTTGCATGGATGTGAATGACTACAGCAAATGAAGGAAAAGGAGAAATAAGAGCTGTATTTACCACATACGAACGAAGGTCATGCAGCCAAACTCACACCAAGGGTGGAAATACCCGAATCAAGGTTTTCTCGGTGGTACTTGCAGCAGAATGTCAAATGGATGTTTGGTCCTGTACAAACTTTTGATAGAAATGTACCTAAAGATATATTCTTACCAAAATATACCCATGTCAGAGCGCTACATCAAGTGACATTTGAAATGCCCTTTATTTACAGATTATGATTTAACACAGAAATAGGATGACTTGCTTTGTCAAACGTAGACTCCACTTGGAAAGTCTGAATTCTTTCTATCTTTAGAAGTGACTGCTAAACCTTGGGAGTCTTGTTTGCCCTTTGTCAGAAGAAAAGTTCTGGCCAGCTACACTTTGCGTGGGATTTGTCATTCTTTTTTATTTTTTTAATTGTCTCCCAGCTCGGGAAGAAGTCTGAAAATACTTTAATTAAGAATTTTTATATTGTTTGTATACCTAATTAGGCAGTTGATATACTTTTCTTAATCATGTATATGTATTTATTTCAACGCCAGTTCGCTTTGAATACCATTTCTGGGCATCGTGATAAGCCTCTAACTAGTAAATAAGAGTTTAGAAGAACTTTAATGGGTGACACTTGTAGTTAAATATTAAATGAAACACAGTCCCTGCGTCCTTAAAGATGATAAAACCACATCTTCTTTATATACGTAAAGTTTGTCTTTATACACATATATAAATATAGAGGGCTTCATAAAGGCTCTATAGATTTCTTACCTCCTCATTTTCTACCTTTCTGACTGATGTGGACTAATAAATATTATTTCACTTGGGAACTGATAAACTGATAAACCAGCGTGAGTTAAACACAAGCAGTTCTAAACTTTGGCCCAGGAGGTGAACAATATTTCTGGAGTCTCTCCTGCCTGTTTTCCTTGTGCAAGCTGATTTATTTACCTCCGGAGCAGGCTGCGCTCACAGTGTTTTCTGGCTGGAGTGAAGTCCTGGGATTCCCATGGGGGAGACTGAACTCGAGACACTTTCAAGCCAAGAAATGTTCAACACAAATAATTTGGACAAAATTGGAAGGAAGTACTAAGATAGAACCGAAATCTTTGATAATCAGCCAAGGGTAGGGGAAGTGTAAAATGCCGAGGGACGAGTTCTGCTCTTTTAACCTGTGTTCAGCATCATCCTTCTGCAAATAGCCCCAGTAACATTCCTGCAGGGCAGGCACGCTGGAGATGACAAAAAAATAAAATGTTTAGTTTGCTTAAGCAGGAAAACAGGAAGGAACAATGTTTCTCAGTGTAAATAGAGACTTCACATTTGTCAGGCTGATTTTGTCGCAGAGAAAAAAAATAAATTAAACAGAACCTATGGGATAAAATATCAAAACTAGACAAGTAAGTTTTTCCAGGCTCAATGAGTTTATTGAATTCCTTTCAGCAATATGTAGCTCATTTGCCACATCATCAGCTACTACGGATTTACTGTACTTGCAAAATAACGTGATTTCACTTGGTGGTCCCAGTACCAGAGACAAGATGGTGCAGAGTTTGGCTTTCATTGCACAGTCTCACCCCAAATAAAGCCCAGCTGCTGTGACTGAGAAAAAAGTATGAGAAAGTCCAGCTCTCCTGAAACCTAAATTCTCATCAACTAGGGAACAAAGCACTAAAAATGAATTAGAAAAGAAAAAAAATGAAGCACATGCAGTCACAGCAGTGAAATTTCTGTTCTTCGGGGTCCTTCTCGGTGAGGTTTGGAGGGGTGGGATGGGGAGGTTGGTATTGGTGGTGGGGTTGGGAACATCAGTCCCGGGAAGAGCATCGGGAGAATGCACGAGTGCTATGTGCAGTATGCACCATCCCAGATTTATCCAGCAGCGGGCGTACCTTCCCCCTGGGACTCCGACTTATTTACACGGATGAAGGCTTAGCTGGCTTCAGCACAGGCTGAAGATGAGGAGGAGGGAAAGGTCAACGGCAGCGGGCAGCACTGCTGTCCTCGCAACCCCCCTGTGCGTAGGGGTCCCTGCCAGCAGCCCCCCAGGGATGCAGCACCGCCTGAGTCGCGTAGCAACATGCAAAGCATCCACCATCCAGTGCCACAGCCATTTGTTTGTTTGTTATTGTCATCGCCGCTTTTTTCTTTTTAACTGAAGAGCTTTCTTTTTTTTTTTAATTTATTTTATTTTATTGGATCTTGCTGAGCCTTTGTAAGAGAAGGGAAATGTATGTGGGAGGAGCAAGGGGGAGGTTATGGCACGGCTGTTGTTAGAGACAGGGCTAATGGCCCAGAGATTTGATAAATAATTCTGTTTGATTTAAGCCTCAGGAGCTTCTAATCGAATTGCATCACCTGTGGTTCTGCTGCTTTCTTCCAGGCCAGAGAGAGGGAAGAAAAAAGCCCGACAGAAAATCCCGACCTTTGCTACAACCAGCTGTGAATGAAGGCTTTCCGAGGCTGAGCGAGCCAGGTCGAAGGGAAGTGTTTTCCCTCTAACAGCCCTTTTCCCTGGAGAGCTGAGGGGATGGATGCTGCAGCCAAGGTGTCCTCTGAAGAAGTCTGGGCAGCCGGTGAGGTTATCGTGGGTACCAAGTCAGCCAAATACACCGGAGGGGATGGAGGGTGGCAGCTTTGCCTCGCTCAGTGGCAAAGCAGCTGGCACACGGTCCCCCAAAAAGCTGACCCCAAAGTCAAACACCAGCTTGTGCATATCCTTCCATCAGCTCATGAGTAAAATAAGCCTGGGGGTGAAAGGGAGAGAGTATGCCTTGATGCTGACATTGATGTGTTGTAACGTGTATAGGGCAATAATAGCCCATCCTGGAGCGATAAGGGCTACGGAATATATGATTTTAATACTTACTGCTCTTTTAAAGAGAAAAGCAGAGTCTTTAACCAAAACACTTTTTTTAAAGGTTTTTTTCTTTACGTAGGTTAAAACTGGGATCTGTGTCCCAGAAGTTGCATCTGCCCTGCTGCAATATTTCGAAAATACCTGCGGCCTCAGGCTTGGAAAGCAAAGCTTGGAGAAGGCTGTGAATGACCTGGAAGATGACTGATATTTATCCTGACCAAATTGGCAGTAAATCTGGAAGGGTTAACCGCATCTTGATTTTAGTACAAATTCGTTAGATTTCCAGCTCCACAACGGCAGTGTTACACTCCTGCTGTGCAGACCGTACTGGGGAGAGGACTTTTTTTGCTCTCAGTCATCCATGCACAGCTCCGCTCAGGTGAGAAGGGGCGGGAGAGACATGGAGTGGTCCCAGAAGCAGATGCTGCAGCACAGCATCCTTTGTCTCTTCTGCTCGCACTGCTCAGCATACTTCTCTCTCTGTTACTATTGAGATGCGGTTCAGATGTAGCCAGGAGCAAAGCAGGCTGCGAGCAGTATAAGCTAAACCAGAAAAAGGCATTTTTTTTTTTAAAAAAAAAAAAGAAAAAAAAAAAAACAAAGAAAAGTCTGCAGAGGCATTTAACTCTAGAGGGATCATACAGCTAAAAAAATGTCCCTGTTTGAGCAAGAGCTTCAAAATCTGTTAAAACTGGACACAGCGAAGGGAACGATGTGGGAAACGCAGAGGGGATGTGCAGGAGTGGGGACAGATTTACAGAGAGAAGTGTGCACAGTGGAGAGACAAGGCAACCCAGCAAAGGGCTGAGAGGATGCGTGGCAAGGCAAATTCCCTGTGGCTGGGGGAACGCCGCATGATGTATGCGGTTTGGGGCAGAGGAAGGAAAACCAGCATGAATTACAGCACGCGGCATGTTTTCCTCAGCTCAGCTTTTGGCGAGCATCGGTGAGCTCCAAACCAGCGCCGTGGCCCAACGTGGCGCACAGGGAATTCCTGAGAGGGGCAGGTGGGGACGTGGGTGTGAGAAGGGGCAGAAAGACGAGGCAGCAGAGACCTGTGGGTCCCGACTCCTGCTGTGAAGCCCCTGCAGAAGCTGAGCTGGAAATACCCAGCCCATCCATGGAGATAAGATGGAGCAGGAGTAATTCTGGTGAGTGATCTGAGTTGCCCCAGGAGCACACCGTCATGAAACTACTGTTCAGGTCCCCATAACTAATGCTGTCCTCTTAGGGGAGGGTTGTCACTAGCAGAGAAATGGTGCCTAAAGCCAGGACCAAGGCACAGTTGTGTATGTGCATGGGTGAAGCTTGTACCGAATCAGCCCAGGGCTCACGATGAGTCCCATCCCTTCAGACTCATTTTGAGGGATGTTTTTTTTCCTGTTTAGACCAAAGACCAGGCCAGCCCTTAAAAACAACCCTACCCCATGCAGCTCCACAGACGGCTGTCTCCTGCAATCAGATCAGGACAGGCAAAACCCTGCATCCAAACTGCGATGCATGGGCTTTTTAAGATTCCATGTGAGAGCAGGCACTTGCCTTCAGGAACCGATCTCAGGGTGAGGAACGGGGTGACTTTTATTTTAGCAAGGACAGGGACAAGAAGAGACCACAGTGATCATCTGATTTGCCTTTCTGCACGGTGAAGGCAGGTCATGAGAATGTGCCCAGCGATTCCTGCAGTCACCCTAGGCTTCTGGGGTGAGGCGATGGGCACCAGCAGCAACATTTATAGTTAGGTGCCCCCTCCCCAAGTGCACATCTACCCATAGCCCAAGGAAAAAAGAACCGAATGCAGATTTCAGAAGAATACTCTAATAACAATTATCACACTAGGGCTGTTCTGCCTTCATGGCTGTGCTTGGGGGAGTGTGTCATAAATTGGGGGCATTGAGCACATGCTCATGCAATATTGAGCCCTTCATTTTCCCGACATTGTTTTTTTTAAAAGAAACATTCAATTGAAATCACTTTTATTTGGGCTAAGCAGGACCCAGTACTATTCAACTGATAAAGAGAAGACAAGGCATCAGCAGCTTCACACGTGTTACAGGACTAACTGCTGAAGTTTGCAGTAGGACATAAATCCTTCTGGAAATCTGGCTTACTTGGATTAAACGCTACAATATTCAGCCTGACTCTTTATTTCCCTGACATCTTACGGACCCCGCAGCCTTGAGCGGGGCACTGAGGAGCTGCCTGCAGAAACTGGAGAGGTTTGGTGCCTTAGTGGGGGACAAGAAAGCGGATGGGCAGAAAGCTCCCTAAGCTGGCTTGGAGGGAGAGGGGGAAAACGCTTCATGTCTTCAATTCTGCCCTTTGCCAAGAATTCTGGGTCTTCCAGCGGGTGTTCCTGTGCACTCAGGCTTCATAAACTATAAATAAGGAACAGCTAAATAACAATTTGAAATAACCACATTTTCAATGTAGCCCTCTGAAGTTGGAATTAGCCGTAATTCTTGTGTGGATTTAACCATTTATAAAAACGTCATGTCCTCTGCATAAAGAAGCCCTGGGTTAGACTTTCTCAGGTGTTTGGACCCACGTTATCAAAGGATCTCCAGGCTGGACTATCATAAGCACAAATCATTTTTTTTTGGTGCCTGTACAGAGTCTTTTTAAAAAACGCAGTCCTAGTTATACCTGTTGAAGTTGCCCAAGAATAACCTGATTATAAATATCCCCTAAATTTAAATATGCCAACCATACGTAGCCTTCAATTTGAAGCTAAATTTACTTTCCTTTCTTGCATGTCAGACTATTTGAATTACCGAAACAATCATGGAGCTGGGTGATTAGTGCGGCACATATGCCCATATTTTAGTTGCAGTTAAGCTAGTTTCATAAAGCAAGTCACTCTTTCTGAAGCAAAGCAGTACCTAGTTTGTTTAATGAAACCAAATACTTTATTTCCAACAAAAAAAAAAAAAGAAAAGACTGTGCAAATACGATCATTATAATCCAATTCCAGAATAACTAAGACAAAGATCAACCCAGGAATTCATTAAATGCCTTATGTGTCAGGATGATCTTTAAGGTTTGATAGTAATCTACATTTTCAAATTTTTAGGGCTTTTTTTACAGATTCTCAGAGTGAACAAAGAAGCACCGATCATAGTTTACTTCGGAAATGGGGAATTTTCTGACCATTTTATGTCTACATATTTTATAGTGCATGAAGTTAACAGTTATGGGCAAGAGACTACAAAAGAAACAGGGTGCACTGGAAATACAAGTACTGTGAGCCCTTCTTCTTCCACAATGGAGTAAGCGTTATTTCAAACAAAGCATCAGGGATTGCATCTGCCATCCAAACCCCTCAAAAAATCATGTACCACATCTTCTCCCCCTTCCACCCAAAGACAGAGTCTTTTTCTAACCAGACAACCAACTTGCCCTAAATCTGGCATCATCCTCGGGGTTACTTCAGGATGGAGTCTGGCCCCATGTCCTCTTTCCCCAAAAAGCTAAACTTTTTTTGAAAACTAGTTGGGTTTTACGGAAGGACTATGCTCAAGTCTTTATTTCATTCTGGTGGCTTCCAGGACAGTTAGTTATTGTAAAATGGAGTATTTTAGGTACCTGGATTCTTGGTTAAATACAGGAGCCCAAGTTAGAAGAGCAAACTAAGGACAGGATTTGCAGAAACCAGGCTGCTGCTCAGGGCAGCCACCCACCAGCAGTGAGAAAATCACAGAGCTCCTGGCTACTTTGTCTGGGTACAAGCTCTGAAACCTGCTGATACTAGTGACCAAAATTCTGTCTTACAGCATGGTAGCTCCTGGGGTGTGGGACACTCAGCCCAAAGTAGCAGTTGCTGCTGGATCTCATGCCTTCTGGGGACAGTGGAAGTCTAGTTCTTCTGGGCAGACAAACTTTACCCCATAGCAGGTCCCATCCCTGCATTTTTGGGGGTAAGAAAATTGGATTTTGAGCACACGGCTGAGAAGTCATGACAGTGCATTAAGCATGACCCAGTGCTCCTGGGGTCCTTGGTAACCATCTCAGCTCACGAGTCCCATGTGCTTCCCTACGCCAATGCTGGGCCACTAGACAACTATTATTCACTTATTGGGGATGGGAAACGGCGGGGTGTGGGGTGGCTTTGCCCATGATTACAGAGAAAGGCTGGGGTGGAGCAGGAAACCCATCCAACCTACCCATCTTACCCACTCCCATCATATTTTTCCTGTGACCGAGATTTTTGCTGTCAGAGAGAAAGGGTCTGACTGACAGCACCAAGGGGTGAGAGCTTGCCTTCCCCTACAAAACAGGTACAGCCCTCTTATGAAAGGACCACCTGCTAAGTCCTCAGCCTCTCTGCTATGGCTATTAATAATCACTTCCCGTGATTTTCATAGCTTTCTGATGCGGACACTTGACCTCTTGTAATTGTGTTCAGATTCCCCGCTCATGTTACACAGGATATCCAGCAGCCGTGGCGCTGGGGATGGGCTGAACCTCTCCTCCTCGCTGCGAGCCCCGGAGCCCCTGTGCCGGTATCCCCACTTTCATCTCAATCGGCATCCGACATGCTGTTTTTCTCGTCGCTGCTCTGGCAGCTCTCCATTAGCCGTATTCAGATTTAAACACCAGGTTGCACCTGTTAGTTTAGCTGTTGATTGGGAGGAACCGAAGCGGAAAGTGACCCCGCGTGTCCGGCTAAGCAATCCCTCTCCGCTAATGGAAAAGAGCTGGCGTGTTCCTCCAGGCTATTTGTATCGCCGGTGTTTCTGCCTTATTGACTGCCTCCTTGGAAAATAATTCTGTTGCTTAATTGATTGCAACATTTCTTTCTTCTTTTTTTTTTTTTTTTTTTTTTTTTTCCCTCTGCCATTCCATCAGCCTCTGGACTTTATTTCTCACTTTTATTCCATTGCTGTTGTGTAGCAGGAGCTGGTTTTAGGATGGTAGGTGGAACACACTTGTTCTTGCAGACCATGCATTAGGGAGTTTGATATTGTGTCAGCACAATGTCTTTCTTCCATGAAAAACAAGTGGTTTTTATGCAGCTCTGGCTTTCCAGGCCAGCTCCATTCACCTCTATCATCTGCATTGCACAGACTTGCGTTTTCCAAAGTTGTTTCCTGATGGTGTGGTTTCCTATGTGTCTATAGGTGGGCCCCAGAAACAGGGGCTTCAGAGAGAAAGGCTATGAAAGAAATGTCAACTGAGGACCTTCACTCAAGCAGTACAAACCGCAAGAATCCCTCAAAATGCCGTATCAACACAACAAGCCGGGTCCTCCCTGGTGAGCATATCCATCAACCAGGAGAGCCGTCAACCTGGGCCCTTGTGGCAGCCCACGACACACTCTAGGGGGAAGTAGGGACAAGGCATTTTCCTTTTCTTCTGCTGTTAAAAGCTGTCAAAGTCATATATTAAGCTAGCCCTTGGATCATCCTGTTTCAGCCCATATCTGGGTACCACACAACAGGCCATAAGGAGCTTTCAGAGGTCCCTCAAGGAAGCCTCTTCCTATCTCCCATTAGCCAGTACCTTCTCAGGGTAGCTCAGCTCAGATAAGAGATGTTCTTATTTTCTTCGGGTTTGCAGTGTGACATCCATATTCCTCCCAGTGCTGCTGAGGAGGGACAGCAATGAGGAGAGGGGAAAGGGAGGGCAAAACAGCTTGACAGCTGCTTCTCAGGTAGACCATCAACAACTATCTGCTAGCAAATTTAAAATAAATCAGGGAAGAGTTCTCATTTACAACTTTCCTTCATTTTTCCACTGGCTAGCAGGCAGGCTTTTGCATCCAACAAAATAACAAGCATTTCCATGAGCTGTTTATTTGACACAGCATTGGAGGAAGGTGAATGATTAGGTCTTGGGGGTGTTAATAGGGTCATTTCATGCTGTGGCTATTGGTGGACTGATAGAATGGATTATGTGCCAATAATTATAATTTTTTGCTGCTGGGTGGTCACCATTTCCCATTGTAAATCTGCCTGTCAGGGCACCAAGACATTTTTCCGTGGGTGTTTCTTATTGTTATTTAAAGGTAAGGAAATAATTTCAAAAGTGCAAATTAAGCTTGGTTGCCAACAGGAAGGAGATAAAGTTGAATGAAGGAAAAAAAGAAGCCACTGGGAATCTGACAGTCCTTCCCACGTGCAACCACACTCCTGTGGGATGGGGGCTTGCGTGGGCTGCCGCTGGCCCCCACATTCGGCTCTGACGTGGAGAGCTGGGAATCAATCACTTTGATGTCTTATCTTATCCCTGAAGATAGATAGCGGTGGCTTGTTTGGTGACTGCCACAGCACTACTTTAACAGACCCTTTTGAAGTACTTCAGCACTTCAGTGGCTGTTGTGAGAGCGGAAAAGCTGACACCAACGCTGCTTTGGGAAATGGCCACCAGGGATGTGGGGAGGATGACGGTTTTGTGCTAAACGGTATCTTTCCTTGTCACCCATGGGTGTCACAGCTGTGACTGTCAGTGGGTGGCTTTATGCATACATCTGATCCATGTGCACCTCTGCCCTGGGCACGTTTATGGCTCTGACAGACTTTGCTCTGGCGGAGATGCACTTGCTGAGCATGAAGATGGCAAAAAAAGGCAGGGAGGTGTTCCAACACATTCCTCTGTTTCGTGGGGCTTAGATATCTCATTGGCATTTTGGGTATCCAAACTGAGCTGCTGACTCCATCCCTGGCGAGTCGCTGTGGACAACATGAGCTGGGTTCCTATCGCTGCCCTTAATGAGAGTCATCTTCTACCCCTCCAACCTCTCCCCACACGGGTTATTTCTTGTTCTGTCGGATTTGTTCTTCCTACCATCCATGAGCTCCCGCAGAGCTCTAAGCCAAGAGTTTACATTACCTGAATTTGCAGCAACTTTTTCCCTAGCCTTGGCAAGCACAGTCCCACTGGGCACATACCTGTTCACAGCATTTCCCCACCCCTCTGCTCTGGCTGGAACACCTCTCTTTTTGTCTTTCCGCTGGTTTGCCTTGCCTTTTGCATCAGGCACAGCAGTCTGATTGTATTTTCAAGGTCTTTCTAATTCCCAGGTCTAAATGGCCCCACACCAGCCTCTGCTTCTCACTGGTATGATCTTCGAACAAGCACCTTTGTGTTTTCCTGTGGACACCTAGAAACTATCTGCAAGGTGCCCTCATTGCCCTCCTTTGAACTTGCCTTTGTCACAGGAGAGCCCTCAGTAGTGATTAAGTTGCTGAGGGATGAGTATAGCAGCCTTCATGCTGACGGATACCACTTCATTTCCCAGTAATCCATTGCGCCTGTTATGAAATGTTATCTTTTCTTTAGGTTGGAAACTCTTAGGAGGACTTTTCAGCATTTTTACAGTCCCCAGAACAAAGATATCTTGGACTCTCTTGAGTGCTATAGGATCTCAGGTGATGAATAAAAAAATAGCAATTTAGAGCTGACCACTTCTAATTAATTCAGTGCTGAGGACAAAAATCATCTGAGTTGCTTTCAAAATTTCCTGCCTTATGCATCAGTTAAGTGAAATCCGAAGGCTCTGTTCTTCATCACATTGGCTAGTTTGGTGTTTGTTTGCAGTTCCCCTGGGAAATTTCCTTCCATTAATGAAGTTTTGGGTTTTGTGTTTTGGTTGGGTTTTTTTTTTTTTTTTTGGCAAAAAGTTGAAGCCTTGTCTTTTTAACCAAAACCACTTCCCTGCCCATGCCCCAAAACACCTCTGTGGTGCATCACAGTTTTCCCTTTCTCTGTGTTATCCTGCAAAATAAAAGCAGATCTTGGAACCAGTATGTCAAGATGTGCCCAAGCTCGATTCACAATGTATCGACTGCTGCCATCTGCCACCAGAAACCCTCTGAATGACATTTTTTTTCCTTCCTTTAAGTAATCAGTCCAAATGGAAAGACCTTGGTGGATCACCACACAGGTTTATCCAGTCCGGGCCTCCTTTACAAGCACCATCTCTGGTGATCACCAGTAACAACTGCACAAGTGGCATGATGGATTAAAGGTCTGCCTCCAGTACCCCCGCTTGCAGAATAAAGTCTAAAGTATAAGTATAAAAGCAATATCTGGGTAGTACATCCTCAAAGCTTTCTGCGTTGGACCAGCTACTCTTGATTGTTCTCTTCATCAGTTCAGGTCATTTTAAAGTATCACATTTTCCTGACCTTACACGAGAGAGCTCATTACATTTTATTCCTTCTTCTTCTTTTTATCCTGTGGATTCAGAAGTGAAATTGTTTAATACAAAGGAGCACAGTTCTGCTTCAATTTATAGAGCCAAATATTAAAATATAATGCTGTGAGACAAAGTCATCCAGATCCCAATTTTCATCTGGCAATAGTATTTGCTAGTGAATCATTGCTGAAAATGGTTGTTCTCAGTTATTTTACATTGCGGAGAAAAAGTGATTTGGTGGCAGGTTCCTTTCAGATGCCTGGACAAAACTGATTGTATTGTTTTCTAAATTACTGTTTAGAAATCCAAAGATGTTCCCTGCCATTTGCTGGCATGTGAAAAGGCACACTAAATGGCACTTGGGGGTTAATTTTCATGACCCTGAGTCTACCTCTCAACAAGATAGATTATATTTTCAATTCTATTCCTTGGTGTATAAGAGAGAATCATTTTGCAGAAAATGAGAATTGATCCAAATCTTCACCCTAAAGTCAAACAGCAGCTTTATTGACCAGAAAGAAAAAAAAAAAAAAAAAAAGGATGCATTTTTTTAGAATACAGTATTCCCCATGATATCCCCTGTGCCAAACCAGCATGAAACAGGAGCAGAGCTGCCACCTCAATGGGGAAGCCAATGTCCAGAGAAGGGCAGGCCATGCCTGGGAGACCCAGCTTCCTCCTACGGGCTCATTTGCAGCTTGTGTGCAACCCTCATGTCTTTTCTTCTCTTCCCGCGATTTGGCTCGCTGCCTTCCTGCCCTCTGCGCCTCTTCGAGCCACCAGGGACCATATATGGCCCAATGCAGATAAAAGGCCAAGGGGATTTTCCAAGGTGTGAATGGAGCTAGGCGCCTCCCTCCTGTTGAAAGTCCCTGGGAACTGGTGTCCGCGCTGCCCTTCAGGAGCCATGGGGCAAAGGGAGGCGCTGGCGTTTGGGTGAAGGACACCCTACAAGAGAGTTGTCCAGGGGCATGGGGCAACTGGGCACAGCTCAGGTGTACCCTCCCAGAGCTGGGCTGGCTATGGGACCTCATCACGCTGTCCTGGCCAGGCAGAGGCACAGTTTTTACTTTTGGGCATGGCCCGGGCTGGCTGTCACTTTGCGAAAAGTCATTTCATTGCTCTGCTTCTTTGTCTCCTCGCTCACCTTTGGCTTTGCTTGGCATATCTGCACTGCCAGACCTCCCGGGACACGCTGGGAATCAACCCTGCTGATGCAGCATGGCCAGGTGTCTCAGGTTGGGTATAAAGTCCGATGTTGTTTTATCTTCCCCTTCCCCTGAGAAATTCAGCATAGTTAAAAACAACAAAACTCTTCCTATCCTTCACCCTGGGAGAAAAACACTTGAAAATGCAAGCCTGTAGGGCGAAACAAGCCCAGACTCCTCTCTTTCTGAAGAGATATTAAAAAAATCCCCACGTTGTACTTATTATAGGGCTGAAGACTTTCATGTCTCACCCCATGCCTCTGACTATTTGGGCTGGAACTACCAATGCCAAGCTGGGTGCGCCAGCATTTCACTCTCAGCACCTTGTGTGCTGCCGGGTGCTGGCGTGAGGCCAGGCTGGAGAATGATGATTTTGTCACCCTGCTTCATAGGAAAGGAAAATAAAACCCAACAGATCTCCAACCCAACAACAAAGCCTTTCTGCAGGAGGCAGAGGGCAGTGTTTGCACACACATAGTAATTACGAGCGCAAGCAGGTCAAGTTCATCCCTGATGTTCTCCCCGCTGTCCTCTTTGCGGTGATGGAGGTGGCCCACTGGGTTTTGGTGAGATGAGAGACAGATTTATGCCCAACTTGGATGTGTTTGGAGAACCTTGCAGGAGTGGTCGTGGTGCTCACCTCTTCCGAAAAGCCACCACAATTCCCGCCGTGAGACCCTTGAAACAAGGGGGGAGCACTGTTCCTCCCTGGGCGGAAACCTGCGGCAGGGAGCCCCTGATGGGTTTTTTTCCCCAGCTGGGGGAATTGCCCTCCACCAAGCAAGGTCAGAAGCCAGGTCACAAATGTTATGGGCTTCACAGAAGGCAGCTACTCACAGGTTCAGCTTTTTGGTCCTCTCCCTGGGGCACCCATGGGTCTGGAGAGAGGGAGAAGGTGCCCACTACCCTATCCTGCTTGTTGCATGTAGTATGTCTCTCATAATATTAGTTGTATGGAGACAGCTGGGTTTGCACTCCTCCACAATAGGCAGGAGAAGGGAAATATGCCCATGTGAAGCGTCTACATGCCTTGGATGCTAACTCGATCTTCTCCCTGTCTCCCCCCGGCGCCACCTCAAAACAAACCTACAGTGCAGCAATGTGCCTCGCGGATTAGCAAGGGGGGAAGACGACGGGATAGTCTCGCTTCTGGGAAACGACACCGGCTAATAGCATGACACAGGGCGCTCGCAGCCTTGGAGCCGACCCCTTGGCAGGAGTCTGTAGGTCTGAAATCAATACCCTCTCTGCTTCCCGTGCCTCCCTGCTCCTGCTCGTCCCCTCCAGGGATGAGATTTCCCAGGCTCGCAGCCCAGCTTGGAAAAGATCTGCCTCATCCAGATGTCCCCCGTGGCAAAACGGTCTCCAAAGATAAACATGCTGAAAAATGGAATGAAAACTTTTTGCAAGCCAAAGTCAGCTTGATTTTGCAAATGGGGCTGCTTTAGAAAACTAATAAATTTCACACTTTTCCTGCTGGTATGCTCAGGGGAAAAATACCACAGGTCTGAAGCCCTATTCCTACAGATACAGTTAGTGTGTGTCAGTGGAGCCCATTGTAGTTCACATTTATTTGAACAGGGAGTACCTAAAATTTTCCTTAGCATCTCTTTGATGTCACCTGCAACCTCCATTGCAAGAGGCAACTTCCTCTCTCCAGCAGCAGCTACATTTCACATCATGGTAAAGATTCTTCTGCCACTCAGTACTAACTGTCTCATGATTAAATTCACCCTTACTTTAGCTGCATTGTGCCACTGGAGCTGAGTCAAGGATTAATTTATCCCACATAGTTTACGAGGTCCTCATGAGCTGTGACAGAAGAGGAATACACTACGTGCCAGCAGTACACCCAAACAGCTATTCAAAAGTCCGGGCTCTGACCTGAGCAGGCTCTAGAAGGAGACTGCTGCAGCAGGTGGTATTTAAAGAGATGTATAGCACAGCCATGTCTAACTAGTAGTTTAGCCATGTGCCTGAGCAATGCAAAGTTAGCTCTGAGATAGCATTTCATACCCATCAAAGACATGGCGCTGCTGTCATTGAAGCGTGGGGAAGACTGTTCCCCATTTCGAGCCAAGCAGCTACTGAAAGCTGCGGGATCCCAGGCTGTTTCCAGTAGGGATGGGTACTGGCTATGATCAGGTATTTCTTTGATGCAGTCTATGATGCACATGTTTGGTCCCTCAGTGCTGCAGGAACCAAACAAGAGCATATATCTCCTCTTCCAGACCTCTCCTCCAGTCGGCACCTTAAACTTTCTCAGTTATTTCTCTAAGGGACATCCTGTAAATGTCTTCTCATTCTGCTTAGCAACCTGCTCGCTTCTTTTCTGCCAGCCGCGTCTAGCCAAACACACACACAGAGCACTCTGCCAGCAACAGTGCACAGGTTTCTGCTCCGGCATCCCGTCCCAAGGCCAGGCTCTTCTTACATGATTTAATTCTGATCAGCTTCACATGTTCTTCTCATCAGTCTTGCAACTTCAGCTATTTTCATAGCAAAATGCTTATTTAGCACCTCCATCTACCCTGAATAAACAATGATCATCCCACCTACATGGCACATAGTTGGGACCAGGTCCCAAACCTGTTAACCCCACTGAGGGTCTCCCCAGTGGGAGGGCAATATACTCTTAGATTCACCCCAAATGGGTTTTGTTTTGTTAAAGATTTAAAAAATTATAGAAAAGCAATTATTTTTATAGTGTGTTTCTGCTGAGACATTTTGACAACACAGGCTGATTTTAGTCCTATCTAAAGCTCCTCAGAGGTCCTGTGCCACTCCATGTCCATCCCAGCTGGCCAGGATGCCTCTCCGCACGAGCCCACTTCTGCCCTTGTGTTGGCTGGTGGCTGCTTGGAGCGCTGTCCTTTTTGTTGGAGAGGAACCTCATTGCCCTCACATCTGCCCCAGCCTTTGCTAGCCTAACTGTATTCTCAGTTTTGGAGGTTTCCACTGTGAAATCCTGCCCAAAATGCTGTCTTCTTCACACCTCTTTGGGTGGTCCGCAGGGATAACTTTGAAGGCAGACCTGAGACCAGAATCCCCCTGTACAGAAACTAACTTTTTTCAGGCAGCGCTGGACAGTCTTTCCCCAAAGTTTATCCATTTTAGGTTTTTTAGTTTTCCTCCTTCCAGGGTTGTGAAAGCAAAAGCAGTTCTGGGTTTTAAACATTTCATAATTTAAACTTGGTCCTTATAGAAAATGAACTAAAATCTTCTACCCATATAATTATTTTAGCAAAACATCTAGCTTTTAAAATCCCTGGAGACCTCAGAGGGAATTCAGAGAGCAGTGATGTCTGGGAGAGCCTTGGGGGCCTTTGCTGCAGGTTGGTGAAGGGATCAGTGGTACTTTCATGGAGAAAAAGCAGCATTTTGGAAAGCACCACACCAGTGGGAAGCTTGAGATTGGTGTGGGAAGAAGGGAGGTGGGAATGGAGATTGGAGACCTTGAAGGCTTTGGGTGACTTGGGAGCAGACAGGGACTGATTGGTCCCTCTCTATTGGTATTATAGGTCCCCCCTGAAGAGAAATAGGAGAGAAGGGGACAGAAGATGGTGGTGGTGAACAGGGCTGCCCATGCTGCCTTTCATTCCTTTCCCTACTTAAAGTAGGAAAGTGCTTACTTAAAGTAAGAAAATGTTTGTGGTCAGTCATGCTCTCCATTTCAGGTGTTCTTCAAAACTTCAGCAAAGCTTCACACAGGGTGATTCAGGGAGAATAAAGCCCTAAGCTTTGTGACAGGACATCCTTGCGTAGTGTCAGTCATGCTGGGGCTGCCATGATTTCTTACAGCAGCTCATCATGTTTGCAACAACTGGACATACCTGTTGGGAGGAGATCATGAACGCTCAGATCACCTAAGGGAAGTGCTTTGAGAAATGCGTTCTTTGCTCCTATCCGTAGGTAAAAAAAGGGAAAAGATCTTCACTAGAATGACTTCACCCAATCTTTTATTCAGAGCTGGAAAGAAACCCAAGGGAGTAAGGCCCCTTTGCTGCTGAGTGAGTGGGAGCTTCCAAGAGCGAGTTGCTTGCCCAGCAGTGCCTCAGCAGCACTTTGGGCATCAGCCTGGCAACAGAGTTGGTTAGGCAATGAGTGGGTGTCAGAGAAGAGCTGGTTCCCCTTTGGTTCAAGGAGGATAATGTCCTCAAAGCTCCCTAATCTACTTTTTTAAAATTTATTTTAATTTTTTTTTTTCCCCCAAGAGAAGCTTCTGCTCCATTGTCAGGGCTCCGAGGTAAGCTCTGCCTGGCTCTCCTTCATGGGACACTGGACAGAGAGAGGTCTTTGCAGCACTGTGAAGCAGCACACAGCCCCCAGTGAACACTGCTGATGTGACAGCTGGTTCGGAGCTGCAGTCGCCTGGTGGCAGCGCCGCAGGGTAGAACCAGACTAAACTTCCTACGTGGCAGGAGACACCTCTGCCTACGTGCTCCAGGACTCGGGCAACGTGCTGCCCTCAGGCACCAAACAGCAAACGCAGCAAGTGGGGTTATGGCATGTTGCTGCTGTAGGGAATCAAGTTTATGCTGCATTTCTTTTCTCACATCAGAAGTCTCTTTAATAGACATTCAGAGCTTGTATACAAAAATTTTCTTCTTAGGAAAAACTCCTGGTAGGAACCCACTTGTTCCCAAAAGTCACAATGGGGGATGATTGTTTGTTGAGGAGGTGTCCCGCTCTCCCTGAGCACTCTTCACCTATCAGAAGTGCTGCATAAGTAGTCACAAAAAAGCCTACCGCTTCGTGGGAAGTCAGATCTGGGAAGAATATCATTCCCTGCTTATTTCTGCACAAATTTTTAACATCTGGCTTGGTGCGTAAACCAGGACATATCCACTTTAAACCAGTCTGTCTCCATAGATGGTGTTGGTGTGCCCTGAGCTCTGTGCCTTCAGAGATGCTCTATGCCAACATGTGCCTTGTATATATTGGGATATGCTCAGTAAAGACAATAGATTAAATCCTCAGTGTCATTGTGTAAATAAAACAGATTTTAACATCTGGTCTTCTGTCTTTAAAACACAATGGCACTTCATAAATAATACAGCATTATAGCTCCCAGAAGGCATTTACAAGTACTTTATTAGGTGTCACGTCAGTGCTCCATTTTGCAGCAACTGCCCAGAACTAGACGTCCTATAATTCAGTTACACTCTAAGTACCCACTAATGAGGCATATTATTATAAAGAGCCAATGCTGTACAGCTACACTGCAGTAAATCTGGAGTAATTCCAGTGAAATTGGTGCTAAAGCATGGATTTGCTCCTGTGAAATAAAAAGCAAAGTTTCTCTCAAAAGAAGAAAAATGTTTTGAAGAACTACTGTGTAACTTTGAGGAGAAATTTGTGGAACCCCCCATATTCTTATTTTCTGCCCTTGCCTATTCCTTTTTCCACCCTGTTTACCTGTCACTCATATATTGAGTATCCTGACAAGTTTGCCTGACGATTAATGCTCCTATTTTGTGGGTTTGCATAGCGCCTCCTGAGTACTTAACAGGTCTTAGAGAGTTCAGTTCACTAAGCTCTCAGATAGTCTGGCAGCCCCTAATGGCTTAATAATGTAAAATCATAAACCGGACTGCAACTGATTCCTCTTTCCTGTCTATCCTTTTATCAGGGACTGCTGTGTGTGATCTGGAACACAGAAAAATAATTAGATGTGTGCTGAGTGGGTTTTTCCTTTAGCAAGAACAACTCTGACCTCAAGCTCCAGATATAACCAGGGATTTTGGGGAGATGGATTTTCTAGAGACAATAATGCTTCCTTTGCTATAGGATGAAGACACTCACAAAGTGAGTCTTTTTTTTGCCTAGCCTCTTTCCTGAGATTGCTTACTCAAACACGCTCTTGTAGCAAAGCTGAAATTGCTATATGCTCTCATAGTATATAAATTGGGATGCAACATGGCTGCATGATGTAATGTAAAAATGACCTCATCCTCCTCAAAATCAGTCTTATTCATCCAGTTTCCAAATGATAGATTTATTCTTAGCCCCGAATGACATTATCTCCCATAGTAGACCTAAGAGGCTTGTTTCTGATCTCTGCTGATTAATAGAAAGTGGGTTTCCAGAGACAAACCCTGGGGTGTATGTAAGGATAGGTCACTCTGTGGGCATGTGCAGGTATACGTGTGTGTGTGCTTGCTGACAGCACGCCAATCCCGCTAGTAAGTCACAATCAAATTTACTGTTTCCTTTCGATCTGAACAACGTCATTACCTCCCGCTAATGTGGTTAGGAGGGAGCAGGAGATGCTCTGGGATGTTGGCTGGTGGTAGTGAAGCCAGCACCAGTGCACGTGTGCAAACTGGGGGCTTTGGGGACGACTGCTGCTTGCAGGCCAGAGGGATTCTATATTCCGATCATGACATTGGAGAGATGTTCAAATTGGATCACTGAAACATAAAATGTCCCAAGCTGAGACTGCTTTGAGCAGCGGTAGTCAGCAGCAGGACACCCATCTAAACTCTTTGTGTTGCAGTTTTCACTGTTTAAGACAAGTCAAACCTGATTCAGCAAAATACGTGTGAAACTTGAACTGGGTTTCCCTGGTGCTGCCCATGGGCTCGTGATGGGCAGATGCTTCCATGCACCCCCAGACACAGGGATGGTCAGCACTGTGCAAGTCAGCACCCAGCGGGGCTTGCAACACTTCTGCCCTTCCATGCTGGAATATCAACTGAGAGCAAAGTTGGACAAAAGGGTTGAGGTGGAAGACCTGTATGCCTCTGGAGGCACTCAGGGAACAGCATGGTGAAAAGTCTTTTCTTTAATATTAGGCAGTAAAATATTAAGTGGACTGTAAGCCAGATACCCTCCCTCCTAGGGGAGCACCCTAATCATGAAGCTATAGAATCACACTTCTCCCTTCTTCCCAGCCCAACCCAATTATCATTTAATTATTTCAAGAGACCAGCATAGCATCAACATCAGGGAATGAAGCACACATCACCACTTCAGCATGCCCTACGATTTTGTGGCCATGGTGCTCAGAAAATGGGTTCAACTCCCATTGTTGGAGACAGAAGCATATTTTAGTCTTCCATAAATGAACCAGCTTCCTCAGCTGTGGACCTACAGGAGAAGAGCAGGGAACAGTTTCATTTTGGAGAGGGCAAAACCTGATTTTGCAAGTGTGCTCAGAGCATATTTGCAGCCCAGACCCCACCAAGGAGCTCCTACTTTGTGCCGTGTGATAAGCTTGAGGAATGAGCTAGGTGCTGGGATACTCGGTCCTCCAAAGACCGGGACATGCTGGGGAGTGTTATCAGCAGACCTTTAAGTACCTGGAAATCATAGAATCATAGAATGGTTTAGGTTGGAAAGGACCTTGAAGATCATCGACTTCCAACTCCCCTGCCATGGGCAGGGACACCTCCCACTAGACCAGGTTGCCCAAGGCCACGTCCAGCCTGGCCTTGAACACCTCCAGGGATGGGGACTCAACAACCTCTCTGGGCAATCTGTTCCAGTGCTTTCCCACCCTTAAAGTGAAAAATTTCTTCCTGATGTTTAATCTAAACCTGCCCTCTTCCAGTTTGAAGCCATTGCCCCTTGTCCTATCACTACATGCCCTAGTAAAAAGTCCCTCCCCAGCTCTCCTGTAGGCCCCCTTTAGGTACTGGAAGGCCGCAATAAGATCTCCCCGGAGCCTTCTCTTCTCCAGGCTGAACAGCCCCAACTCTCTCAGCCTCTCCTCATAGGAGAGGTGCTCCAGCCCTCGGATCATCCTCGTGGCTCTCCTCTGGACATGCTCCAGCAGGTCGATGTCTTTCTTATGTTGAGGACTCCAGAGCTGGATGCAGTACTCCAGGTGGGGTCTCACGAGAGTGGAGTGGAGGGGCCGAATCACCTCCTTTGACCTGCTGGTCACACTTCTTTTGATGCAGCCCAGGATACGGTTGGCCTTCTGGGCTGCGATCGCACATTGCTGACTCACGTTGAGTTGATGTAAGAAGACATTAGCAGCTCTGAACTTCCAGGGCCTCCTGAGCCCTGCATCTGCAGAACAAGAGTTTTTCACCTTGGAGCCCCGAGCAGCGTTTAGGCAATCGGGACACCTGTATGGAGGTAGAACTGTGCACTTCCAGCTGTAAAACAGATGTGATGAGGTGAAAAATACTGCGAACGCGAGGTGCCTGGCCATTGTGGCCATAGGAGCAACCAAATAAAGTAGATAAGCAGAAATGGAAAAGAAGTGTTTACGCTGTGTTCCTGTGGCAGAGAAAGAATAAGAAACCATATATCTGGGATTCCAGTTCCTTTCTCTGGATATAAAATCAGATTCCTTTCCCTTTGGTGCAAAGATGCACTCAATTTCCATTTTTCTACACTAGAGAAGAGTGCTATACTTGCGTTTTAAAAGCAGCACTATGTCGTCACACAGGTCTTTTTTACACAGCTGATCTTTACTCTTTGCATAAAATACCCTTTTTTTCCTCAGAATCCCTTGTGCAAATTCTCTTTGGTACCCATCTCCTCTTGCTTGGCATAGAGAATCTCTGTTCACACAATGCTGAATGAAGCCACTAATTAAACATGTGATTTTTATTAGGCTCTACACAGGCTACACTTACAAGACTGTGCAGTAAATGACTTGTTTGTACTGTTCTTTAAGTTACCTCCTGCCCCTATCCAACTGCTTCGAGTGCAAACAACTCTATGCGCGTAAGGTATGACGGCCAGTTCTCTCTGGGTTCATGCTTTTGTACACAGATCCAAATTCATAAGTAAGGAAGCCTGGAAAAGTAATTACTTGGCTGCTTGTGACTCATTTGGTTACCCTGAAGTAGCTCCGAGGCTTAAAAGGGCTCTCTGTGCTCATGCTGAGCTGTTTGCTGACTTTGCAAGGAATTCATTGAAGTGAACCATGCATACCCACTCCCGTACTCACATGGGCAGAAAAAAATTGAGATGAAAACATACCTAAAAGCACAGTCTTCTGCAGGTCTTCATCATCCAGATGAGGTGCTCCGTTCCCCTCTATCCCTTAAGCAGGAGCAAGCTGGCAAATTTGTGGCAAAGCTCTAGTTAATAATAAATCATATTCCTCTGCTGGCCCTATTCGTGTGTGTGAAACAGCCCAGGTGGGTCCAGCCACCGTCCCAAATGCTCTGCACTGCAGATGTGCCATGTCGTGCACGGAGCTGAGCGGTAGCTGGGGGCACCCAAAGTCTTACCTCCCGAGAGAACAAAATAGATTATGGTTATACCTCAAGGGGGTCTGTGCAGCCTGCGAAAAATGGGTGGAAGTAGGCAAAGAAAAACATCACTCTGCAGTCACTCTTTATATGACTGAACAGATTAAAAGCAAATGTGCAAGAAGACACAGCATTCCGAATCCCAGCATAAGATTCTTTTGAGTTTTTTTTTTTACAAAAAAAACCCATACAGCTGTACAAAGATAAGAAAGATGATGTTTGTGGGAAAAAAAGAAGCTCACTTTCTGTTTCTCTGACAAATGCTCTTTTATAGGGCGGATGTGTGCTATTTTCTTATGGCTTTTAAATTGGTTCCTTGATTTGTTTCTTTATCTGCTCCCTGAGACTTTCCTGATTAGTTGAGATTTTTGCACTCACTAGTTGATTAAATAATGAATACATTTGTTTGATTTGCAGTTGCTTACTTAATTAAAATTTCTTTTCAGTGCCCCAATTTTCATTATGATTTCAATTTTGCATTTAATCACTGTGTTGTTCTTTGCTGCCACCTCTCTTAATAGAGGTCTACTCTCCTGTCAGCCTTATTGCAAAACTTGGCTCCGAGCTGCACATGGGCACACAGGAGAGAGAAACCTCCATTTGTGCAGTTGATTTAGACAGAAACTAGAAACCTGGAGGGAGAAGATAGGAGGAGGTTGAATTTGCAGGAATATCCAAAGAGTATAAGTGCATTTTAGGCTGGAAAATTAAGGCAAACTATTTCTAACATTGTCTGGTCAAGGAGCATCACATTTGAATTTTATGTTTAACAATCTGTAGACCAAGTATAACGGCAGAGCTCTTCGTCCCAAAGTGCAGAGAGAACGATCACCAGTACCAGTAGGTGGTTTGTAGCAGTGGGACAATATTCTGCCCCTGAGTCAGAAGTGTGGTATTGGTGTTTCAAAAGAAAAAGGCATCTATCATCCCATGTGCAGCAAGCTCAGCAGGTTGTTTTTTTTTATTTATTGCCAGGCAAGGCAGAAACACCGCATGACAAACCCCTCCCCAGGCACACGATAATACTCTTATGATGGAATTCTTGGAGAATAAATTATTTATAATATATTTTGTCATCTGCACAAATATTACAGTAAGAGTCATCAAAATATCCAGCTGGGAAAATCTGACCACCAGATCAGAGGTGCAACACAGAGGGGTTCGAGGAGACAGGCACCGAGGACAACTGATACTTTGGGAAGCTGAGAGGAGGGAATGACCAGGGTTAATGGCTTAAATCCTTATCCATCCAGGAAATCCCTTTAACTCCACTGAAGTGAGTATATGTCAGCTTAGAAATCACAAGAACATCTGGTTTATGTATTTGCAGAAGTAAGTTTTTTTTAAGGACTCAAATTTTGCTGTGCTTCCGTGCCTGCAGCTTTTAATTCAGGAAGAAATATAAAAGCATCCTTCAAAGCTGTCCACAAATAACAATGACTTTCCTGGAATTACAAATTATTTTTGCTAACACCAAAAGCAGTAGGAACAGATCTTGTAATCTTGACAACTGTGTGAGATAAGTCTGTGGCAAATGTGCCTTTTCATAGAAATTAGAGATCAGATATTCATAAGAAAACAGAGCCAAAAGAAACCTTGAAAATTCATCTTTCCCAAGCGTAGGGCTTCTGGTAGCCAGAATCAGAGCAAAAGCCTCCCTTCACCTAAAAGCTGTCTTGTCTTTAGAGTAAGAGGCACAGAATAAATGAGTGAAAGAAAGTATCTCATCCATCACCTGTTTGGGAAGCGCGCTGACTCTGAAACAACCTTATGAGGAAGTTTTCAGAAGGTATGTACTGTAATGTGGACCTTTAAAATAAATATACGACATCAAGTGCATTAATCTAATGCAAACAGTTATGCTTGCTCATTCTGGATATTTCAATATCCCTCTTGTTCAAGGAGCAGCAGCCCAAAGCTTTCCTGCTCTTGTCTGTGATTTGGATCTATCCTAGTCACCAGTTGCAATGACTATAAAAGTGGGTTACAACTGTTTAAACATCTTACACCACTGAAAACATCAATTTCTGAACTATTCACCTGCTTTTTTTTTTTTTAATAAACCATGGTGTTTGGAAGTTGGAAGAACCCATGGTATTGCAGGCACAATTCACCTTGTCCTCTAAAGCAGATGAGATGAATTGCGCCCTCAAAGTGCCTCTTCCTCTGCACTGACTGTAAGGAGAGCTGTGCCAGCCGGGATGCAGGACCCTACATGGCGGATGTCTGAGGTTGGAAGGATATCAGTCTTACACATCATGTGCCTCTGTATTTTTTCTGCTATCTGTATTGTTGGACCAGACAATATACACCCGGTTCTTATCATTCGGAGAAAGATATATGTGTGCAGCGCGGAAGATAGGAGCAATGACCAGTCACATAAACTGAACAAGAGGTTATCTCTTGTCTCAGTTAGTCCTTCCAGGTGGAATTTTCTTTAATATTATTTCTCACGAAGTTAGGTGCTAAAAGGTCCACTGGTAGTCTGTAGGAAGAGACAGGTGCCTTGCAAAGGACAATTCATCCCCTCTTAAATTAGATACCTCAGATAAGTGGGATGAATCAGACTGTAGAGGAATTTATCACTTTCTACCTACTATTTATTAGGTTCAATTAATAACGTAGTTTGAAAGTTTAGCCTTTGCTCAGCAGTAACGATGGCAGCAAACTTGCTATGAAAGAGCAGCTGGCCTCTAAAGCTTCAAGTTAAGTTGCTGGTAGGCACTTTGCTAAAACCGCCTCAATAAATCTAAGTGCCAAAATGTAAGGAAATAAAATCAATCTGATGCAAGGTTTGATTGTTTTTTTAATTCTCTCACCATTCAGGAACCTTCCCTTTGTAATGTGTAGCAGCTCATACTGGTGTAACTTGTGGAATAACCATCCCTAAAAAGATAAATCCCACTTTGCTAAATAAAAGACTTGTCCCACTATAAAGCCTATGGGGCAGTTGAGCATCTCTTGATGCTCGTGTCCCTGGGGAAGACTTTTTTGACTTTGCGTTTATCACAATCCAAAGCACCGACAGCCTTACCGTCTTGAATTTAATTACCTCTTCTTCACACCGTTCATAATTCAGATGGTTTTGTTGTAAATCAACCACAACATAATAACCTAAGTCACTTTTAAGCACTCACTGGACAAGTGTATGTTCTGTGCTTCAATAAGTATTGATAGCAGTTTCAAGTTAGAGAACAAAGATTCAATTATATCTAGGATTAGCAAGGTCTCAAGTATTTCTGATCAGTGCATTCATTACGGAGCGAGTGCTGGAGAAATTAAGAAATAAATCGTTTAAATGAAAAGGGGATGTTGTCATTCTCTAGCCTGACAACTGAAAACAAAATGCAAAAACCATAATCTCCGGTTTCATTTGGAAGGCAACTGGAGATTTTGGTACGGCAGTAACCCTGTCCCATACGGAAGAGTGTAGTCCTAACCCTGTTGAATATCTGAATGCAGAACCCATCACTCAACTGTTTGAGCGATGCTGGAATCGGTGGCAATATTTGTGGAATAAGGTGGTCTCTAACGAATGCATCACTGACATGATTTGGACATTTGGTACTACAGACTGCGCCGAAACCTGCTCGGTAAAGCCGGGGCTGTTCCTTGCACCACATCGGCAGCTCAGGGTCCAGCTACAAGACAGTGAAGACCAGCTGCGGGAGGAAGCTGATGGCTTTTGGTGATGTTTTCTGAGGAGGTGGACTGAGAAACTGAAGTATGAAAGAGACACACGTTGTTACAGAGACCCACAGGCTGAAATGAGGAGAAATATGGAGGGAAAGCCCAAATGCTGTGAAGGAAGGAAAGAACAGCTTTTGGCAAGAACAGAGATCTAGAAAGTGCTTGAAAATTATGTGTGACTGAGCATTGCAATCCTTTAAATAGACATTCTGTCTTACGTTTACCCACGGTGGTTAACAATAAAGGAAAGGGAGACTAGCACTCTAATGAGCTTTTGTTCCCTGAGGCACATGTTGCCTTTTTTCAGGTAACAGCACCCTTTCCAGTGCTAATGATTTTCTTCTGTGTACCAAGGCAGTTTTTTGTTTTATCGTTTACCCTCCACCTATGCATGACAGATGGTGCGATGTGCAGTTTTGGGAGCTAGTCTAGGGTGCATGAACTGATATGCATTAGGCTCACAAATTCAATTGTGTCTTACCTGTCTGCCCGAGGAATCCATCTACTAGAAGAAGTGAAGAGCTGGAGAAAGGCAGCAGCTTATGTTTGTTTATTGTGTTTTTCTTTGCAAAAGAAATAGTTTTTCCTTTCTGCCAGAACTTTAAATCACATTTCAACAGAATATGTCGAGGGCTTAAGGTCATCCTCTTATGAAAGCACAGGCAGAGGGTCTGGGAAGCTTCAAGCTGAAATAAGGGTTTCTGGTCTAGATAAATTCAAGGAATGCGGTAAGATGCTTTGCTCTTATGGATTTAGGCCCAAAGCCTGCAAGCTCTGAAGTACTTAACTCTACTCACAAGAGTAGATCAGCTGAAGCCTGTGTGTCCATTTCCAGGAGACAGGCTAGGCATGTGAATAAATAACAATAAATCAGGTAAAAATCAATGCTTTCCAACCTCTTCAGAGGGCTATGCCTGCTCATTCAGTTACAAGAATAACAATTCCAGTTGGTGCCCATCTTCCCCCAATTTTACCTCTGATGGAGGACGCATGGCTGAGACTCAGGGCAATCTGTGTTGACCCACGCGTAACCCACAACTGAGCTAGACTGACTAAAGCAACATTGTGGGGCTCAGCATCGCATAATCCTTGAGAAGGACAAATATGGTAAAATAGAGTACTAATTGCAGGAACATTGCTAGTGCACATCCTTTGGCTTGAAAGGTGCAATAATTTGTTTTTTTCCCCGGGATTATACAGGGCTGTATTGACAACAAGATCACACTGTTTGTGCCCTGGGCAAAACTCTGCTCCTGTGCAATTACTGCTTTCGTCTTGCTGAATTAGAAGAAGAATGGGTAGAGAGAGTGTCAAGGCGTGGTGGGTCCCTAAAGAACAGACTGGGATAACCTGAGCCATCATCCACACTTGATATGGGGTTGAGCCAGACGAGGACTGTCTGACCTCCTCTTGTGCCAGCACAATATTGCACTAATTTTTGCACTGGGAGAAGAGGAGTTGCGTTATTGCGGTATACCCCTGCAATCATACTGCCAACGAGTTATGGGAGATCAGACCTAGAGCATCTGTTGAGCAGCTCACAAATTAGCTTGCAGGACAAATGTCGCCTGTAAGCAAAATTTCTAAAAACATCTCTGGCACGGCAGCTTGGGTGGAGGAAGGCTCATAAATTGACGTACGTATAGTGAATACTTAACATTACTGACTGTTTTCATTGAGCAATGAGATCTGGCAAAGGAAAACAGGCCAGCAATGTTGTTTTATTTGTTTGTCTATTTAAGATATAACTCTCACTGTTTTTTGGCCCCACTCACCCCTTCCTAGCTGTCCAAACTTATGGCCTGTGGTGAGACTTGAGACAGCTCTAACTCAGATATTCATATGCTTCCTCCTTTCTTGTCCCTTCATCTGGATCCTTGCAATGTGTCATCTAGACCAGCATCAGCAGCTCTTGCTTTGTAAGTGTTTAACACCAGCAAATACTGGTTTGAGAGCATGTATGAAGAGTTCACCTGCAGAAAGAAGAGTATTAAATGGGTGTGTAATGGAAACATCAAATGTAAAGATCCCTGAACCAAAACCTTGCAAACTCATTTTGCACCATTTCTGAGGTCGCTGCTTTACTTTGACCCAATGTGGAGGTAGGGATCAAAGGCTGGGATATTCTTTGCTACAATGTAAAATATAGAGCAAAAATAGTAAGCTCACTCCTTCTGCTGCCTCTGCCCTCCACCTTCCAACAGGTTTCTCGACACGTCCTACCCAGACACTCATTACTCTATGGAGTGCAGGGCTGCAAGCAAGACGGCAGTGAAAGAAAAATTCTGGTAAGCATTTTTTAAGGAAAAAATGACAAATTATGTTAAAATATCATTGTTAGAAGGAATTTGCAAACTAAGCTGCCTGGTTAACTTTCATTGAAAGCTAAACAAAAAAGTAGATTTATCCTTCTCCCAGTCTCCCCCAGCCCAAGGAAGCACAGAAACCATTCCAAAGGCACCCTTTTTTCCAGTTTTCAAAAACCATGTTTTCCAGCATTTTGTAAAAAAAGAAATGTCAGCGAAATTAAAATTTCCTATGGAGAGTTTTGGTGAAAAGCCAAAGGAGAATTACCAGTTCATCCGTTCCAATAGTTCCAACGCAGAACAACGAGCATAGGGGATGTGGACCAAGCCCTGGCTTTTGAGGACCTTGAACAGCCCTGAAGATACAGAAGTGTGACCTCATTTGAAGCAGGTTGCTGTGACATCAGTTCCACTGGTGATTAATGGGATTCCTGGTGACTCAGACCCATGGCGATGTCAAGCTCCACTCATGTCCAACTCAGTTGTCAGAAATGTAATACAAGTGCAGAGTTTAGTCCACGATTTCATGGGAAAAAGGCTGAGTACAAGGTTTAATGTATTAGTCACTACAGTGTAAAGAACTGAGATGATTGCATGGAACAGAAATCTATCATAAAATAGAGAAGCACAACAGAGATGTCCAGGTGATTTCTTTCTCCTTCATGTTCTAAGGAAGCCTTGTGCCCTACTGTAGAGACCAGACCATGTACGTTAATTCTTTTTTGATCAACACCTGTACTGCTATCTTTCTGCACACAACATTTCTTAAATTTCCTTCTCAATTCTGTGCCAAAAATAATGGAAAGATTTGGTACACCCCGAAGCTTTGAATAGGAGTGAACTTGCATTTGGACCATTCCTTTCTCAGTGCTAGTATGGGACGCAGCATGACCCCAAATCCTGATCCGTTTAATCGAGGTGAAGAAGGTGACACTACTTAAAGTTCACCAGAGGAAATACACACTTGAAATAATAAGTATGCTGACCTTTTCTGCTTTTCCTGATCTGATGTGACAGCAGAGGTCTAAGATGGACAGCATTTTTCATTTTCCCTTGTCCTTCACTATTTTGATGTTCTTACTCTCTTTGAGAGCACGAAGATCTTTACTTGCTTTCTTCCACCAGCGCCCACAGAAAAACAACTTTGGAATTAGGTGCTGGAATTTGGGCCGGGGATGTGGACATGGAATTTGGGCAGACATGACTCCACACTGCAGGATGATGGGGACCAGGAGCTGAATGTGGGTGCAGTCCTTTGAACCCACTCTGCATGGAGTGGTGCATCAAGGCTGGAGAGACCCTGGCTCACAGGGAAGGCAGTAACGAAGCCAGGAGCAATGCCAGTTTTGAGAAGGTGGCTTGTCTATAGCATCTACTTTGCCTTGTTGCACATCTTAACCCATTTTCTTATCACATGGTCTTGTGGAAACAGGCCTGTAATTCAAGCCATATTTGTTTTAATTACCTTTGGCTCTCCTCGCCATTTGGCATATGTGCAAAAGGAGAAGAGCTTTTATGGGAGTAAAACTCTATAATCAATCACTTATATACAAAACAGACCACAGACTAATGGGCGGGATGAGAGAGTTGCTTTCACCATGGGTTGTTTTGTGCCATTAACTTATTACTATGCATCCCAGAAATGAGTGGAAAAATCTTTTGCTTCACAAAGTCTCTCCTTTGCTGAAGTAGAGCAATCTTACCTACAGCTACTGAACTGTAGTATGTATAAAGGAGATTAGACAGGGCATTTGCCATATGTAAAATTTAATTGTAGCTTTTCCATGACAACAAAACTGACCATACTCTTTCCGGGATGTTGACATGAGCTTTGACTGTTGACTTCTTCCAGTTATAACATACTCCAGAGCTGATTTCGTATCTTGTGTCTAGCCTTTTGGCATCACCGACCTTGCACTAAAGACCACTATCTGACCAAACTACCCAATTTTGTGAAGAATGTTTATGGGGAAGGAATGGAGGATGGGAAATCACAGAAAGAATGAGCTTCCATGCCAACTGCTCCAACCATCTCGGCATGGGGATGTTTTGGGGTTGAAGCCAACTCCTAGCAGGCACACGGTCCTTTCGCCACTCCAAGGCATGAGCAGATTGAGAAGCACAGCTCTCTCCCAGCCCCTTATATGGAACAGATTTCAGCCAAGAAGATAATCCAGCCCGAAGGGGTTATACAGATAATACCCAACAGGCATGATGGAAGCATGCTCTGCTGAAATCCCCTTATATGGCATAGCTGAATAGACTCTGATCTCCCAAATATCCCATGCATAAGACAACTCTGCATGAGGTCATACAGCAGACAGAAAGCCACAGTGCAGTGGCAGAGCGCATCTTCCAACCATTCTCTTTAAAGCCGGACCTCAGAGCGTTGCAGCCTCTCTGCCCCGCTGGTTCCCTGTGCACTGACGGTGGCTGCCCCTGCACTCCACACAGGTGGTTGGATGACCACTGCGGTGCTGCAGAAGGGTAAATCCATCGTATACATTTGCTACAGGGCAGCACCTAAAGTGAAATGAGATGAATCCCCTGCAAAATGTGGTTGCATTTTCCAGGGAATTCATCTCATTTCAATTTAAGTGCTTACCGTGCAGGCATCTGCAGAAGAGCTATTCACCCTAAATTCCCATTGAAGTCACTGGAGAGACACAAGCCCTTCTAGCACCGTTCTTCTGCCCTGGTTTAGGCACTGGGACGGAGCCAGGCCATGGACACCATAAAGAGCTTCGCTCCTTGCTGCTTGTGCTGGCTGGTGCCCAGACCAGACACAGACATTTGCACTTAGTCAAACCAACCTGTAGCTTGCATGTGAAACCTGGCACATCTTTAAGTACTTTTTTCCCACCCCCACTTCCAAAACAATTACTCAACATTTTTTTTTTTCAAGTGTGTTCTTTCATCTTCAAATAAATTGATGAAAAGCACTTAGTGTAGGTACTACCAGAACAAAATGACATGTTGTTAAGGCATTTTCAGAATGTTGTTTATATCTACAAAACTCTGTTTCTCGAAAGATTTTTTAATTTTTTTTTAATAAATATGAAGTATTTCTTCCAAGTCCAGAATTTGTAAATTTATGACAAAATTCCAGTCCTGTCAGACTCAGCTCAACAGAGCTATTTTACATTTCAGAACAAAAAAATACAAAGTGACTGGTTGCTACATTTTCTGACACGCATCTCTTTTTGAACTTTATTATAACCACTGTGCAGCTGAAGAACAATTCTGAATAAATCCGACTTTGTAAAGCCCACGGTGTTCCAGCAAAGGATGCTGTTCAGAAGCCAGACCCAGAGGGCCCAGAGCCAAGTCACCTCCCAGCAGGGAAAATCTCCTTTTCCCAGTAAAGCAGTGTGCCTTTCCCTATGACCCCTACTCCCTCATCAATATAACCTCTACCTTGTTTCTCATGCATCGACATGTATGTCAGAGCATGGTGTGGAGGGATATCTTAGCAACTGGTAATTTCGGGGTGGGATCATGACTTGTATGGTCAGCCAGCCATATGTTTTGCAAAAAAAAGGTGTCAGAAATAATATCAGTTTGGCATATTACTAAACCCAAATCTCCTCTGACAGTGGAGACAGTCTCCTCTTGAGCTTTTGCAAAACTTATGCCAGTACTAAGTATTTTACATTTTTTTCCATTTAGTTGGTAATTACCAGTATGGTGCACTTTGTAAGATGAAAAACTTGAGCTGTTCTGAAGCTTCTAAAATTCCCAGGCTGAATTTTTTCTTCTGGAGAGTGTCGTGTAATACAAGAGGAGCCGATCTCTTGTGGCTTTGCTCCGCAGGGGAGAGTGGGAGGGAACTGGGTAGCAACTTGTCTCCATCTGAGATTTCCGAAAGGGAAAAAATGCTTAAAAGTTTCTGAACACCCTCATAACTAGTGTATCTTACTGCTTGCTAATTGCATAACTTACTGCTCAGAAACTGTGTGGTTCTCTGCTCTTGTAGGAGCAGAGTATCCTCTGCTGCAGCTCCTGTTCTTCACGCTGTTTATTTGTTATTGCTTTAAGCAGGCAATAGACTAAACCTGAATTAATCCAAGGAGCACAGAGGCCCATTTTGCACAGAAGAGGTGGACGGTTCTCCAACCTCCTCTCTTTTCACAGTTTCAGTGCCTAAACCTGCCTAAATCACATTTAGGTGCCTAATCCTTTGTCGGAACTGGTCCTAAGTAACGTCCCAGGAGGTGCCCTACGTGCCAGGGTGGGAGTCCCACGGTGCCACAACATACTGCGTTCCTCCAAGCACTGCTCTGCATTAATTTTTAAAAGCTTAAAGATTATATGTGCTTGCAGCTGAATAAACATGCATGGAAATCACAGACACAGACAACACTCACTTGTCCATGCAACGGACACTTAGGTACCCTGTGTGAACAATTATGTGTTTGAAGTACACGTAGTTGCCTATTTACATGGATACAAAAGCATGCGTGCTAAGCAGGTGCCTGACTTAAAAAATATATCTATTCAGTTTTGCTCTTTTTATTTAGACTTTCTTCCATAATTTCACCTGCTAACAGACACATCAGAAATGCACGATGCTCTGTAATGGCTGCCTAGCAACTCAGTGGGATGAACAAACTCAATTTCATTTGGGTGTTAAATAATCTGAAGTGCAGTGAATTTATCTTAAGCAAACATCGGAGGGCTTAATAACAGCAGCAGAAAAACACAGCATCGGCGTAATGGTGATGGAGTCTTAATATAATGGAACAAACTGATATTTGGTATTTTTGAAACTGCAGTTTGAGAGGTTTCTTAAAAACGTGTATCTACTAAAATGAGTGAATAGTTTTATGAGTTTTCCCTTGGTAAAGATGGACAGATAAAGTAGTGATCACTGCACAAACTCCAGGTGTGCTTATCTGGGGCTTCATGATATACATCTATCTAAATATCTGCAAATTTTGTAGTTTGGCAGACCTGAAGTTGCTGCTTACCAAATCAACGATTCCTGCTTCAAAATATTTGGGTTCAACTTGTTAAACACTTGATTTCAGATTGTTAATTTTATCTTGTAAGCAGAATAAAAATTTATTTAGGGAGAAAAAAGGTAAATACCCCAAAATTGTTTCTGCATGGGATGTGTTTGCATTGCAGAGTCCTACCTGGGATGGACAGAATATGCCAGGTAGAGATGAGAGACCAGAATGTACAAAAATGGTATAGAAAAACTAAACCCACAGCAGTCCGTGATCATTTCATGCTCCTGGATAGTTTAGTAATGCTGATTAAAATGACAGTTCAGACAGTGCAGGGAAGGAGTCAAGACTGAGATTTTCTATAATATATATACAAGGAAGACAGCAAATTCACAGCTTGTGAGGCTCGTGGGTGGTTGCTTCTGCTCCCACTGAGAAGAGCAATAATTTGCTTGGAGGTCACAGTTGTGCCAGGCAGTGGGGAACGCAAACTTAGGTGGCTGCTATCTTGGGACATAATCAGCTCCATTCAGCTTGAACTTAATGAAGTTGCTACAGCAACCTGAGATGGTTACTGTGTGGTCCTGCAACGGCCAAATTGTTTCAGAGATGTGGAGAACCAGGAGTGCTGCTGGGGAAATGCCATTTCCCGATGTGGTTTAACCCCAGTGGGCAGCTCAGCCCCACACAGCTGATCTCTCGCTCCCCTTGCGGTGGGATGGGGGACACTCAGAAGGGTAAGAGTGAGAAAGCCCATGGGCTGAGATAAAGACAGTTTAAGGTAAAGCAAAAGCTGGGTGCACAAGCAAAACAAAATAAGGAATTTATTCATTGCTTCCCACCAGCAGGTGTTCAGCCATCTCCAGGAAAGCAGAGCTCCATCATGCGTGATGGTGACTTGGGAAGACAAATGCCCTTACTCTGAACATTCCCCCGTTCTTCATTCTTCCCCAGATTATATTGCTGAGCAAGACACCATATGGTGTGGGATGTCCCTTTGCTCAGTTGTGCTCAGCAGTCCCGGCTGTGTCCCCTCCCAATCTCTTGTGCACCCCCATCCCACTTGCTGGTAGGGTGGTGTGAGGAGCGCAAAAGGCCCTGACTGTGTGTATGCACTGCTCAGCAATAATTAAAACATCCCTGTGTTATCAACACTGTTTTGGTCACAAATCCAAAGCACAGCACTGTATGAGCTCCTGTGAAGAAAATGAGCTCTATTGCAGCCAAAACCTACACCCAGGCACCTGGTGACACTCTCTAGATGGAAACGTCGTGCATCAGAGTGACTTCCCCCAAAGCATTGCTCATTTATTAACATAGATGTTCCTTTTTCCAATGCATTTGCTGTGAACTCACACTGATGGGAAAAAAACAGAACAAAACAAAGCACAGTGTGACTTTGAGTTAGAAAAAAAATGAAAAGTTTTTATTTAATATTTTGCTTTCCCCTCAAAAAATTATCCTTTTGCAATAATGGAACAAAAGCAATTATTTACATAGACCTATTGGAAATCAACAGTAAAGCCTAGCATGACTGTACCATTTCACAATAACAGTGCTTAAACAGTCTTTACAGAGGCAGAATCTATTTCAGACCAGTGGGGCAGATCTCAGTCTCTCCTCATCATGGAATGGAACAAAGCAAATATTTTGCAAGTTGGCACGTGTGTGCAGGATGCAGATTTTCAACAACAGTCTTTAGATTACCCAAATAAATGTTTTTCTCAAAGAACAGGTCCTCCTGATTGCAGAATCATAGAATCACAGAATGGTTTAGGTTGGAAGGGACCTTAAAGATCCTCTAGTTCCAACTCCCCTGCCACGGGCAGGGACACTTTCCACTAGACCAGGTTGCTCAAAGCCCCATCCAACCTGGCCTTGGACACCTCCAGGGATGGGGCAGCCACAACTTCTCTGGGCAACCTGTTCCAGTATCTCACCACCCTCACAGTGAAAAATTTCTTCCTAATATCTAATCTAAATCTCCCCTCTTCCAGTTTGAAGCCATTACCCCTCATCCTATCACTACGTGCCCTTGTTAAATGTCCCTCTCCCTCTTTCTTGTGGGCCCCCTTCAGATACTGGAAAGCTGCTATAAGGTCTCCCTGGAGCCTTCTCTTCTCCAGTCTGAACAACCCCAATTGTCTCAGCCTGTCCTCATACCAGAGGTGCTCTAACGCTCTGGTGATCTTTGTGGCCTCCTCTGGACCTGCTCCAACACATTCATGTCCAGAATATCTGCTTTGTACATGGAGGACTTTGTCCCAAACTGCTTGCTAATCCTCCTCCCCTGTCGATGTATTGGCAGAGAATACAAGTCCGTTAAGACTCACATTTAATATTTACAGATCCCTATTTATCTGTAAATGCGCTCCCATCTCTTTCTCTGTCGCTCTAACATCTCCTACCTGTCTGCCTCCCTACATAATATGTCGTGCTGGAATATGCTTTGGTTTGGGAGAACCTGCTGCTTTGGCTTTTTGCAGAGCCTCTACAACAGTTTTTACTACTTTTAAAGCACAGTAGAACACTGCGCTTAACACTCCTCTTACTTAAGCTTCTCTTTATCCAAACAAAAGTAATTCAGCTTTAACATATTTCCAACCAAATGGAAACCTGGACTTTGTAACCTGCATAGGTCTCCTCGGAGAATACTCCTTGCCTTTCCTTTCCACGTGCTACTGAAATGAGTGCAAAATCTGCTCGCCAAGCCTCCCCTTTTACCAGGGGCAAAATTAACTTGTCTCTCATGTGTTTTGGATTCCAGTCTAAATCTGGACACTGGGAGCTTTTCTAGCTGGTTTTAACCTTGAAATAGGACATATGGGTGCAGCAGAGCCCACTTGGCTGTAGGGTCTGAGCAGCTGAAAGACCTTCAGGAACAAAAGTGTTAACCAAGTCTACCCCCAACCTCTTTTACCTCCCGTTATCTCACCCAGCAAGTCCTGTTTCTTTTGTCCAAGAGATCTTCCTGTTCTAGTTTGTATCTAATAAAATCCAGCTCCGAGATTTGAAACCTGTTTAGGGTTTTTTTTTTGGGGTGCATTCAGTCTAATGACAAGACACAAGTGTTTTGACTTCACCCCTGTCTTGGGCTCCCATCAAGAGTACAGATGCTCCATTGAACATTTTGCAGGCTGCGCTTAAAAAGCCCATTACAGAGCATCATGCTATTGGTCGGTCAGGGTAGGGGCAGCCACCCAAGTGAGGTGTTTTCTGAGTAACACATTGCTCAGAAAGGGGAGATGGGCAGCAAAGATCACGTTGCGTGCAGGTGAGAGATGGGGCACAGGTCTGCGTTCTGTCCTGAGCTCTGGTTGGCAACATCAGTGCTGCCTGCCTGCCCGCTTGATGCTGCGACCCCACGCTCTCATCCCCTTTGTCCTACACCATTTTCTGTGCTCTCCAACAGCCCATAATTTATCTGAAAAAAAAAAAAACCAAAAGAGATGCTTTTGTCCTGGAGTCCTTTGTCTCCTTCTTCTCCAATTCCTGCTACAGTTTGGGATTCCGACCCTTTCCGCAGCGAGAGCTGGTGATATCAGAGGTAGAGGACTGTGACCTTTAAGTGTGAACAAGTCAGAAGAGGAGATAAGTTATAAGAAAGTTCCTGCATGAAATAATTCAGTGACAAGGTGTTTTGAGGGACAAAATAGCTGCAAATATGTAGGCTGTAATTTCAAAGCTGAGGGGGAGCCCTAAAGTATCTCCAAATAAGAAAGTGATAAACTAAAGAGTGGCTTCAAAACCAAGAGATTTATTTTTTTACCCAAACCCTGTGCTATCCTAATGTATACGGGGATATATAGGGCTGAAACAATATTGGATTAGAAGCACTGTAATGTTTGAAAAGCCTATGCTATAAAAGAGTGAAAATACAGTCAGTGAAGGAGAGAGGACAGAATTTATATAATCAAAATAAAAAGTAGGAGATTGAATGAATTTGTTTTGTTGTTGCATTTTGCCTACAGTAAAAGCAGAGCATTAGATGGCTCCAATTTCACTAACAGTGGAGACACATGTAGACCTGCACCTGACCGTCTCTAGTGAGCCACAAGATTAAGACTTTGGATTTGGAGCTGTATCAGTTTTTCGGTTTTTTTGGCTGTATCTCCTGTCCATACTTCAGAGCCAGAATCTTCATTTTGGCAACCTGGTTGAAAGGCAGAAGCCTCTCAGACATAGCTGAGAGCAAGATCAGAGTCATCTTGTGATTATGTTTTAGAAGTCCAGGAAAACAGAACTGTAGCTGAAGGAAGAGAGAAGGAAATGGTAACTGGTCACCATTAAGGGGAATGGTCACCCCAAGTTTTGGAAGCGATTTTAGAAGGAATAGCGTCAGGAAGTAGATCAGTAAGGATTTTTTTCATGTCCTCATATCAAGGATGAAGGATGAGCCTTGATTTAATCATAAATCAGAAGGAAGGTAAGGAAATAAGATACAGAAAATGAGTACTCAGCTCCTGCCTTTGGCCAGGTCTCAATGGGTGCTCTTGAGTAAGTCACAAAGGTTTTGTATTGCAAATGCATTTTAAGAATGTCATTGTGGTTAAATTGTCTAGTCATCTACAGAGTTTGAATAGGAGAAACCTTAACATTGGCTGGTGCTGAACTTGGGGCTCTCCTTGTGACTGGGAGAGGTCCTGTATCTGCACCCATGCCCATAACATGGAGGGAACAGCATCTCCCAGGGCTGCAGAGCTAAAGCAATGGTGTCTGAAAAATGCTTAAATAATATTTTGTGGCTGAAATCCTTTACAGAAAGCTTCACAGAGAAAATATGGATGAATCACCAAAAAGCATAGCTGGAGTTACGCTGCTTGCCCGTGTGAAGGAGGCCCATTACATGGCTGGGTGAGCACCATCACGGAGGACCTGCTGAAGCAGGCAGAGATCACTCCCAATGCTGCATCTTGGGCTTACTCCTGATGTGTAAAAATAGAGCTGCCATCTTGAGATACTAATAGGAAACTGCTCATTTTTGGCAAATAAATGTTGCATGACAGAAACATAAAAATCCTTGTACTGTACCAAACCAGAGATCTGTCTCGCTGAGTGTCTCACCTCCTCTGGTGAGCAAGAGCAGGATGAGCAGAAAGGGGCAGTGCCCTGCGGCACCCAGCAAACTCTCTGTGCCCAGCAATCCTTGGAGGACTTTTCATCTGTCAGTTTGTTCTGTTGCCTTTTGAACCCATGTGAAAAAAACATAGTATCTGCAGTGTCTCGTGGTCCAAGTTCCAAAACTGAACTGCATGAAGGATGCAGAATATCTCATTTTATTTCCTTCCCACCTGCCACTTGCTGGTTTATTTGACACCTCCCCAGTCCTTGGATCAGAGGAGTCAGTGTCTCCTTCCCTATTCATTTTTTCCAGGCCAGTGATGATTTTATACCCCTCTATCACATCCTCCTTCAGTTTATCTGCCCTGCAGGCAGAAGAGTCCCAGTCTATTAAATCCTTCCCCACATGGGAGCTGTTCCGTACCTTTGATCCTGCCTGTCACCCTTCTCTGCACTAACTCAGCAGCATCTTTTGAGCAAGGAGGAGAAGGGAACCAGGCACGATGGAGGCTCACCCCACATTTACAGAACAGCACATTGATATCTCTCCCAGTAACGCCTAAGAGTTTGTTTTTCTGCCCTCCACCCCCCTTTGAGCTGACATTTTCTTAGAATACCCATTGTAGCTCCATGATTTCTTTCCTGAGGAGCGGCAGCTATTTCTCCGAAATAGAGGCTTTTTGCCCACCTCTGTCAGAAATTGACTGAGCGGTGGTGGCATAAACCAGATTCCCACCTCAGCCGGGAAGAGGATTACAGACTTCAGCAGTAAGTGCACAGGGGAAAAGGATGTCTCCATGTTTGCTCTGAATCCAAAAAGCGTGTAAACCACTGATCAAAACCACTGCCACTAATGGACATCAGAGACACGAATGAAAAGAAAGCAAATAACTCCATGTAGACCTGTTTTCCAGAGTTGGATCTGCATAGGTGGGAACTAGAGCTGATGGTCCCTGGTTGCTACCCCTCTAGCAAAGGATCTGGGGCATTTATTGCTATTTTTATCTTGTTTGATAAGGAGGACTTCCAGAAATAGTGCCTAACTCCAGACCCTCCACGCGGTTTCTCTGGTGCTACTAGTGTCTGGAATTCACGCTGCGGGGCTCTGCGGGCAGCCCCGGTGCCAAGCACATTTCACCACCCTGCAGACTGCGCAGGATTGAAAAACACCGGCTTCTTGTAGAAAATACTTTCCCTTCCTGTAGGACACGAGTTACCAGAAACCTCCAGGACTGTCAGCAGATAGTAGCTGGGGCAGCAGCCAGTCTGATTTCTTCTTTGAGTTTTCGCAAGCTCTGGAAGGGTTATAATATGCTTAAGTTATGTAAATAAATCTCTTTCCTATAGGTTGCTCGATCTTAACTGGGTAGTGAAAATATTGTAAGTTTGTGCTTCTACAGCATCTTTCACGCAAAGATATCAGAAGTGCTTTACAAACATTAACTAATTAAGCCATTAAACCACACAACACCCCACTGAGTATGTAAGGATTTATAGGGATGTATACAGTAAGAAGATTAAGTTTTACTCTTAGTAGATTTCTTTTTTTTGGGCTGAAAAATGGAAAAATAACTCCAGAAATTATTTTTATGTATAAATGACTTAAACATTGAATAAATCAGGATAATGTCAGCAAATCAGAGACAGGCAGGCTGTGGGTGGGTGGTCCTGGGAGCACAGCAGTGAGCAGCCTGCTAGGAGGTTGCTCGGCATTTCCCCCATCATGTACGTTGACGGAAAGTAGGCACAGCTCAATGTCAGTCCCCTCAGCTTTAAAATAGCCCCTACCCACTGGCACTTCAAAGTGCCTACGCTTTGAAGAATACAGGTGCCCACACCAAAGGCCTCTGGCATCTTTCCCACACCCATTACATTAAACACATCTCTGCTGGAGTAATATATATGCTCATAGGTTGGTGCTGTATATATTCACGCATAAGTTGCGTCTGACAGCCTGGAGGAGAAAAGAAGGGAGAATGGGGTTGACCACCGGCTGCAGGAGGACGAGGTGCGTCCCAGCTCTCAGGAGGGGACAAATCCCACGCTTTTCACAGGATGCCACAAGAGCAGCGGTGGCAGGTTTCAACAGCCACCACCATGTCAGCAGACCCGACTCAACAGCTTGCTCGAAGCTTTTGGGTTCTCAGCCACTTCTGTATCGTCCCGAGGCACGAAAGCTGTTCGGTATCGCGTCTGCCTGTCATCTGGTCTGAATCAGGGTGTCAGGGCTGATGGCCGGGAAACTTTGGAAAGTTTTTCAGCTTACAGATAAACAGCAGCAAGCGTTCTCAGGACAACACATTCTGGAGCCCCAATCTTATCAGGGCACTTAGGACGCGGTCTGTATACACGTTTCAGGCCAGACATCCAGAGCGCACAAACAGCTATGAAGACCATGTCGACGGCTGCAGGTTTTGCTTGCTTCTTTCTTTCTTTTTTTTTGCCACCCTAATATAACAGGGAATGCTCTGCGGGGCTGGCAGGAAAGTGCTGATTAAAGTCAGCTTTGTGGAGATTGATGCAAAACCTAATAGCCCTGAGTGCCGTTACAGCTAACGGGCTCACCAGGTTGTCTCGTGGGGATGGTGGTAGAGAAAAGCAACCCAGGTCATCCATTCAGATACGAGGAGGAAATGTGGGGCAGCTTTGAGTCCTGCGTCCCCTGCACACAGCTTAAAGGGAGCACTGCACAGCATTTGGGGAAGAAGCTTGCTGCATTGCTGGTGTACAGCCCCCGTGCACCCTGTGTTGCCCAGGTGAGGGGAAGCCTGGCTGGCAGTGCGTGTGTGGCCATGGGGCTTCTGTTATTGTTTGGCTTGGCTTTGTCAAAGCAAGCTCAAATTTGCTTGCAATGTATATTACAAACTTAACCTCAGCCCTCGCTTAGCATTCACAAGTGGTTGTTTATGTAGTTTGTAAAAACTCATCCCACAGCCACAACTCTGAGAGCTCAAAAACACGAGAAACCAAACTAAGCTCTTATTTAAAAAAAAATATATGTATTTCAACAACAACAAGTCTCTTTTCATGGCTTTTGTTTGGGTAAGGTCAGGGAGTTATAACTGAAATATGTGCATTACGGTTTGGGGTTGGAAAAATCAATGTGTTTCACACCTACATGTATGGTGTTACCTAAAACACCTCCTCCTCCTTCCTGTCTCTGCCTGGAGACTTCCCTGCTGCTCAGTTCCTGCTAGCAGATCTCTGTGATCTTCCTCCATCAAAACAAGCTCCCCCGCTAAATTCATTACAGCCAGAAGACGTGGTGGATATGAGCCCACACATCAGCTCCAACTTCACACTGAAGTCAGACACGAACTTCAGGTGAACTCCCACATACGGTGGAAAAGAGGGAAGATGATGCCTGATCCCAGACTCCTCTTCTCTACCCTCTCTTCTGCAGTTTGGACAGGGTGCTGTCACAACCAGGTCTGTTTAACCATGCCCCCTCCTCCTCTTCTCTGCTCCTTCTGGATGGAGTTGTGGCCAAGATCAGGTTGAGCAAGGAACCTGATGGGCTTTAGGCAGCTTGCCAGCAACCAACCTTAGACATTCAACTGGGCAACAACTACGGTCAAAGCCTACTTGTTTTGCAAGCAGAAGGGACAAGACTGCGAGGGTAAAGGCTGCTTCTTCCCATTGTTCCTCAATGCTTTCCCTGCATTGTTCCCCCTAAAGGCAAATATAATTTTTGATGCGTGTTTGTGATTTTGGTGCTGCAAAGGCTTTCCCTGATCCTGCTTCGCTGCTGTGGGTGATCAGTGTTTGCTGAGCTCTTCTTGGGGCACCTCTGTTATGTGGGAACGGACCAGGTGCTGAACGAAAGCTGAGAGTCAAATAGTCACCAGAGATAAATATTGCATTTTAAGGTGATGATTGTGTTATTCTATTTTGAGTTGGATGTAGGTATGACAGCACAGTCCCTCCAGCAGTGCTGTACAGCTTCTGGGTATTAAAGGTGCTGCTGGGGATACATCATTTTAACCAGGAAACTGAGTATAAAACTGCACTGACTTTTATTGGCAGCTCTTGATTTAGCCATGGTTTTCTTATGTTTTTTTCCTTTATTGCTTATAATAAGGCATTCTAAAATTTCCAGGTCCTTTGATCCTAATCAAAGCAATCCCCTTGCCTGCCAACCTTTACAAGCTAAGAATCAGATTCTGCCAAAACCTGCTCCTCAGTACCTAGCATAAGGACAGATATGGGTAGAAAAGGACATAAAATAACTCACTTCTTCGTGTGCTCGCCTGTTCTCTTTACAGCATACCTGTACAAGCCTAGCCCATAAACCTATATTGTCATCTTACATAAGCCGTTCTAATTCTGATTTATTTTTAACCCTTCTGTCTCCTACTTTTTCATACTTCTCTTGCCATCATCTACTCTCCCCTTCCTATTAACTGCAGAAATCAATACATGCCAGGATGTCTCCAAGGTCACAAGGACTTGCTCTTGTTATGGCCAAGGCCACCTTTGGGGTGTCTCATGGTCCGCAGCCTCCTCTGGTTGGTGGTGGAAGGGTTATGGGATGTTGCTGTCAGACCTTGGATGTCTCAAGGGTGCCAAGTTTCCTTTTATTATCCGAGAGATGGGTCTGCTCCTGCAGTGGTCTCTTTGCAGCATTTTCTGTTGCTTATTTTTGATCTTTATCACACCAAGGATCTTGCACCAGGAGCAGAGGGCCAAGTACTCACACTGAGGTTTTTTTTTATAAGGTCACTTGACATCTTCATCCCAAGTTTCCAGTATTATCTGGCATGAGAGTGCACTTAAGATAAACATCTGTCTGAGGCTTATCTGGGGGAAGATTATGTTCACAGAGAGCAAGTAAAGAATACAGGGATTTAAAACTTTTCCTTCTGTTAAAAATTAGTTTAAACTTTACATAATCTGAAAAAGCAGAATGACAAACTTAATTCAACATTCAATGAAGTTGTTTAAAAAATTTCTTCCTGGGGTATGAGCTGACCTTTTCCCAAATGACAAAATGTCCATGGCTTCTGTCAGAGGCACTCTTGAAAATGGCAGTTAGGTGTTTTTAGGCCATCTCTCCCCACACCTCCTAAAGGACCTGGTTTTCTCAAGGCCTGGCTGTATTTATCCTTACAAAAGCCCTGAAGGGAGCAAAGACACAATCATTCCTACTTTACCTGTTGGGAACTGAGACCTAGGAGAATAAATCTTGGATTTTGAAGCTGCTATGGAGCAGTTTAGCTGGGCAGACAACAAACTGTGGGCATGAGTACACAGCTGCAGACCCTGATGTCTTTGGGCATGAATGTGTGGACAAGCTGCCCATAGAGTTGCTGTGGTGAATTATCACATGTCAAGGACATAATACAGGTGTCGAGTCTGTGACTGTATCTGTGGCTGCTCTAAGAGTACAATGAGGTGGACAGAGCCAGGATGAGAGTCTTCAGCCAAGGGACCTCAGCTGAACTATTGCTCCAGTCTGTCTTTAAGTTAATGGAGAGAAATAGGAGCCTCTACAGAGTGATTTGTCTTCTCTTAATATGGTTGTCTATGGGGAATTGCTCTCTGAAATTGCCTGTTTCTATTGACTCCCACTGGAGCGGAGGGTTTCTATCTCAGTCTGAGACATGCAGTTTTAGGTGAGAAACTCAGAGTAAGGAACTGAACCAGATTCTGCCCGGTGCCATCTAACCCCTAGAGCAAACTTTCTTATGGCTTTGAATTACTCAGGGCACATCATCCTCATATCTCAAAGCAGCTGGTAAATTTTGAGTGCTCTAAAATGCACCTCTATGGCTAAATCAAATTATACTCCACAGGGGAGAGAGCAAGCAGGTCTGCAAAGGGTTTACCTGCCTTAGAGAGGGTTTGCTCCAACCATTAGACGTTGTTGCCAAGCAAGCTGGCAGGCAGTGTTAGAGGGAAAACTGCCCCATATAAAATATTCTGGGTTTACATTTACAAGAATCTCAGTCATGAATGAACCCCAGAAGGAGAAAAAACTACATTGCAGTGACATAATCCATGGGCAGCATAAGAGTGAGCATCCCTGAAGGCGAGCACTCAGCCATTCACCCTTAAAAACAGCAGTAAAGAGAAACATGATCCATGTCTGAATTTTCTAATTCCCTTAAAGTTTATATTCTCCATACTTTAATTTCATGAAGACAGTTAAGTGCTTTCCAGCAGGAGCTGTGATGAGGAGGCAAAATCTTCCAGCTTACAAACACTGACCCAAACTTCATTTGTAGGATTAAATAAAAAAAAATAGTCCAAGACTTAATCAGTCCAGTTCAACTCCCTGTTCCACATCCAAGAACAAACATTACATGCCGCATTTGCAGACCTTATTTCACCCCCCTCCCCATTTAGTAGTCCTGTATGTCACAAACACAATCAAAGCAAGACATTGCCTCACTCAGCGTGGCTTTACTTGCATAATTGACCCTTCCCTCAATAAATAACACCCAGTGATATTTCTTGGGTGGACAGCTGTGCGCAGCTGCTGCAAGGAACACCAGCTCTTGGCTGCATCTGCACAGGAGATGTCACAGGGGCAACTGAAGATGAGCTGCTGAGTCAGTCTGTGGCATGCAGTCCCTGTGGAGAGAAGATTTTCCAAGCACCAAGGCATTTTTGGGCTCGGAAGGGCTCATTCTCCCCCCTTCATGGGTGGGCAGTGCAGGGCAGCTGGTAGCCAGGGGCACATCCCCGAGGTTGGAGTGAGGAGGGTGGAAAGAGCTTTCCCTTGGCAGCCATCATCTAGTGAGGCTCCATCAGACAAAATGGCACCGAGAGGTACCGTGTCCCCATCATCTTGGTACACAGCGGAAGCTGATAATGCTTGCTCGTGCTAATTAGGATCTAAGTCACTGTTCCCACAATTATGAATTTGGCAAGAGGCAATTTTTGTCTTTTTGTGAGGTTGTCCAAATTCTAGACACTTTATCTTATACACAATCATTTAAACGGTGGTCTGGAGACAGGATACAGAGAAAGGGACCCAAAAAGTTACTGCCTGCATCTGCTTTTCTATTACCAATGTGAAAAAGGCCGTTACAATATTCCCAGACAGCAGCTCCTTTGAGCACACATTACTGTCCAAGTAATAATATTCTATAGTACATCTTAGTACATCTTGCTTGTGCGATCACCTCTGTTCTCTTGAGAATTGTTTTGTTTTTAGCAGGAAAGTAGTCGAACAGTTGAAAGGAGCCAGCCACAACACCCTCTCTGAAGTGACAGTCCAAATACTAGAATAAGCAGCCGCTGGCCCTGAGAAGAATGACGTAAATGGGATGGGAAGTCCATCTTTTTTTACATGGAGTAGATGGTAGGTTTCTAGATGAAGAGAGCTTGACTTCCATCTTGCATGCATGCGGTGAATTTTCTCACACTGAGTGGCTAACAACTTCTTCATGTCTGCTAGGCAGGACACCTTTCCTAACCCCGTGACCTTTTATTCCGCAAAAAACAACAAATATGGGTCAATAGCTTTTGGAGAAGTAAAATTCCGGATCATTCCTGCACTGACGCTGAAATAATTCCAGTGCATGAAAAGTGAGAGCAGCTGTGGCTGCTTCCACATCCACAAGCGATGTGGCTCGCTCGTTGCCAGTGATCCTTAATCCTCTCTGGACTCCTGACTTTACATATCAGATGGTTGCTCCATGGAGTAATTTCTGTGTATTATTGCCCATTCACTGTAAGTATTTTACAAGGTGATACAGAGTCGAGAAATGTATCCTCAGGAGCCACAGGCACAAAGGTTACTGAATGCAAATCATATTTGCATTGGCACGGGTATCTGACATGTTTGTAAAACCGGGAGCAGGGTATCAAGTGTTAAAATGGGAAAAATTCCCTCTGCATCCTGTGAAAATGCTGGCAGCCCAAGGGCAGAGAGTGCCCGCGGGTGCGGTAATTCAGTATGGGCACTGCTTACTAAACAAAGTAATCATTTCAGCTGCCAAATAAAGGGATAAAACTATTTCAGAGGGCAAAATGGAGTCTCTCCTAATCTGGGAAGAAGTAATAGAAGCCTTTCGGTCTGCATGAAAGCTGTGGATGAAGGAGCACACTCTGTTAGTGCTTGCTCTTCAAATTACCTATTTTGCAATAGTCTGTGTTTTCCTTAAAGCCCTGGCTTTGGGAGTTAAGAGACTAGGTGTTTTAAAGATGTTTTTGGGAAGGTTTTTTAAAAAACAAGTTTTTTGTCTTACAGTGGAGACAATGCATCTCATGTTGCAGCCTGAAAATATGACCTGGAGATGTTGAAAAGTCAGAAGCAAAAAAGAAAAACAGAGGGAGCTTGAAATTTTTCTTGATTTTTTAAAATACTATTTCCTTCTCCCACCCTGCTGTTGGGGGCAGGAAGGAAGAAAAAAGGGGTGGCCAGTCATGATTTAGGAGCAATCATTTTAGTGATTTCAGCAGCCAAGGGGACTGTGCTCCCTTGGAGATGGATGATCCCTCAGACTGGAGTCACTCACTCCGGGCAGAAGAGTATTCCTGCACATGTATATCTTTTCCCAGAAGATATTTGCTGGTTTTTTTCCCTTTCAAAAAGTTTGTTGGGTTTTGGGTTTTTTTTTGGTTTGTTTTTTTTTTTTGGGGGGGGGGTTGTTGTTTTTTTTTTAACTAAAAAGATTTGGTTTCCTGACAAGATTGAGATTTGTTAATCACAAGCAAACATTTCTCACAACAGATGGCTTCACCACAGAGTCAATTTCTTGGTGAAAAGAGATTTTGACAGAAGAACAGTTCTCAGCTCTCCATTCCCCCAATCTCACTCTTTTGCACAGAGGCACTGACACGAGGGCTACGTGGTCAGAAACGTGTCAGCCACGTGAGCCACATCCCAAGGCAAACCTGCCTTGGAGTGGGTGCAAGCTGATTTTGTTACAGTGAAAGTATGTATGGTAAAATTAACTCCCATGCTTTAGGCTGCCAGTGCTTTTAGGGGTGCTGTGCTGTATGGTGTTCACCAGGACCCATAACCAGCCCTTGCCAGGCAATGTCTCCATGAGCCTTCCTTCAAGCCTGCTTGCAGCAGTCTACATCTTCAAATGCAGAAGAAAGGCCATTGATCACCAGCTTTCTCATGGAAAGACGTTTGCCTTATTTGCTTGTATTTGGGTCAGCCTGATGCACAATATCAAGGTTGAGACTTCCACAGAGAGACTGAGGGCTCCAGCCCCTTCCTGGACAGTCTGTCCTAGGAAAAAGAGTGGGAAGAAAGAAGATAATCTGTTTCCCCCACCAAATCTGCTGCAGAAAGCAAATGGAGAAGGGTTATAAGAGCAAAGATGGTCCTGTCTGGAATTCACTTGTCCTATCAGCTGAGCAATATATCACTGTCAAAACCTTCCCACAACCCTATTGCTCACAGCTTTTGAACTAGGTGCATGCAGCACTAGCATCCAAAAGTCCTCTCTGGACTGAGCCTGTACTTGGGAGGCCTGGTGATAGACCACATCAAGGACCACATCCACATCCACATCTCACAGAAGGCATTTGCTTTAACAAGGCTGGTGGAGCATGTGGGGTCAAGTCTGTGTCCTGAAGCACTCTCACTGCAGCTGACTTTTGGAGATGACTCCTGGAGTCAGAGGCAGAATAAGCTCATCTGCACGTGTAGAAATCCAAATGCAGGACGCTTCCTTGAGTTTCTACCCATGAATCTGAGCCCTTTACATAAAAAAAAAACCTGGCAGAGCCTTCGGAGAAGCAACCTGAAGGACTTGGTCAAATTTTACTCAGGGAGGAGAAACGAGAGGGATTTCACTAGCTGGGTACCAAATATACACCAGAATGTAATCCCCGTACTTCAACACAGATTTAGAAATACTGTTTTGCCCTGAACTCCACTTACGCCTATTTTCTCCAAATAATAGAAAAATATGAGGTTTACAGAGGAATAAAGCAGTTTCCTGGAATACATCAGCTCCTGTCCTCATTACAATGCATCATGGTATCAGTCACTGAGCATCATCTTTAAAGCAGGTATGATCCTAGCAGCAAGAAAAATGATGATTTTTTACATTCTTAAAGTCCATTTCTGAAGCTTACAATCCATGCTGGGGCAAGAGACAAAATTAAAACTATTCGGATACCAGGGATATTCATTCAGCTCAACACAAGTTAAATGTCAAGGAGATGCAATAAAGGGGTACAAAGCCAGAAGCAGTAAAACTCTAACTCATTAACATCATTATTCACCAAGTGTATCCCACTGATGTCCTTGCAGAGCAGGTCACATACAGAATAGAAGAGATTTCTTTCATTAACAGAGTAGATACTAAAACCTGAAAAGATAATGGAAGTGGCAGGGCAAAGGTAACTCAAGGCTGTCTGATGTTGTGATATATCCTAAGGATACTCAAGTTTGTGAAACAGACAGGTTGGTTTCTATCCTCATAAGAGGATGTGTCTGTCTTTCTTACCAGACAAATGACAGGAAAAAGCATTTATGGGTAACACACATGGAGAAAGCACCCACTTGGAAAGCATAGGTGTGGGCTTCTTGCTAGGGGGTAAGTCAAAAAGATGCACCGTGATCTGCCCCAGCTATGATTTATGTCTGTGCCAGGGTCTAAATCAGCCGCACACAGCATCTTCCCTGAAACAGCCTTCCCAATATTGTTAGGGGGTTTTGTTTTGGTTTGGTTTGGTTTGGTTTTTTTCCAAATAAGAAAAACACATGTTGCAGACCTTTCTTAAATTATGTTTGGGCATAACCTGTTAAATGGGTTCTCTGACAGGGCTGATGTTGTAATTACGGTACATGTCGTGCGGTAGCCCTTCCTAGCCATTCCTAACATGCTGGGCAGGAGGGCTAGGGAGAAGCTGTCAGTGGTGGTGTGCAGCTGCATAACCCAGCTCCCTGGCTGCCAGCCAGGGTGGATAACAGACATTTATTTGGTAGGTGTTCCTCTGACAGACCCCAGAGAAACTTCCCAGTGCATTTGTGGCACTGGAGCAGCGGTTTGCACCACCTTCACTGTCTATAGGTATTGCCAAACCCTTCTTGCAAAACCCGGCTGCCACTGCACTTTAGAGGACAGACCTCCAGGTCTCACACACTGTACAGCAAGGCTCTCACCGGCCACTCGTCTCCTCCAACGAGGACTGTCCTTCTCGCATCTACTCAGGTAGCCCTTGCTCGAAGATGTGGACTCCAGCCAGGGCATGGATGAGTTTACCTAACACTGCGGGTTTATTGCTTCAATGGGTTGCA
>NW_009649031.1:724919-757823 GCF_000708025.1 Charadrius vociferus
CCTTGCTCGCTCTTTGGTGAATTTCAACAGGAAACTTCAACTGATAGTAGGTTATAGCACATCTTCTCTGCAAGGATTGCTCTGCGCAGGGAAATATCCCTCTTCCACAAGATCCCCAGGGAGCACCAAATCACACCAAGCTCTCAGACCTTATCTCCAAGGTGCCAGCATGTCCCTCATCCTCTCAGAGGTCCAAGGGTCAGACGTTGACAGCTGTGCTCTCAAGGCGTTGCAGAGCTGTCCGTGATAAGGCTGATGTTCACACATGCATGAAGAAGAGCTGTAGTGAAGGCCAAACCCACATTCAGCAAGGATATAACCCAGCAGCTGATGGCCACCTCAAACCTCAATGTTTTGTGCTCAGAGCAGGTCATGCATCCTTCACCTTGCCTTTTCCATAGCAGCAGGTACCCAAACCCTGCATTCAGTGGCCTCAAAACACACTTGAGAAAAGCCGATGCCGGTGTTGTTGGGGCAGCTCTGTGGGTGAGCGCTACTGTGCTGATAACAGCTAATGAGTTTACAGAATATCTCCAGCATGATAGCAGCAGCTGCAGCCGATCCCAGGGACATTCCCCAGCCACTCAGTGAGTCGTCAGAATTGCTAATCCTGAGGTATTAGTGATCTGAGGAAGAAATGGTGGAAGAGACACGGGCTGCTGCTTGGCCGGAGTTATGGGGGGTGTCTCCCCTCAATATAAAAACTCAAAACTACAGGAGCTGCAGAGGCACTGCATGTGCTTGGGAGGAGTGACTGCAAACACCACAGTTGCTTTTTTGTCTTGGTTTCTCAAGCTTCTGGCAGATTTAAGAGAGGGTTTTGTGAAGCAAAGAACTGATCCAGGGAGGTGGGTTGTCCAGGGAATGCCCAGACCCAAAGTCTAGGGAAGGTAGATGCGGATGTTGACCATCACTGGGGTCTTGACTACAAGTCTTGTGATACCTTCTGCTGCTCCCTGACTTCTTCTGCAGTTTCAAAAGCAACGTTGCAATTCCTAACCTCTCCTTTAACATCCAGGGCTCTGTTTCTGCATTTCCATGACTGCCTTAGACACCCCTGTAAGTTTTGAATTCCTCTTCTTAAACATATTTTCCCTTCAGGAAGGTAATACATGTGGAAGTGTCAGAACAGGCACTCTTTTCCCATAGGTCATGCTAATGAGCATCGCTGAAACACCGTCACCACTTAGCCACCCCAGAAGGCGACTTGCCATGTTAAGTAGTACCATGTTCCTCAGTAGAGAAAGATGAGAGCTAGGCCAGCACGTAACAGTCAAGTTATTGGATTTGATCTTCATCTGATCTTCAGGACACCTCCAATAGCCCATGGAGCAATGTTCTGTGATGCATGCTTCAGAGACGCTGTAGCCTCGGCTGTAATCCAAAATATTCCCAGGGTACTTCTTAAGTAAATATTAACACTTTGGGGGATGCCTGTATGGCGTGGCTCTACCACAGCTTTCACGTTCACCAGGTGTGACGTCTATTTGACAATTTATTTTCTGAAAAGCCTCAATCATTTCAAATCCTAGGGTGCATTTTTTTTTCTTTTTTCTTTTTTCTTTTCTATGGATAATTAAACTTTGCTTTATTCAGAGCCTTTCAAAGAACAGCTGGCAGAAAATAAACCCTCAAACTGCAAGAAATGAAGGAAGGGTTGCTTTTACAGAGACATCTAAATTATACACACTTCAAAAACAGAGCACTGGAACCAGCAAAAAGGAGGTATTTAAGTAAGGGTCCCTTGGTCTGTGGTTGCCAACAAAGACATTACTGCTACTGGACAGTGCTGCAAAGCCCTTTTTTAGCTCAATATAAACAGCCTTTTAAAATCCAAAGAAGTTTTTAAAAGGCTGTTAAATTAAGGTAAAGGAAAAATTGTAGCTACATTACACTGAAAGCTGCTCTACGAGCCAAGGGGAATGTCTCATTTTTTTGGCTGTATTTGCTACTGCAATCCTGACTGTTCATTTCTGGTGTACAGTTAGTTACGCTGGGATGCCGTTCCTACCAGATGCATCTGCTGAGAAGAAACAAATGGGAAGGGCTTCCCCTGCCGCAGAGTGCCCTAAGGATACTTTGCCCTCTTCCTATGTAAAAGGCAACATCACCATGTTCTGCTAATTCCTGCCTTTTTAAAACTCTGATGCTGTTCACATCAACCTGGAGGAAGAGGAGGTGTATTAGACACAAGCTTTTGTTTGTTGGAAGGATCCTCCAAACTCATGAGCCTCTGATCCTTTCCATAGCTGTGTCTCACTACTGACTCATTACAATGGCTAAGGAGCACGGAATAGATGTTCAGTCATACAGCCCAGCTTGATTTAATTAGCGGCATTTTTAATTAAACTTTACTATTAAAGTTGTAGCAGGTGGATGCTTATATAAAAATCATTTAATGAAGATTTCCTTGCCATCAAAGAAAAAAGGTGTGACTTCAGCTTAATTACTTAGACCAACAGAGGTAGAACGTGGATGTGTCTGAGAATTGGTTGCAAGCAGCGTTCATAATTCAACCACCAAATTAAGGCTGCAAACAGAGACACTTGCCCTGCACCCCGTGGCTGTCCCACAGTTTTTACTAGCGTGGTGGTTGTACAATTTGATGACAGCTGAGATACAGCTCTGGGGACATTTTTCCTGTTTACATTAAACAATTGATTAGACCCACAATTACACTGTGATAATTACTAGCTAGGGAGAGAGACTTCTGCACTAAGCAAGGAGGTAATAGGATGTTCTGTAATATTAGGTTCCCTTGCAATTCTCAACCCAAGAACCAGATTTATGAGTTGCCGGAACCTTGCTCACATGGAGCTGGGAAATTTGAACCTCATGCTTTTGACCATGACCAGGGTCCATTATGTCTGTTGGAGGGCCCTGCTGCAGAATAGGAGCTCCTGAAGTTCCCTCTTCCTGGTTCTCCTTCCAGAAAGGGGACACTTGTCTGGTTTGTGAGTCATTGCACGCTTGGAAGTAATGTCTAATTTGCCTGCTCATTGCCAGACACATCCCCAAGCTCATCATTTTCTACCAGGAGGCAGAGAGAACGGCCATTAAACTCAGCAGTGAAAGAAGAAAATCACATGCACAATTTGCTGCCTGTGCCTCTCCCCTGGGACTCCAGGGTTTAATGCAATTTGGTGTATCCCAGCCAGTGGTGCTTGGCTGCTTTTAATTAAAAAAAAATTAAAGGATTTATGTTGGGATTAAATGGGATAATTATTGATTGATCTCTGCCTTCTAAATTGAAAAGCATTTGGATTAATCAGCTTTTAAGTAGGAAATCATCTCAGCTCTGGACAGGATGCCAGCCTCAGGCCTTGCTCTTTGCCTCTAGCAGGGCTTTATTTTGTCCTCTTCTCTCAAACCCAATGGGAAATATTTTCCTTTCTTCTCTTCTTCTTGATTCATACTCCCAGCTTAGAAGAAAATTGCTTTCATTAAGACAAACTTTAGGTCATAAGTGTTAAGATCACCCTACCTTTGCAGGTTACCTTGCACTACCCACAGAGAACATCTGCCAACCTCTGCAGCATCCCAATGCATCTGGCCAGGAGGTCTGCCATTCTCCAAAACCCTTGTGGTGGGAACTGGGCAACCCACCTCTCAGGTAGGTCAAGTCATCATTGGAATACTCCATGGATGAAAAGAGCAAGTTTGTACCGAAAGCAATCTGTAGATCTGTCTTCTAGGTCAAGCAAAGCAGACAGCCAGATAGTCAGCTCGACAATCAGAAGGGACTTGTAAATAAAATGATGTAAAGCTTGCTCTTGGTTTAGTAATGGGACTGTATGTCCCATTACTGGGACTGTATGTCCCAGTAATGTATATACCACCCCACCTGTGCAAGCAGTTGGAAATTAGGTCAAGCAGGTGAGGAAGGTGTTAGGGCAATACGAACTAAAAATAATAATGGCACATTCAAAATAATACTATTCTCCATCCCCAGCTGCAGAAGTAGGCTGCTGACCTAAGCACAGTGTGCTCACGTTTCTGAATTCGTTCTGGAGCAGAAATAGTGTAGCTGTGTGACCCTCATCTCCACTTCCATTATTCCACCTGCATGAAAACAAAAGTTGTGTTAACTCCCAGGAAACACCAAATAGTGAATTTGAAGAAAAGATTTGCTATTTCAGGAGAAATATGATTTTAAATACCAGGGAGTTTCAATAGGATCTTCCAGCCTCTGAATAAAATTCCCAGTGCCAATGAGTCATGTTTCCAGTGCTAGAACTTAGAAGCAAGTTTTAACTTTACCCATTGTGAATGAGGAGAATAATGTCCACACCACAGTTTTTGTCTTCTAATTTGTCTAATGTTGGGAAAATTTCCTATTTTATTTCAAAAAGTCCATTTTTCCTCTAAAAAAAAAGAATCCCCTTTCAAAACTTTTTTTTTTTTTTAATTATTTCCCATCAGAAGAAAAGAACATACCCATCCAGAGAGACTACAGTTTTCTAGGAAGTATTTCTGCTGAAGTACTCCAATCACTGCCGTGCCGATCCAGTGTTGACTCACACGTGAACCTCTCCCACAGCTAATCTACCGGAGGTAGGTGACCTGGCAGCATGGTGGCAGATTACATCCCTCTGCAGATGTAAGGTAATTCATACTTGAAAGGATGATTTGAGTTCCTCACACAGTAGTCAGCTCTATATTAATTGGAACAGAAGACCTTTCTTCAGCTCAGTGAAAGCCGCTCCTCCACAGACAGACAAACTCAGAGAGCAAAGCATCCGTATTATTTCAGTCACACTCTCTGAGGACCCTGAAATTATAACCACCCTGGCCATAATGAATGATCCCCCTGGCCATAATGAATGATCCCTTCTGCACAGCCTCGTTAGGAAGAGTGTACTCAGAGCTGATCAGCCTAACTCACAAGCGTGTCAAGAACTACTGATGAGATTAGGTGATGAAGATATAAAAATTGGTGAACTATTATTTGAACTCTGAAGTTACTTGTATCATCTCAGTTAGAGGAAACAGCCAGTGCATTTTCTAAAGTAGCTTGATCCTCAGACTTCACACATCTTGAGTACAAGGCTCCCATAGGATGCCTTCTAATGGTCGTCAAGAAATGAATGATCATCACCAAATACTGACCAACTTCAGTGGGGCCATTCAAGCCTCTCTGCACCATACTCCTGGTCTGTGTACTGGTCTACATTTGGAGATGAGCACAAGGGAGAGCAATTTTGTCTCTGTGTGTAAGCAGGCATTTATGTACCAGTCTATGTGTGCAAGTCTGTGCAAGTACATGAGTGTCATGAGAAAGGGTGGGTACATGCATCCCTGTCCGTGGTCAGCACATCTCTCCACCATGTCCTCTAGCTCGTTCCATAGCGGATTTGATCAGGTGCAGCTCTCAGACGCAAAGCTACACGTGTCTCTGTGTCCCCGAAGTGCTGTGCTCCTCTGGGCCTGGTGCTGTAGAGCATGTGACATGGGATGCAGGCTCAAGGAGGTCAGCAGAAGTCACTCCAGACCTAGGAGGACTTGTTGGGCCATGTCGTACCCCAGCTCCTTCTGGACAAAGCAGCTCAGGTATTTTCAATACTTTCGGTTTATCCCAGGCCTACATGATGGTGGAAAACAAAGGGAATTTGGTTGTCTTTTTAAGGAGAGACTAAGTAAAACAATGAGGCACAATGAAATGAATTGGTTAGAGAAGATAACTGAATGTGCTTCTCTGCATAAGAGTCATTACATTAAAAATATGCAAGAGCCAGTGACATAAAAAATGAAAGGCTAGACATGCTACTTTGAATGCAGGCAAGAAAGTGTAAAATCAACTCCTCTTCTTGTCATTTTCCTGAAGTAAACAAGTGGAGCAAGACTAAGGAATGGGGATCAGAAGAGTGCTGACCAACACGATCACCTGCTCAAAGGAAATAAACTTGCTCAAGATCTTTTCAGACTACTGCATTGTGCCACTCCCTGTGGTGAAACTTAAACCCACTCTCAGATCTGTCAGTCAAAAGTAACTGTCCTTGCTTAACACCTGATAACCACTTGTCTAATGACCTCCTGGCTTGACCGGAGGCAGGCAGCACACTGAAGCCTTAGTCCCAGTTCAGATCCTGCACCTAAGAATAAGTCCCCTGCTGCTTTAGCAGAGACTCAAGTCGCCTGGAGTGCAGCTCTTCTCCATCTCCCACACCACATAGGGCAAGAAGAGGCTGAAGTGCTCCTTAAAACCTTGATTGGACCTGCCCTGAGACATGGGAGACTAGGACTGAGTTTTACTTTACCAGACAATGTGTAGCAGAATATTTTCCTTAACAGTGTCTTAAGACGTATTTTGTCCTCATCCCTCAGTTAACGTGCTTACTGGGAGTCTGGTGTTGTCATCTCAAAAACAAGAGGCACAATCCTACCAGTCAATCAATGCCCTTTTTGAATTTCCTGCTTTCCGATCTCAGAAGCCACGCATACCAGGCATCAAGTGCCATTTAAAAGCCTGCTCATGTGCCAGATATTACTTTCCCTGGAAACCGAGGGGAGCAGACAACATGCCGGAGGTCAACGCTGCTATTCAGGCAGAGAAACGGGCAGACGGGAACCTCACAGATTGCAGCAAGCTCAAATGCTCTTGCAATTTGCTCAGCAAGAGCAAATGCCCCAGTCCTACACCTGGAGCAGAATAATCCCGCACAATTGTACCAGCTGGGGACTGACCAGCTGGGGAAAGCTTTGCAGAAAGGGTCCTGGTGGGTAGTGACTTGAAGGTGTTTACAGGGGGCCCTTGTGAAGGTTTACCACATATTGGACTGTGTGACACAAGCAGAGCCAACATGTCCAGGGATGTAAATGTTTCCTTCTCTTGAGCCTCATAAGATTATCTGGATTACTGTGTCCAGTTTCAGGCTTCCCAGTTCAAGGTGGGGGGCGGGTATGATAAACAGGAGCTTGTGCAGTGGAGGGCCAACTCAATGGTTAGGGTGTTGGAGGATACAGTGTGTGAGAAGATGTGGGGAAAACAGATTTTCCTCAGCTTGGAGGGAAAAAAAAGACTAAGAGGGGACCACACTGCTATTTTCACCTACCTGATGTGGGATCAATAAGAAAACAGAGCCATGTTTTTTCTCAAGGAGCTCAGCAAAACAGTAAGACGCAATGACACAATTTGCAGCAATTTAAATTTCTATTATTTATAAGAGGGGGAAAGTCCCCAAAAGAGTGATGCAGCCTGGAACAGGCACCCAGGAAGGCTGTGCCATCTCTGCCCTTGCTGATATTCAAAACCTGAATAGACAGATAGGGCTCTGAACAACCTGATTTAACATCAAACGCTTGAGGCGGACTCTGCTTTGAGCAGGGCATTGGACCTCCAGAGGTCCTTTCCAGCCTAAATTATCCTATGATTTTATGGCACATTACTGTCTTCTGCCGCAGAAATCAAAGTTTTAAACCGCGGATCTTATTCCAAGAGCTCCAGGCAATCTTTCAGATCCCTTCAGTCCATGCTTTTAAACGCTTGCAAGGCAGGGACGAGAGACTGCGAATCTGATCTGATATTCCCTGGGCAGCGCGGGAAGCAGAGGAGACCTCATGTGTGTGCCGGGGCCGGTATCGCCGGTGGGGAGACACGCAGCACACTGCCATCTGGGACTTCCCACGCGAGGAAGCCCGTGTGCCGGGGGTTTTGTGCTGTGATAGCTGGCAGGTAACAAGAAGCATTAGCAGACAAGCCATGTCACTGGTCAGCGGAATAGGATATTTGGGCAGGAGACAACAGAATGACCAGATTTCTGGGTGATGCTCGTTGTAGGTTTAGCAGGTGTTTGCTGGTGGTAGGTGGACACCGTGCCTCGTGCTTGAGGAGCCTTTAAGGCAGCAACTGACTTGCCCCTGCAAGAGGCTGAAGCATCAATAACCCCTTACCATCTCCTTGCAGGCAGAAATTGGGGCAGGCAGTAGCTACTAACGTCTCTCCTGCCCACATCACCGTAACCCGCCTCTGCATTTACAGCCAGCCCTGGTACAGGGTGACTGCGCAAAGAAGGTAACCTTCACCCAGCGCCGAGGAGCCTCGCAATGCATTTCTTTCGTCTCCTCCCCCATCACTTTTCCATGACCTCAAACTCCCCCTGGGCACCGTCAGAGTTTTGAATGATTTATTCCAGTAATAGCAAAGGCCTCGCAGATCTCGGCCCCTTCTTCTCAGCGACTGCTGGCTGTTTGGGACAGCTCAGGTCACCAGAGGGTGCTGCTGGGGCCCTCCACAAGCCAGCCTGGCAGATTGAAAGCGAAATAAAGGTGCTATTCTGCCCCCGCTCCTTTTTTTTCCTGTGCAGTGACCCGTGTATTTTCAGGCAGGTTGGCCTTTTCTGCTGTGCACTCCCCATTCCTCTGACTGTAGGCTGTGAAAAAAACGCCTGTCTTTGCAATCTCAGGGTTGCAGCATCCCGGGGGGGACATGGTGTGTGCTCCCCTGAGGTTTTGCTCATGCTTTTTCAAAAAGTCATCCAGCAGCCTCTTGGTGCAGGAGAAGCAGGAGGGTATGTAAGGCTGAGTGGTTGACCACCGTTACAGATTAAGAGGGTCTTCCACCACCCCAGAGAGGAAAGGAGAGGTTGTCTGTGTTTTTGCGCACATGTATACATTGGCACAAGCACACACAGAATCCCTTAAAGCCAGTAAAAGCCAACGCATTAGTTTCATGGAGCAGCAGGGAAGTCCGTCTGGACCTTTTGGCTTCTCATGCTGAAAGCTGCTGTTGCGACAGATTATCCTAGCAGTTTCTGAGGAATCCTTGAATTTAGTCTTACATGTTTCTTTACTTGGTTTCAGCCAAGTTAATCCTGGCTGTCACTTGAGTTCAGTTAATGCTGTTCTACTCAGAGATTTGCAATTGTGCATAATGGGGCTAAAGTCCCTCCCTGCGATCTTCACGCTGCTTTCGGAGAGCTTCTGTTGGGCACGCAGGAGTCACCGAGCATTTTGCAAAAGAGTGCCTGAAAATGAATTCTGCAGTCCTAAATGAGCTGCTTTATAATCCTTCTATCTGCTTCAGGCTGTCTCAGATTAATACTATTTGCCAGTCACTTCCCCCTCTCTCTAAAAAAGGCACATATTTTTAGCCTCTCAACAAATCTGACACATTGGAGTTTCCCTTGTGTGTAATCCCACTGTCACCATTTCTAAGTATTTTTTTAAAAAACTCTTTTTAACTTCACAGAATCACACAGAATCACAGAATCTCATAGTTTGGAAAAGACCTGTAAGATCATCTAGTCCAATCATTAACTTAACACTGACAAGCCCACTTCATGTAGTCCAGGACTGGGAATTTAAGATGAGTAGTTCAAGCTGCTAGTGCCTCTGGATATATGTGCATTTATAATACTTGCAACAGACACAGCCCCCAAATTGTACCAGGGAGATAAAAAAAAAAGACCAACACGGGTTTGTAGCGTCACAGAAAGGCTCTTATTAAAGACAAGCTCTGTGGTGGAGTCAATGTCTCTCTCCTGCCCACGGTTTTAACGTGCCCTGCGAAGGCCAATTGTGGTTGTATAATACTGGCTCCGGAGCAGATGCTGCCGTGTTCGGGCTGACAGATTATAGCTGGCATGCACGACTAATGGAAGCTTTCTGACAAATGCAGCCATCCCCGTCAGGCGGAGGTTTGCAGCGAGGCAGCCGCTCTCCAGCCTCTGGCTCCGGGCACACTTCAAAAGGGGGATGGGAATGCAGACCAGAGCAGAGGCTGCAATGGGACCCGGCGCTTGGCTGGGAGCAGGCAGCCTCCCAGAACAACAACAAGAAAACCCCCCAAAATCCAGAAAATACTCTCCTACTCGACCCCTGTACAGCTGGAGGTGTACCGTGGGCTGTAACTGATGGACTGTAACAGTTGTCAGGCACGAGTGTCTCGTTCGGAGGAAGACGATATAGTGCGTCCAGGATGGTTGGTGTGTTCCTGTGGTTGAGTATCTGATTGAGTATTTCTTCATGTTCCTTGCGATTCACCACGTTTGGTATATCGTGTGTCTCATTACCTTTTTCAGCGCCGTGACTTGGCCTTGTGGCATGTGCAGCATAATGCCACCACGAAAATGGAACGGGCCCTTATCTCAGTGTGCTGGGTACAGCTCCGCGATAGGCTTTAACACTTAGGTATCGAAAGGCTATCTTAACAATCCCAAATCTGCTCTGACTCTGCTGCAGAAAATCCCACGTGTCATCTTTTGGTGGCAGGGGCTTTTTCCAGGCAGGTAGGAGACAGGAGGGAAGCAGAAGCAAAATCTCCAGCTGCTGTTCACAACAGCTCTGCTCCCATCCCCACCCTTGAGAGACTTCCTATGTCTGACTGATCAGCGCCAATCCCTGCTATCCCCCAGGGGCCGCAAACGCAGCCTCCCAGGAGTCCTGCAGTTTGACAGACACAGCCGTTGCAGTCTGCTGTCTCCTGACACGTCCCTCCAAAACCCTGGGCTGCTACATCGCGTTAAAGTGATGGACGAGGAAGAGCTGTGCCCAGCGGATTCAAACCACTCCTTGTTAATGCTTGAAGGTTGCTTCATGTCTGGATCCCATTAAAAAAACCTATCTGGTTTGGTTACCGAATAAAACTCATCCAGGCATAAGACTAAATGAGCAAGCATTTCTAGTAAGACCAGTATTGTCTGGTTCGAAATATGTGCCACTACTGATGCCCTTATGCTACCTTTACAGAAAAAGCTAAGCCATACCAGGGATAGGTTCCAAATGGATCCTTTTCCTCGTGAAATAAAATAATCAACAGGCCACCTCCTATTTATTCCTGTTTGGCCATTTCCAGCTTCACCTCTTCTGTTATTTTCTGACGTCAGACAGAACAGGCCTTTTGCTATCGCCACCTGCATCTGAGTCAAACACGGAGATGAGAGGGGTGGTACATTCCCATGGCTTACACCATGGGACATCCCATCTGTCCGTGTGGAGCTGTGGGAGAACTCCCAACTCACCTCAGCCACTTCCTAAATCCCCACTGAAAAGGGGTATTTCTGAGAAGAGCAAAAGCAAATCTGAAAGGTATGCAACTGCCTTTCAATTTGCCTAATAATATCTCTTGGGAAGGTCTACCTAGGAGATTCTTCCTACCTTCCAGTCTCAGCTGAGTAGCCACCTCTCCGTTTGTGGTCCTGCATAGTGACAGGTCAGATGTGTCGAAGCCTCAACCAAGAGAGGATTGGACCTTGCTGGGCTGCAGACATGTGTATTAACTTCTAATTAACACTTTAATCATTCATTTTTTGCCCTGCCACCACCCCTGTGCACACACACATTCCATCCATCCATTTCTCAAAGGGCACAGAAAGCAGATTCCTCAAGGGGTTAATCTGCAATATAAGCCTTTGGTTGCACTTCAGGATCTTCTAGGGCTAGGTACCAGCGGTACCTGATCTTGCTTTAAGTCTGCTGCCTTGCAGCAGTCTAATTAACACAGCACAGAGGTCAGAATGGGCAGCACAATTTACCCAAGACAGCAGATGAGTCAGTTCAGAGAGGGCTCTGTGCTCATGTCTGTGGTTACATTGCCACCAGCACCTGAACTATGTGATGCCCATCTTGCAAAGGCATGTCTACATGATGCTGCAGCTCCCAGCAGTGGTGTTACCAGAATAAAATCTTGGGCTCCAGCCACTGTCCAAACCACAAAGCCTCCCTTCCCTCAGTAAACAGCAGCTGCTTCTCTTCCCAGAAGTGACCACATTTCAGCAATGGCTGTCACAATGTAAATATTTTCTAACCCACCAGAAACACGTGGGCAGACTGTGCTTAAGGGTTTTGGTTCTTAAAGTGAGAGACGCAAGTGTGGAGCTGGATGGTCTTACAAGGTGTATTTGTTCCTAGGGAGTGCAAGAGCAAATGGTCACGTATTTGCTGTTTAAGAGCAGTGCTGTCAGCTGGATCCAACTGCAGACGGTTCAGTCAGTTCCTTATGCAAGAATATTAGAAGCATTGAACCACAGGAGGAAGAGCAGTGATCCTTTCATGAACCTAACTGTAGCAGAAGAGTGGCAGCTCCATGGTGCCATGCGCGGACAGCGCTGCTGGCACTGGGGAGCCCGTGCCACGTGTCTGCACCCCAGCTCCTTGTGCTTTCTTTGGAAAGCAACCAGAGATGGGACTGCAAGTCATTGTGACTGCACAGCGTTCTGACAGTCCCACAGCCCCAGTGATCTCCAGAGAGGCCATATTTCACCGTCTAGCTGGAAGGAGGCTACAGAAGAGATTATTAACATGACCACTACCACCAAAATCCTCTATGCAGTCATTTTCTCAGCCTGTTCTGGGGAAAGCAAATGTGACAGAGGGGCCAAAAAATGTTATGGTAGATCAAGCAGGCTTCAGGTAACATCTTTCACTTGCTGCTTCACAGCAGGATACTTCTGAACCTCCTTTTTCAAATTTTCATGAAGTTGGACACAGTTCAATTGTCAATGGCGTATACAGAATATCTAGTGTCACTTGAGGAGATTTTAAATGACCTTGGTTCTTCACAGCGTCTGCCACCTAGGGCAAAGGCTGTCTTTATTCATGGCCAGAGCCGGGCTTAACATATGGAGTCCAGCAACGCGTTTCAGAGGAGCGGGCTGGATCTGGGCAGAGCTGATGCAGCTCGCCCGTCTCTGCAGCCAGGGTTGCGCGGTGCTGTGCTGCAGCCGCCCACAGCCCTCTGCTCACTGCTGCCTTTAGCAACGTGGGGATGCTCTCAGGTGCCACAAAATCCCCAATGGACAATGGACACTTTCACCTCCTGGACATGGTAGAGCTTCAGGCTGGAGTGCTACTAGAAAGCAATTGAATTTTTTGGCCTGCAGCGCTGAGAGTAGTGCCAGGGACATCTGACGTGAGCCGGGGGCCCAAGCCTGACCAAGGCTTGAAATTATTTTAGCTTAAATCTTAATGAAACAAAAAGCAGATAAGGAAACGGTGTATTTGGAGAGAAAACTGCAGAGTCCAAATATTTGAGCATGATGCTTCAATATGATGTCTTTGGCCTAAGCTGCCCTTAATAAATATACATGTAGTTTTGGTTTAGTCAAAATGTTTAATATAAAGTTGACCAAAACATTTGAATTTGCAACTTTGTTCAACGATTGAAAGCAAAACATCTGCTGCCTGCACTTCTCTTACAGAAAGTCAGGGAAAGTCCTGGCAGAGAATCATTATTAACCAGCAATGAGCTGGAGACCTCCATGCTGAGAGATAGGGGGGTGGGGGAGGGAAGAGAAGAGGAGCTATGGTGTTTCTGGAGAGCACATCAGCATGGCTGATACCCCTGGGCTGCCATGTGGCCTCCCGTGGAGCATCTCATGGCCTGCTGAGCCTTGAACACTGGCCATGAGCGACGCAGGACAGACTGCATCTGCCCTGTGGCTGGAGGACATCAGTTGTCAGTGCCCTTTTGAAGGCATCTTGTAAAGAAAAGAGGAATCCTTGACTTGTTTCCCCCTCTCAGAGACCTGGCTCTTGCCGAGCATGCAATCTTTATAAAGACTCCAAGCGTCAGCAGAAAGCTGACTCCTGGAGCTTGCCCACTGCTTCTCACGCTGATTTGTGGCAGAAGATTACATTTGCTCTACATAAAAGCCTTTGCTTGTGCACAGCTGAATGATTACCCATTTTTAATGTGCGATGACAAGGACGACTGGGTCTTGAACCTTTTGGCCCTGCTGCAAGATCACTTTTAGCCTGCAGAGCTCTTTGAGCTTTCCTGCTGCGTGTGGCAGGAGACATACCAAGATTTCTTAGATGCCTCTTTGCTCTGAACAGAGGGACAGCTGCTGTTACGAGAGATGCCCAGAGCATCCTTTATGGATCAGCAGTAGTCATGCTGCACGCGGGGAGAGGAGGAAAGCTGATTTACTGCTGAGTCAGATGCCTTTGTCTCACTCTGGCCTTGGGTCCTGTGATGATGTTGCTGTCACTAGCGAGACGAGTTCTCTCTAGCTCAAGGAGCCTCCTGCCTCCTTCCGTGATCCCCTATAAACAAGAAAGGAAAGAGATTTAGCAAGCGAGAAGCAACAATAACAGCAAACTGCGCTTACATCTTGGGTCGCCAGCTGCTTGGGGCAGGTTTCTAGCCCGGCAGGTTTTCTCCACAGGAGCGGTGACTGCAATAGTCAGACCTGCTTTGCATTCCCTGTGGTCATCTTCTTGCAAGCCAGCAGACATTTGAACTCCACCAATATTAGATTTTGTGGTCACTTTGTAATGCAAGTGTAATTGAGCCCTTTTGTGGTTTTGGCTTCATTAATGTTGCACTCGTTTTTATAGTATAAAATAACCTACCTTCGCCATCCTCTAAAAATGAAGAGCATGTTTTGGCTCAGGCAAATATCCTCAGAAGGCCAGGATGGAGATGTGGAGTCCTCTCCAAGTAAATCGCTTTCAGAAATTCCTCCTGCAGCCATGTATTTCCACGTATACACACATACGCATGCAGAGCTTTGCTTTTCTGCTTTTATTTTTTACATTATGAGATTGGTTAGACTTGTGGAAAAAAAAATAAAAAAATCATCAGACAACCATTCCCCAAAGATCTCAATTCCTTGGAGCCTACCAAGGAGGACTCTCAAACCAGAATATACCGCACTTTTTTGTGACTTGGCAAATCAGCCAGGTTTCTCATTGGGGCTGAACAGATGGAGAAGCAGCCTGTCTGGGGAACTTCCCGGCTTGCTCCCCTGGTGTTTGAGCCCTTTGTCAAAGTGATTATTCCGATACCACTAAACCAGACATGGCCAGGCACAGACCTCAGTGCTCTCACACTATCATCTGCACAACAAAATTGCTCTGAGTGCTGCACTGCTTGCTCCCTGTGTGCTTTCTGGTAGTGGTAGCAGCTTGGTGGTGTCCCCAGGTCATCCTATGCCACCCATATTTAATCCTCCTGTACCCTCATACCCCTTCCCTTTTCTCATTGTTTCTCTCCTATAATCAGCTTCCTGTTCTACCTACATTTCTTTTCCCAGCAGCTGTTTCACCTCTCAGAAGATCTTGAAGCTTTGGTGGAGGCTGGTCTAGCAGCAAGCCCTGATAGGTGAACAGTGAAAGACGCCTGGAACTGTTCTGCTCTGGGTCAACCCGCAACTCACTAATGTGTTTTTCAGGGTTTAGAATGGCCAAGGGGTGCTCCAGCTAAGCAGTTTGGAAGGTGAGAACCTGTTCAGGGAGGTCAGAGTTTAGTCCTGCCATGCTATTTAGCCTCTGGGCAAGAAGAACAACCCAGAAGACTCATTTTGATTACCAACATAGATGTAATCAGTATGAGTTGGAAAACACAGCCCAAGATATGGTCATGCAGGTAAACAGACCTGCCTGGCTCACTGCTCCAAAACTGCAGATGTCTGAGGTTAACAGGGAGCATGTTCTCATGCTGCTTACCTAAATCCTGCAGTCAAAGTAAAAAAAAAAAAACAAACAAAAACCAAACAAACAAAAAACCCCACAAAAAACAACAAACCAAAAAACCAAAACCTCCGAAATTAATGTATATCCTTACAAACAGGGAAATCAGCAGAAAACTAGTGCTTGGAAGCAGTGCAGGGAATCTCAACCATTTTGGAGGAGTTGGGGAATAAAGTGTGTCTCATGTTGGATGTGTAGCATTGCCTTGTGCACAGTTGTACAGCAAGTGCTGTAAGCCAAGGAATGCTTGATTCATAGTGAAGGGACCACCTCCTCATAGCTTTTGTCAGTGACATGACACCCTTAAGAAGATCCGTGTCTTGCAGGCAGACCTGTCTGACCCCATTAGCTTGGGAAGGAGATGAGTGTTTGGAATGGAAACTCTTATCTTGGCTTTTTCATAGCCCAATAAGACAGAGCACCAAGGTGCAAATATCAGAGTGACTCATAGCAAGCTGAGCTGAAATAGAGATGATATCGAAGCATTAATAACAGCATCTTTGTGCTGCGGCGTTTAGAAAACCAGCTTTAGTGATGGCAAAGCAGAGTAGAAGCAGAGTTAGAGGGTTAAGAAGCTGGTTATGAGTGGGTATGACTGGAGACCATGAAGTCTTCCTCTGTCAATAAAGGGATTTATTTGCTGAGTAGGTGATAACATCAAACTGACACCCCTGGAGAGAAAGCATCCCAATTTAGGATAGCATCACGAGTATGTTTTGCCAGTCGCTATGAAGATATTTACATGCATTTAATCCACGCAGTCAGCTGGTGCAGGAGTCAAAGCTCTCAAATTAGAGCGGGGTAAGGACCTTAAGCTTCAGGCTTCAGAGATTTGGACACAGCTCTAAGACCAGAACTGTGATACTTGCAACCACCAACTACCTACAGCAAGAACGAAGAGGGTTACAAAAGCTCAGATTGCTGATAGCAAACATCATCAGATAAAAAGATTCCTACAGGATCATGTTTTATCTCATTCTTTACTCTGGGAAGCTCCCGTTAACTTTTTGGAGTTTGGTCCAGGACAGATAGCTAAGGAAGACACACCCTAGTTGCCTTCGTGGAAGTGATAATATGGTTTTACTGAAAAGCTTCTCTTTCGCCCCACACCAGTTCTGAGCGTGTGGACTAAATTCCTTTCAGAGGAAACCAAGGAGGATGGTCCACTTTGAGCATGAAGAGGTGTGCTTTGTCCACCCTTCCCAATACATATTGCGACACTGAACTGACTTGAGAGGTGTAAGGCAGCAAGTCACCCCCTGCTCCCCATGTCACGTACAACCTTATAAAGCAACAGCCCTACAACCCCTGTTGGATTTGGACAGGGGCCACATTTACCACCTTCTGGAGCCTGCGTAGCTCTTCACCTTCCCCCTGTCAGTGTCCAGGAGTGTTTCTATGCCAAACACTCCAAGAATGTAAAGGCCGACTAATCTTCAAGCTGATCTTCCCACCCTTCCCAGGGAGGCTGAGGTGTGAGGAGATCGCAGCTGCCGGGTAGCAGGTTCACACTCTGGCCCCTGAAGCTGTTAAGTCCTTGAGATCCTACCCAAAAATAAGCTCTGCTGCCTTTGTGGATTATGATTCCCAGCATATGCACACCATATGCAAAATGCAAGACCTTCTCATGGTGCAAGAGCATGGGTCAACAGCGGGGTGACAAACTGAGGCTTTATCCTTGGTGGTCACACCTGACTTGTGGACACCTGACCAGCTTACCCTTGTACCATGCACTGCTGTTTTCACCAGGGACAACTTATCTTCAGCTACGCTAAAGCAGCCCAATGTCAGGCTCAGAATAGGATCAGAAACCCCGCTTCAGCCAGTGAGCATTTCCTTTTCTGGTTAACCACTAAAAGCTTGCAGTGAAATGAAGAAGAGCTCCCTGGAGTCTAGCAAGCCTCCATGTAAGAGAAGTTAGAAGCTGGCCTCTGTTGTCTTCTCAGTAGAGAAAGTGGGATCTCTCATTTAGCCTGTCTCCATTGCAAATGTTATTGCAAGGAGCTATTGCAAGGCACACACTCCTGGCAAAAGAAATTTCACCATTGCTTGAACGGCAAAACATTTAGGCCTTAAACCACAGTCTTTTAACTGTTTTTTCTTTCTTATCCTATATCAGCATCCAGCTGTGCAGTGTGCCCTATTATATGGAGAGGAAACAGCTTGACTTATAACTAACAGGGGTAGCAGCACTGAGTTTAATATTACAGGGTGTCAGAGGGGCTTTCCTCTGACAATGACAAGAAAGAGGACTTGAATCCAAGTCCCTCAACACAGCCCTGAGTTATAAAAACAAAATAATGAAAGAGGATCTTATTTTCCCCGGACATATTTTCTAGCCCACCTCACCTTCTCTCTTGACTTACTGTACCACATTGCTTTGTGACACACTTTCTGGGAGGTGAATCCGACTGTTGGAGCCCCACGTGCAGGAGCACATCCAGACTGCTGCCCTCTGCACCTCCCCGCTGCCTGGAGAGGATAGTCAGGGCAGCCTTTTGTGCAGTGAAACCCGGAGGCTGGAGAGCCCGCCCAGCTCAACCCGGCAACATTTCTATGGGGATAAATGAACACTGGAGCACCAGCCTCGCAGATAAGCAGTTATCTGTGCTGTGCACACATGGAGGCATGCGTCGTGGCACTGCGGGCAGCCCTGAGCTGCTCACAAGTCTGCATCACTGCTGATGCTATCGAGACGAGCATCGCCTATTGCAAGCGATTTACGCCAATGTCATCACCACTGAGCTTACCCCTTCACCCCCCCCCTCCCAACCCACTATTCAATAACTGCTCGTACCAAAGCAAATCAAGGTACTTGTATACCCCTACTCCCCATCTTGCTTCTCCCTGTATTTTCTCAACTCCTCAAACTTTTGACGAGAAGCACTTCGCAGAAGTGCAGTGAGGGAGAGAGGTACGGGGATGCTCTTAGTTCTAAGGTGCATAGCCATCCTCTCAGCTACTCATAGAAAACAAAAAGTACAATCGCTTCTGTCTCAAGCACCTTCTGATTCCATAGGGAGGGCAATCCAAACATATCTCAAAGCACCAGAACTAACAACATCTGATTTCCCATGTTTCTTGCTATGGAATTGATGGTCCCTGGTGGTTAAGCAAGTGCAAATTAATTGTTCCCCATACAAACCGAGGCATTTATAAGATCTGCCCTCTCTGTGAAAATGTTTTGTCTTTTCTTAACGCCTGAGCTCTTTTTACAATCTTTCCTGCTTGCTGAAGCCTCACAGGGGATATCTCCCCAGCCACTTATTTTCACAAAACTCATAGGAATTCACTTATCTTTGAGGCTCCCACCCCTCCACCAAACCTTCATCAGACAGAAACAGGCCAGGGGCGAGACACAGGCAGATGCACATGGACCCTGTGAGCATGTAGCTTGTCTCCACAGAAAGCCAGACAGGTCCTCAGAGGCACCTGCCCTCCTCTGAGGTCTGATATCACTATCAATCTCCCCCTTCTGGATAAAGGGCTTCCTTCTCCTACCGCACAAGCGAAACAGCTATCTTCACACCATTTCAGCTACAGGCTTTAGAGAAGACTCGGAACATCTTCAGCACCTCAGCACAGTGCTCCTGAAGCGCTTGTCACATCTACAAACCTCCTCCTGCACCGTCCAGGGCAACCCACCTTCAAACCACACAGCCCCCTGCTTTGCCACAGGCTCAGGAGGACCTTCTTCTCTTCTGCTTCCCTCAAAATCTTTCCAGCAAACCTCAGAGGAACTCCAGACCCCACAACAAACCCAGCTAAGCCCCAGAGCGTCCCGTCAGTCCCCACTCTCCTAACAGGAGAAAGGAGCTTGTTTAAAGCTGCCTAGCTCTTTCTCTGCCTTGCTTGGCCTGTGGGGTAAGGCAAGCACAGGTGAAAATGATATCCACTCCTCTTTAAGGTTTAAGGTGGCTGTGACTGCAAGTTGTGGTCTTCAGTCTTCAACTCAGTAAAAAAAAGAAAGCTAAATTCCTCCAAGATCAACAAAATGCCTTTCAGAAACAGCAGGCGTGCCTTCCAAATATCACCACACTCTGTTGTGAGAAAATGCAGCCCTTTGCACCAGCCTGTGGAGGAAAGCCACCCCAGAGGTGCACTGGGGATTTATCCCTGCCCCCAGACCTTGGCCCATGCAGGTGCAAGCTGGGAAACAGCTGCAAGGATGGACAGCAACCTCTGTGATATAAAGGTGCAGAGCAGTCATGGGATGTGTAGGGCTTCTTGGGAGAGTACCTGCTCTAGAGATCAAAGTGTGAAGGTAAGCGTTGCCTAACATGAAGCTCTTCACCTCAGCCTCCAGTGTTTCCACATCTGCAGGGAGCAGGTTCAGAGCAGTACCTGCAGTCATCGAACCATAAGATGTTTAAGGTGGGAAGGGACCTTAAAGACCATTTAGTTCCAACCCCCCTGCCAGGGTAGGGACGCTTCCCACTAGACCAGATTGCTCAAAGCCTCATCCAGCCTGGCCTTGAACACCTCCAGGGATGGGGCAGCCACAGATTCTCTGGGCAACATGTTCCAGTGCCTCACCACACTCATAGTGACAAATTTCTTCCTAATATCGAATCTAAATCTCCCCTCTTCCAGTTTGAAGCCATTACCCCTCATCCTATCACTACATGCCCTTCTAAAAAGTGCCTCCCCATCTTTCCTGTAGGACCCCTTTAGATACCGGAAGGCCCCTATAAGGTCTTCCCAGAGCCTTCTCTTCTCCTGAGACTGAATAACCCCAACTCTCTCAGCCTGTCCTCATGAGAGGTGCTCCAGCACTCTGATTGTCTTTGCGGCCCTCTGGACCCTCTCCAACAGGTCACGCAGCAGGGCTGCAGCTCCTGCAAAGAAAGGGTGTGAACAGGTCTGCAGCAAGCATGTGGTTGTGTCTAGAAAAGAGCCTGTGTAAAGGAGGCAGCACTGGGCTTAGGGTCAACTTTTCCTTGTGCGCAAGCTGCAATTGCACAAATGTTTTCTAAAAAGCCAGCCCTGCATGACCAGTGAGCTTTTCTCCTTCTCAGATGTCACTAAGACAAACCACGCTCCCGATTTCCTCCTAGTAAGACTTTGCTGGTCCTCAAAAAAGCCAAAAATTCCTTTGCACTCTAAGATGTCACCGAGGCCACCAAGGGCTGAATTGTCCTATGTTGCATTGGGCCCTGTGACTCCAGGTTCGTATCCTCTGTAGAAACCCTTATCACCTGCACAGCTTGTCCCTGAGCTAAAAATGAACATTATTTTATTTACACTTGGTCTGCAGGTTTGGGAAGATTAAAAATTAAGACAAATGTGAACAACTGGGACAGTCTATATGAAAAAAAGGGTTGGAAACCTGGTTCCCCTAAGGGCAATTGCTAAATTCCCTTTGGCTTTAAAGTAACCAGGATTTTGCAGAAAACACAGATGTTTTAAAGCACAGGTAACTAGTTCAAGTCGCCCTTCAGCAGAGAACAGCATTTTAACTCCTTTTAGGGCCCCTTTGCATGATTTTATCATAACTGTCTCAATCTTTGGTCTTTTCCTCTTAAAGCCCCAGGTTTTATCCTAACATAGTTAGAAAAACAGAAAGCTTGAAAATATGACCAGGACATACTCTTAAAGTTTGGGAGAAATAAAAATAAAGTAGTAATAATAATAATAATAATTAAAAAACAAAACAAAACAAAACAAAACAGGAGACATTTCTTTTGAATTAAAACCTCACTTTTCAAGCCACTCTGGTGATGTTTAAGCACTGGATTATGGTTTCTGGGACTGTGCAGTATTCAATATGGTTATTTTCTAGAGGGAAAAACAATCTCCGATGCCCTGGCCTGGCCGAGACTTGCTACCCAACGTAAAGCAGCGAGATGCCAGGGACCAGACCCAGTGGTCTCAGAAACTTTGCTGCGGCAAAAGCATGTAGGTCCAGGAGCGTTCAAAGTCCTGTTTGTCAGCTGGCTAAAATAGCTCGTGCGGAGGTGCTGACAAACCCGTGCCCACACTGCAGCCCGACACCTCCAGCCCTCGCGGGGTTATCGGTGACGTTTGACTCCCAAGCATTTTTTCGCTCGCTGCCAATAGCTATTCCCCTTAGACTATTTGCTTTCGCATGCTTTCCCTTTGACACGGCTGCTATTTCTTTGCAATATGTAAACACTCAGAAGGATTTCCATGTTTGTTCTTCACCCGGCGCGACCGGTCTTTCGCAGCTCGCCGGGAGAACTGACATGAAGAAGCAGCCGTTTCACAGGCGTTTAGTATTTTTGTGTGTGTGTGTGTGCTGTGCTCCTGTCTGTTTTCTCATTTTAAATCCAGTTCTGCTAGTGTCTCAGCAGAAAAAGGCATTGCTGTTGTCAGAAACACGACAGTTACTGTTATCCTACATGGGCGTCCTTTAATACTAGAGCCCAGCGGAGGCTTCGCGCTGCAAAACATTTTTTTTTTTTTTATTTCTCCTCTTGCTACAGCATCTTTGGATGATTGGAAAAATTCTTTTTACATTTAAAGCAAGCTGCTAATGTGTGGCTTTTTCTGAGACAACTGCCTGAGTTTGCCAGTGCTGCTGTAACTCTCTGTCTTAACGCAGATTTGTTTCCAAAATGATCCTGGTATTTAGTAAGACAATTTGCATCAAAACTAAGAAGGAACAGTAACCGCTAAAAAAATCTCAAGCTGAATCTGGAAATTGCAGGCCCTGACTCTGATCTCATGGATTTCACACAGGTTTGATTTAATAGATCTGTGGCTTTGTAAAATCAACATAATTTGACTGATTTAAGAAAAAAAAAAAAAGACTATGAAAATTTGCATTTACTGAGGAGTCATAAAGTCAGTCCTCCAGATTCTTTGCTAGGGCTGGAAAACAAGAAATACCTTTGGCAATTTTTAAAAAAGATTTTGTCATGAAAAATGGAAAATCTGAAAGCCTTTAGAAACTTCCCCAAGATCTGCATGAAAACAAGGAGACTTCCGTAACCTAAAGCAGCCCCCAGCACAGTGATGGGAACACATGTATAGGAGTTAGGCAATTCTAATAAAAATCTAGGCATGGAAATTTTCATACTAGGGATTATGACTCTGAATTTCCTTCCACAAATTCTAACCAGGAATTGCCTTAACTAACCTGACATGTCTCCACAGAGAGTTGTCATTTCAGCAAACTGCTCCTTCCAACCAGAAATATCTTGCTGAAAATTTTTCAGACAGATTTATTTTATACACATGATTACTCAGAGATCATATTATTATATGGCATGTTTTAGCAAATACTTATTAAAAATAAAAGTCTTTTCCACAAGTCAGACTGCCCCAGGTCAATGTAAAACATGATTATAACCTGATTTTATTAAACTAATTCAAAGGACTGAGTGGACCTTTCCACTACAGTTTAAACCAAGTCAATTTTGATCTGTTTTAATATGATTAGGAACCTGCCACGTTTAAATAGAAATCAGACCACTGAAACAGGGTTACCAAATAGGTGCTAGCCTGGATGAAGACAAGGCTGATTCAATCACTGCTGATAACAGCTAAGGGTAGTCCGTGTCCCTTCTGAAGCTCCTTACAGGATTAAGGCATGTATGTGTTGGGAAGGATGTTACTCTTTGTTTATTACAAATTTTAACACATAACTAATAAAATAATAACCAAAATGCAAATCAATGTAATTAAACTGAAAAAAACCCTTCCATATTACCATTAAGAAAATCGAATTTATATATTTTTTTTAATCTCTAGGTGGGATCCCATGTTTCCAGTAAACCTCTTCCTCCTGCAGCTAATTCCCCTGGGCAGGATGGGTTGAAATATCAACGCTGGGCTCATCCTATAAATTACTGCCTTGAAGAAAAGCTTTTGGGTCTGCTTCAAATTCATCTGAAGTACCCAGAAATTCTCCATCGATTTCAACAAGCTTTGGCTCAAGCCTTTAATGCCCTGTAGTTAGCCTTACAATGCAAGATGAACTGGAGGGGTTTTCATTGACAAGCTTTCTAACAAAAGTCAACCGTGCACTTCCCAAACAAATGTGCTGAAAAAGAGTCAGAGAAACCATAACATAAATGTTGATTAAAAAAAAAGGCACAGGAAATATTTGTTATCCTTATTTATTTAATAAAGAAACATAATAAACTTGATTTTTTCCAGGTACAAACAGCTTAATATGTCCTATGATATTGGCTGATTTTTTCCTTGCTCTTTTCGTAGCTTGAGTGATTCATGTGGTAGCCTTTATTCAACAAATCAACAGAAAAAAATGGTAGCACTCACCATGCTTATAGACAGTGTGGGCCAACTATTGAGTTAGTGTCTTTAACTAAATCACTGCACCGGGAGGTTGTTGTATCATTGCTAGATTCGGATCGGCATCTCCATTAATAAAGATCTGCAAGTGAGGTTATTTGAAGTTTTTGAGTTGAGTTCTGCATACCATACAAAGACACCATTCCCTCTTCAGCTCTAAAGAAATGCGCCACAAAACAATAGAAAACCCAATAGAAAACCAACCTTCCAGTTACAAAGGTTTTGAAAGTAATTTACAATTCAGTTTTAGAAAGTTGCACTGTAAACATCTATAGTTAAGACCCTCTTTCAGATTTTTTTTGCATTATAATTTTTTTTTACAGGTTTTGGGTAGAAGACAGGACTGTTTGTAATTGCATCAGTACTACAGGGTCTCACAGCAATGACAGTGAAATGTTCAACGCAAGGGTGAAATGACCAGAGGAAGAGCTCTTCTCTAATATAATCACCGACCAGCTAATCATCCCATTACATCCCGTCCATTACTGGGCCTGACTTTTAATAAGAATATCAGTTGAATATTTTCTAATATAAGTTGCAAATAATTAAAATATTTTTAAAACTGCATGACCAACACCTCACTGCTGAGTGCAGGCTGGCTTTTTCCTTGGGTTTTGAACGGTTTATATCGTATGTGAAAAAATCATATAAGAAATGTTCCTTTTTCTTAGTATTTTTCCCTCTTTTTTATTCTAAAGCTTTAAAAGAAAAATAATTTTGCCAGTTGTCAGCCAATAAATGCTTGTTCAGCAAGCAATGAATGTACTATTTTCTAATTAAACAGTTTCATTATAGGCAGCAGCTCGTTGCTAATGATCAATAAATCCCATTGAGAAGAAAACATTTTAATCAGTAAGTCGTGTCCTCTGAGTGTCAGCCACTCTATAAACTCACAAGATACATATATATGTATAGATATACGTATGTGTGTATATATATATGCATATAAATATAAAAATCGCATACTCTTTCCGGGTGATATGTACAGTCAGAATAACATTACAGCATAAATACACAGGGAATCTGTATAAAGTTTCTCTAATTTGAGAAGCCTTGAGCAATTTTGGTTTTTTCGGGGGAGGCTAGGGTTGGGGAGGGAGGAAGGAATAAAGAGTGTTTTCACTTTAAGGAACGCAGAGTAGTTCCCTTAAGTTAGAATCTAATTACATACAAGATTTAAAGGCAACAAAACCTCCAGAGGAACAGCCCTATGTTACACACCATAGACATGGGGTTAAAAGGGCAAGAGAGCATGATTATAATAATACTTATATAGTACGTTTCATTCCCTTATAGCACTTTGCAACCAGAAAGTCTTACAACACCCCTGTGAGGTAGGTAAGTATTATTATCCCCATTTTACAGATGGGTAAACTGAGGCACAGATGGGTTAAATTATTTGCCTAAAAATCATGTAGTAAGGATCAGGAATAGACCCCAGGAATCCTGATGGCAAAACCTCTGAATTAACCAGTAGACCACTCTCAAGTGAATGCCTGAGACACCTCTCAATGAATGGAGAGAATATATTAGCCCATATTTACACAGATATATCGTCATCCTCTTGACATGTTGTCTCTACATATTATGACTTGTTTAGAGGACAGATAACAATGGCCATAGTTAAACTTGACTGTAACATGTCGCTTTAATTCTTGTTGCCAACCCCATGTGGATTTTGACTCCTTTACAATCTGGGATGTAACTAAATGTCAATGACAATACACCTTAAATACATTCTTGATATCTTTGCTTCTCCAAGGTGAAAAGCACAATTACTCTTCCTTAAAGTGCAATGGCTCATTACAGAAATCTCAAGATTTTCCATGAAGCCCAAGCAAACCCAAGTACAATCAGTCTGAAGGTGAAAAAGAAAGAATTTGTCTGTAATGATGGACTTGCCTCTATATTCCGTAAATACTTTCTGGCATTCTATCAAGACTGAAAATTTAATAATAAATAATAATCTATGTTAGCACGTAAAACCTCTAATACTTTTCTACAGCCACACATCCACCTTTCACCCCACTGTCATTTCTTTGGCCTGAAGCTGATGGACACATCAACTGTAAATACTACTTTGCCTACAGGAATGAGGATATATCTATTTTTTAGTAGATTCTTTTTATTTGTTCCTGCATTTCTTGTCCTTCCCCAGCAATCTAACGTTACCATCTGAGAAAATGGAAGATGGACACTGAGTAGAAAGGATTCAAAACCTCAAAATTTACATACAGATCCAGAGGCAATTCCCCTCCCACCTTCTTGATCACACTGTAGCAGCCATTCTGCATGATCCAATTGGCGTTGTTTTTATTAGTAGCAGCAGCAGCAGCAGCAGCAGTAGTAGTAGTATTTTTTGAGTAATATTGATGCGCGGAGTTTCCAATAAGGCTGCTTAGCTCAGTGTTCCTGGGGAAAACGTAACCTATCCCACTACCTTAACAGAAACTGCCAGCGTAGATGGTGCTTTGGAGCACTACACACAAACGTGATGCACTACTTCTATGGCGAGTTTGACTGCGGTATTCAAAGCAGATTCTTGAAACATACTAAAAAATTAGTGCTTTTATTAACAGTTTTACAAACAGAATCAATTACTGTCTAGTTTCCTGAAGGATAGAACAAGCCATTTCTCTCATTATTTTGACATCATTTCCTTCTCTGTATTTTTGTATTTCTGCTGATGAGCAGTTGCAAGTCCCAAGAGGGAGGGCTTAGTGTAATAAACAGTTAAAATGTTGCTAATTTGATAGTTTACTTTGCAACAACTTTCCTCTTCAAATGATGGGGATCCCGCAAGTTCCTATTACCTTGACTCAGAGTTCATCATGAAGAGTGTAAGCATCATTAATCTCCATGGAAAAAGAGACTTTTTTTTTTTGTTAAGTAAAAAAATATCAAATATAATAAATTTATGAAAGACCATTCACAACATATACAGTAAGTGTTACATTTTGCTACAGCAGCTGTGATATTTTTTTTTCTTTTTAGAATGCAAGGTCATACATCGCCATAAGTAAACACACTAATATGAGTAAGACCTTAAATGAATGTATACAGCCAGGCTTTATCTGTGGATAGATATACACTGTGTTTACTGTTTTACAGTCTAGCATATTCTTATTCACACCATTGATATAACAGCTATGACCCTGCAAAAATTCTTCCTGTGCATATATAAATATAAATATTGAGCCAAGTCAAAAAGAGCAGGGTCAAAGGTTATATGACTTATTAGATTCCTGTAGTTAAGGGTAAAAACTCCATTGTTTCTTTTGCAACTAATTTTTAATAAGAAGGCTGCTTCAATCATTGTGTAGTTACAGCATTACATTCTGTAAACAATATTTTAAAGCATTCTAAACAAACATTTAAACAATTGATTCTTTATCCTTGTCAGGCGAGAGAAGACAATCTATAGCCTCATCGCTTTTGCTCGAGTCCGTCATCTTCAGCTGGAGATTATCACTCGTACCTCTGGTGACGCTGTCATAGGATGGAGGGAAAGACGTGGAGGACAGAGTTTCTGATTTGTCTATTGGCCTGCCGTAGTTTTCGTTCATCATGAACGCAATAAGACCCTCCTTCTCAGGTGCATCGTCCTCAAGGATGCTGCCGTCAAAAGTTCTGTGCCGGTACAAGTAAGATGCCTGCTTCATGGAGCGCCGAAACAAATGTCTCCTGTAGGCCCGCTGGATGACAATGGCAGAGACCTCTTCTTGTTTCCGTCTGAGAGTTGTTGTAATCGGTTCGTAAGAGATCTTAGATGGATTTGCCGCCATGAACTTTTCTTCCATCTGTATTTTAAGGGCATCCATCTCTCCAGATTCTCCTAGCACCCTTTTTGTAAAAGCAAACAAAATATCCAAGCAATGGATCCTGTCTCCACTGACCATGGGCAGGTCCATTGCTATGAGTTTGATTTTGTTTGGTTTCGCTATGCGCAAAGGTTCTGACAGTGCATCTGCAAAGTCTGAAAGTGCAGAATACTCAATAAACTGAGTGGCTTCAGGGTCAAACTTCTCCCAGATTTCATAGAACATATCAAAATCATCCTCGCTTAGAGGCTCTGTACTTTCCTCAGTGGCTACACTGAAGTTCTCTAAAATAATGGCTATATACATGTTTACAACAATGAGAAATGATATAATGATATAAGTAACAAAGAATAAAATCCCTACGGCAGGGCTTCCGCAGTCTCCCTTTGAACCATTTGCATTCGGAAGGTTTGGGTCACAATACGGTGGTCCAGTGTTTAAAATAGGATTGAGAAGACCATCCCAGCCCGCTGACGTTGTGATTTGGAAGAGACAGAGCATGCTGTTAGCAAAGGTTTGGAAGTTGAACATGTCATCAATCCCATACTCCTTCTTAACATAGGCAAAGTTAGCCATGCCAAAAATGGCATAAATGAACATAACCAGAAAAAGCAAGAGGCCAATGTTGAACAGAGCAGGTAGGGACATCATTAAGGCAAACAGGAGAGTTCGAATTCCTTTGGCTCCCCGGATGAGTCTTAGGATTCGGCCAATCCGAGCCAAGCGAATGACTCTGAAGAGTGTAGGAGAGAAGAAATATTTCTGGATGATGTCGGAAAGTACGGTGCCTTGAAAAGAAAAGAGACAAGACAGTGAATTAGCACATGGGAAATAACCCCAGACTTCCCTTTAAAGCTATCAGTAACGACTATGGACAAAAATCAGTGAAAAGTTCCCCAGATTGGAAGACCCATGATAGTGGGAATGGCATTGTCCTTAGTGTTTTCATGCCCATTTAATCCATGCAAACTTTGTTGAGACTGAGCAAAGGTGTCAATGGCAGCAGTTTTATTAAGGGAAAGCTTGTCTATTGGGAAGGAGAAACCAGGATCAACTCAGATAGGACACAAATATCTGCAGCTTTTGGCCATGACCCACCTGAGAAATTTATCCTGAGGGCAGCTGTTCAGAATTTTTCTGATATGACAATATCTTTTTCTGTAAAATATTTGTGAGTCAGCACTGAAACGCTGGTGTGCTGGGCCTCTTTTTCTGAGCCAACACCAGTGCAGTGCAGGTTTCTACTGGAAATATGCTTGGTTGGTTGTTTGCTTATCAATTTTTCCAGTTTTCCTGATGGGCTGGGAGGGAACTAAGGGCTAAGACTAGCAAGGAAATGAGCTTGCATCCCTGTAGCTAAACTCTTCCTACAGAAACAGAGCAGCTTGCTCCAGACTGCCTAATTCCAACAGACCCAGGCTGCACTGAGCTGTGCTGAGCTCACGTCCCCCCCTCCAGCCTGGGAGAGGGCTCACTGGCATGGCCAAAGTCCTCTGACACTGAAACAACCTGGTTGATCACGGGGCAGCACTGTGACCAACATGACAGCTCTGGTTAACTGGCTGCTATGGGCATATCCAGAGCATCCAGCATCAAGGCTCTGATGACGGAGCTGTGTTGTAGTGATGTTCCCTGGGTGACCCAAATCTGTGAAATCCAGGTGGTCCAAGGCTCCCAAAGCACAGGCTGCTCTCTGGGCACCAGAGATCTCCTGCATTGGGATCTTGCAGGTTCCCCAGTCCACCAGAGAGAGTTCAGAGCAACAGGACCATCAGTCAATGAGAAGATGGCTCTGTTTTCCTAACATGATGCTTTTTCATTCACCTATTCCCTCCTTCAAAATGGAAACTCTTTTGGAAGACCTGAATTTCTGAGTTCCTTCTGCTCACTGGATCAGTTGATCATCTTCCAGTTGCTACTGTATTTCCAACTTCAATGCAAACTCTTTTGGCAGGATTTCAGATTCACATTTGACCTGCACTTCTGCAGCACCTAACATATGATCTATGGCTGGGGCTGCAGAATAGCAAAAGGCACAAATTAACAATAAACTGTGTTTTTCTGTTTCATCTTTTGGATATACGAGGGTGTGGACCTCTAGTGGCAACAGGGCTGAGAACAGCCAGATTCACTGCACCTGCCCAAACCTGCCATGAAGGGCTATTTCACACTGATGTAAAAGTAAAAAGCAAAACAACAGCAGCCTGCACGTACCCTTTTCATGTGGCTTTTTTACTTCTCTGTCTTTGGCTGTACTGCAGAACTGGGGTTAAGTGTACGGTGCCAGTTCTGGACCATGTTTTATCACCAGGAACCATTAAGTGTACATTGAAACCAATACTGTGGCATGACAAACCTCATCATTTCACTGATCACACAAGTTATTGTTAGGCGGTATTATGTTGTATTATTTAAATATTAAAAAAAATATGCTTAGGATCTAATTCTCTGAGTTGAAAGTGTATTTTATTGCATGAAGCCTTCAACTTTGCCTAATTAAATTTATATCTGCCTTTTTAACTTTGGTGTTTGGGTGAAAATCCAGATTCACCTACCTACGATAGACAGAATCACGACGACAAAGTCAAATATGTTCCATCCATTGGTGAAGTAGTAGTGTCGCAGAGCCAGCATTTTGATGATGCACTCCCCAGTGAAGATGGCAACAAAAAGCATGTTGATTTTATGGAGGATGTTCACTTTTTCTTGACTTTGGTCATCTGTTTCCACCATCATGGTAACCATGTTAAGGCAGATGAGGATCATGATGGAGACATCAAAGGCTTGTTTTGAGACGACATCAAAAATAAAACCTTGGTATTTGTTCTAGAGGAAAGGAGAAGATTTAGTTAGGAAATTTGAACTGTGTCAAAATGATGACATCACTGTCTCCTGATTGATCAGAAAGTAGAGGAAAATAGACAATGTACTGCTTCTGATTAGAACTTCATAAAGATGATGACGAATGGCTGGATGATAGTGTTTTCAAACCCATTTACTCCTAATGCTTCTTGGAACTACTGAAAAAAGACCTTGGACTGGGGCCATGAATTCATTCAATGCAGGCATGTGGCCACTGCCATAACTGCATATGCAAATTGGACGCTTGGTCAATATTGTAGAACAATGGGAATTCTTTACCACACAGGTCACTGCACTTGCAAATACTGTCCAAAATCAAAACGTGAATACTAAGTGGCTTTCATGTGGGAGTGATCACCCTTCCTACACCAGGAAGTTGAATTGCATTCATTCTATTAGATAAATATTCAGCTCAGATAATTCAACTGAATTATGCCATTCTTACCAGTGGCCTTGGGATTGGCTTTTGAGGTTTCTTAGATCCCAGCTTTTTCATTGCATTATAATACTTTTTCTGTTCTTCTGTCATAAAGATGTCTTGGCCACCTAAGTATAGGGTGAGAACAAAGCTATTACTTTTGATGAAAAGAGCTCTACTGCCTCCATCCAAAGTGCAGGGCTGCCTCCTCTTCTATTTACTTATTTTCCTTTTCATGTAGCTTTCATCAAAATATCTAAGAAGGGCTTGATGAGATGCAGTGTTGGGAGCTGCTTAGTGCGTGGAGGTGAAGGGCAGGAGACACAGAGCATCACAGACAACCAAGCAAGAGCAAGCCTCAGGTTCTGTTTGCAGTTAAGGTAAGTCCAGGGCGAGAAGGAAAAACAGAAGAACCTCATGACTTTGTTTAGAGCCTACAAAGCAGTGAGAAACATAGCTCTCAGGCCAGGATGCTCCCCCCTGACCCTTACTGTACCCCAGGGTGGGGACGTGATGGGTTGAGGAGAAGAGGTTGAACCACTCTGAAGGACAGTGGTATTTGTGCATGGGGCACACCAGGGAAGTCTGTGCCTCTGCGGCAGAGTTTGTGCCAGAGATCCCATCTGCGTGGAGCCGCTTCACTGCTTTCTGCGGGGAATATAACCCCCCAGCCTGTATTTTCAGGACGCTCACCCTATGGGGTGATGAGGGGCTGCTGCAACTGTGCTCGTGTAAAAGTCCTGCAAGACGGTTTCTGTGGCTGTCCTGTCAATGCCACTCTCAAGGCTAACATGGAAAAGCCGCTGCCTATAAATCTATCCCTTGCCCTGGACTCTGCGGCAATCACAAGGTGCTGTGTAGCATATGCACTACTTATCTTTTTCTTTTGTTGGTTAAAATTGTCAATGATGACACCAATGAAGAGGTTCAATGTGAAGAAAGACCCGAAGATGATGAAAATCACGAAGTACAGGTACATATATAAATTACATTCCCATTCAGGCTGCTCCTCACACTGCAAAGGGAAAAGGGAAGAGGTGAAAATGACACCATCTCTGCACATATCACAATATTAATGCAGTTAAAAAAAAGTTATACTTTAGCAATGAAGATTATGAAACAGGAAAAACAGTGTAACTCCCACGAGCAGAGTCAGCGCTCCTCGGTCTCTGTTTGAAGTTTACTACTAGCATCTGCAATGCCACGGTCCTTTCAGCGACATTTCACAACACAGTCACAGCAATCACACTGCTTCAGAAAGTGCAACTTCAGAATAAATCCTATAAAATGTTCTCAGTCTGAACCCAGAAGGGAGAAAGAATCAATTTTCTGATTATCCCTTATCTTATATGAACTAATGGTACTTATAAGAAGCAAAAGTATGATCGCAGTATAATTAAATGCTTCTGAAAAACACTGTATTGAGAGTCAGTATATTTAGAAGTACAACCTTTCTTTTATGAAAAGTAAAAACGAACAAGATCTCTTGCTGAAGGACTGAGCAATGCAGTCCAATAGCCTCAAATCACAGGTATCACGTTTGGCAAAACTGCTCAGATTTGCCCCACCAGCTCCAGGTATCTAACCAAGACGCCAGAAGCTCGCATTTCCCTAAATGCTGCATTTTCTTGTCTGTAACCCATGCGTGTCACTCAGCAGCACGGAGGATACACACAGGTGTACATGTAGTACAAAAGTAAATCAGCACCATGAGCTATGTTGTGCAAAGGTAATTCTCTGTCCCTATGATGCCATGAGGTTTTTCCACTCTTGATGCCTCCGTCTAGGGCTCAACTCCCTGTTACTCAACTCAGCCTGTCAAATTCCCAGTACCAGACAGCTACCTCAAAAATTAACAGTAAGTGTAATCTTGTTCCTTTAATAAAAAGAGGAACAAGAGGGAAAAAGAGGGAAAGGAGCCACCAGGTCCTTCAGTAAAAAATAAACAAACCACATGTGATGTAGGAAGGGAAATGCCTTTTTTTGTGTGTTTTGTTTTTAAGGAAACCTGAAAGCTGAACGGGATGCAGGTAAGATCTGGGCAGTCACAAGTCCCCAGAGCTCCAGCACATCTCAAGCCAGAGCTGGAAGCTCAGCCCAGCCTCTTTGCCT
>NW_009649031.1:757837-766798 GCF_000708025.1 Charadrius vociferus
CCCTGCCAGGAGCTCCTTCACCCTCCTTAAGTGGAGCTGCTGGTTGCAGAGAAGAGACTTGCTCAAGGTGAAGATATAGTGAGGGCTGAGTACGTGGGTTACAGGGGAATGTAATTTAAACACAGCACTTTTAAAGAGGTTCTATTATCCGAAGTTAGATCTGTGGAAAATTTGGCAGTCAACAGGGAGAATGGAAGAAACAGAGAGGACAATTTAGGGTCTTGGTAGACTCAGTCTCACCCTGGAGGTGCTGCTCTGTGCCGGGAGTTATGCAGTACAAATAGATAAATCAGCAGTGTAGAACCGAGGGCTACATTTGTTCTAGTCTCAGGGTTGTGATGCTTCAGTACCAGCTGCAAAAAAATGAAGGTCTGCAAATGTCTCAATCAGAGTAAGACAGGGACTGGCAACCTGCATGTAATTTTTTAATTGTTGTTGTTAAATACCGTGAATGCTACCAAAGTCAATGGAAAAGGAAATTATTCATTTCCTTGTTGTGACCTACCTCTCGCGAATCCACTGCAGCATACATAATATCCATCCAACCTTTAAATGTGGCCTGAAAAAAACCCCACAAAATACATAATTAAGCATATACAATAAACATATCTTGAAATGATGATACCATGTCTCTGATGAGCTTTCAAAACGCAATGTTGAGCACATTCTTCACAGTTAATGAATTGCCTCTCCTTTAAAGCAATATGTATACATGATTTTATATTCATTTAGACATTTAAAATCATTCCAGAATGGTTTTCTGCTGGATTCTCTCATTTGTGTTTTCTGATTTTCTGCTGTAGTAGAGAGAAAACAGAGGTTTTAAAAAGAGATTTTAAAAAGGAGAGAAAACACAGCAATGAAATCTTTGGAAGTTTTGACCTTAACAATTTCAAGTAATGAAGAGGTATGGCTGCACAGAACAGCTCAGAGTGCTGTCCTGCGCGAGTCTCAGACCAAGTGAGATGGATCCCATCCATATTCAGACTGATGGGCAGTGACTACATTGTAGGATCCCACTGACTCTTGGATTCTGCCCTCTTTTAAAACAGGGTAAATCAAGGCAATGTCAAAGCCCAGGGAGTCGCATAAATCACAGCTGACTTGAAAGAAGCAGAGGCAATCAACACCTGCTGTGAGCCTGGTCTTGGAAACTCAATCTGCTTTGCTGCTCAGGTTTTATTGTTTTTTTTTTTTTTTTAAATCAGGGTTTTAATTTATTTTTAAAAATTGTTTAAATGAGGAGGGATTCCACAGAAATTAGTGTCTCTTACTCAAACCTGCAATGAAGAAAGGGCAGCGACAATATTCCTACGAGAAACAAGTAGAAGAGATTTTTCCTAGCAAAAACATGACTCTCTGCTCTCAATATATGCCTCTCATTAGACACAGCCTGATGCCAAATGTACCCGGCATTTGGTCTGACTCTGGCCTAAGCCACATTGCCTTTATATTAGTTCTCTTGGGTTGTTTCTCATTTGACTTCTGACCTATTTAGACTTACCTTGGATTTAAAATCAGCGTGAAGCATTTTTAGATTTATTCTTTTAATCAGAATTACACTAGCACACATAAAAGACCCACACCCAATATTTTTTTGCATCCTACTGACGCTTAGGTTGAATTTTCTCCTGGTGTGTAGACACATAATTCCAGGTAACACTAAGAGGAATGTGGCCAGTGGTTCCCAGGAGAAACCCAGGCATTTGTGTAGAGCTAGGTACATGCAGTGGTCTTAAAAATGTTCCATTATACACTCTCTATCCTGGAGGTAACACCGCCTGCCCATTTCCATCTGAAGGCTATCGAGCCAAAGGAAAATGTTGTACAAGATGTCAACCATATTTCTCATGGAAGTATATATAAAATAAGGTTTCAAAGGTTGCATTGATTTTTATCTACTGGTTGAAAGAGATTAAACTCCCCAAATCAGAACCCTTTGGAAAATGTATTCCATGGTACTGTGTGTTAAAAAACACTTTAGATGTAAAGTGTTTACAGGAATGATCAGCAGTTTTATTGAAACAAATAATTAGTTGAATCTGTCATGCTGATCCTCCTTAACTAATATTTCCCCTTTTTGCTGTTCTCTCTCTAATCTGGTGGAAGATTTTCTGGTGTCATTACGGCCACTTGTAGCTTCCAGTTCAAAGTGCCGTTCAGGAAGGGTGGATGGAATGAAACAAGAAAGCCTTTCCCTGTGGCACAAAATTATATGATCTTAGCCTGTATTTTTCTCCCACTTGGGATGAAATCTTTCCTCTTGAGTAGCTATTTTACCCCTCGATGTGTACCACAGACACAAGAGACTCTACTGCAAGGCACTGTGGTTTACAGTGATAACAGATGATGAAGTGATCTGACAAAAATAAATATTAAGAGAATGAAGTACTGTGATTTTCTGGTTTTCCCAGTTGTCCAGAAGTAAGAGAATTAAAAATCCACAGGGCTTCTGGAAAGCTTCCCTAGACACTTCATCTGCAGAGGGTAAAAGATACTGAGAATGAAAGAAATATAACACTGGGGAAAGAAATTATTTATCTGGAATTAGTAACCACTTACACTCTGGATAAGGAAGTGACAAAATCTTCATGGGAGTGTTTGTGATATTATCCTGCCTGGAAGCTATCCAGAGAAACACCATTTCTACTGAAACTGTCATGTGATGAGATTATCTACCGATAAACTCATCTTGGGATGGGATTACATTTTGTTATTTGACTGGTGGTTAGAGCAGTAATGCAGTAAATGGGGGGGGGGGGGGGGGGGGGGGTGGTGCCTTATGCAAGCTGCCCCCAAACCGTTTATTGTATAACCAAATGGTGCCTTAAAATAAAACAAACCTCTAAATATGTGAGGCTTGGTTTTGTTTGATTTTTTTGTTTGTTTTTGGTTGGTTTTTTTTTTCTAGAAAAGGACTGCACTAGTACAATAAAAATATCTGCTTTTGACAGTAGAAATACCGGTCTTCACATTTCTGAAATGCTTCTTTAAGCATTACTATTGGTGAGAGAAACTTCTGAAAGCTAAAACAGAGCCACCAACAGTACAGCCAAACTACACATATTTAAGCTGGCTATGCTAACTCCACTATCTGCTGGCTTTTCTCTTGAATTTTTCAGTTTGTTCAATTCCATCATAGCAGCGATTTTATACAGAACACCTGTTTTATGTTTATTTTGCGTTAAGATGCTTTGCTGGGGAGGCACCACCGAGCACTGGACCCACAGGAGCACCCCAGAGGTCTGCAGTGCGCTGGGCTATGTGGGCTCCAAGAGCACTGCCTCTGCTCCCCTTGAATTTCCACCAGGAATTGCCCGTGGAAATACTGCTTACTCCCGATCTTTGGACACACGGAGAAATCTACCCTGGCGCACAGGGTTTGCTCAGAGGCATAGATTTTTTTGTGCATTTTGCATCCACAGTGAAAGTAAAATCGAGCATTAAAGTTTACAGAAGTGCAAGAGATTGTGTAGCTCAGTAACTTTAGACACACGCCACTGTCTCATGACCATTTTGTAGCTGATTTACGAGCTCGGTCATGGCTTCGAACCTGGCATAAGGGACTGATTTAACTCTACACCTCCTGATTGCTCTACTGGTCTGGGAGTGCTTCTGTTATCTTCCTGTTCCTTACCCAGAGTCCCAGAATGACAAGGAGTTGTAGGACATATTAGATGTAAGTCTGTTCCTGTCTAAGGAGAACTTTTCCAAGCAAGCCAGACGGTGTGTGAGAGACCACTTGTTTTCTTGTTGTTCCTCAATAGATGCTGAAATGTTAAGATACGTTGCAAAAAATACATGGAGGTTATCATAACATGAAGGGAAGGATTCTGCAAGGGAAATGCAAAACTCCTACAGGAAATTTAAGATATTTCTTTGTTCACCTCAAATGCAAATTTATAGAACATAGGTTCTGTGATCTGCAAAGCAATTCTGGGAATATAGAAAAAAAAATTACTGAAGCACTGGGTTGTAGCAACAATTATTTCCTAATAGATTAGTGTGTTAAGGGTGTTAAATCCCCAGAAAAGTGAATCATCCCTCTTGCAAATTAAAAAGTCATGATAATAAAGATCTTCTCCTCCCTGTGAATAAGGTATTTCTCTTGCTTGTAGAGTGAGCAGAGACTACCTCCTGCTTTAGTAATCCACTGTGAGACATCCCGCTTGTGCCTTGGAGAAGCTTGAAACTTGACTGACCACTTCACATGAATGTTTTCTCAGAGACATTAATTCAAAGTGGCTTCTTCAGAACAACCTGATGGATGCTAAACAAGGTAGGAAAAGAGCAAAGGATATTTGGGGAAAGTTTCGTGCAGTTCACAACTACACTGCCAGAAAGTTTGCCTCTGGATAGTAGCGAGCCTTAAAATTTCCATAGTAGCAACTTCTCATTTCCTTTAAGGATGCTATAGAAGTGAAGACAGAACATTAGGCAGACAGCTTTGTTTTACGCATTTCCATTTGGATTTTCAGACACATTCAGGCATCCAAAAGTAACTTCAGAATCACTTAAAGAGTGTGTTGCAGCAGCTGAAAATGTCAACAGTCAAAAGACAAGTCCCACTTAAAAGCTCATATTTTTGGATCCCGCAGGGTTGTAACCAAAATGCTTATCTCATCATTGCCATGCGCTGTCTCAGCGTGCACAAAGATGCATGGATGCGTCTGTCTCTTTAGGAGAGCTGAGCTGTTAACTGATCCCCTGCAATTCCTATGGTGGTTTGCTCATGAAATGTGACCCCAGATGGAGCGTATTTGGCAAGGAGCACCTGTAACCCACACTCCTTGGATGGAGTCTGGCAAAGGAGATCCAGATGTTCGGGCCCCTTCCCTGTGGGTGTCATCTTTACACTTTATTGCCTAAGACTGTCGTTAGCAGCAGACATAAGAGCTCCAGGTGCAGGATGAAAGTTAAAATCAATCCCCTGATGGCATCTGGCTCCTGCCCTTTCTCCTGGATGAAGGAGCCAGCACCTGCCACAGAAGCTGAGCAAGGTTTCAGGGCTCTCTCATTTCCTGCCATAATCACTTTGTCCAGCCTGCACAGACTCTACATTTGTGGCACTTTTATAACTCTGCAACTGAAAAACCTACTTCTCTGCTACCCAATCCAGGAACACAGGTTTGCAAGAAACAGGAAGGGTCATCCAGTCCATTTTCAGCTGGAAAAAAGCAGTGCTAGACCGTCCTTTTGTAAATGTGCCGAGATCCACCTTACAACCATTGCTGATCCCAAGAGAATGCAGTCCCACCTGCTGAATGCGGCCAGTGCCAAGTGCCCAGGAACTGATACTGCAGAACAGTAGAAGAGACTGTTTCAGGATACTCCTTAGGCAATGTCAATTTATGAAAAGTTGCAGATTTTCAGAAACCTGGAGCTTGAGTCTTATAAAAGAAATTGTGAAGGAGTAACTGCTACTCCGATGGAGGTTTTTTTTTCACCAAACAAACTAGGCACCTGTTATGCAGTCGTGAAGGAGATAAGAAGCTTCAGGTGAGGCATAATACTTTAAACCTGGAAATTTTTGCTCAGCTAGATTGGATGTTTAAATAAAAGACAAAGAAAGCACTATATAGAACGGCAAATCTAATTAAAGACATTCAAAGTGAATTAATCCACCCTGCATGGGTGAGCTGAATATCATAATTACATGCAAAAGATAACAGCTTTTGCTCTCAGCAAGTTCAGCTTTATGTCATGGAAAGAACCAAAAGTTCTAACCTTTCTGCTTTCCAGAGGGTATGAAAGCAAAGACTTGATGAACAGTTCTCAGAAGATCTCAAACTCAAGTGTATGAGTACTAGGAAAAGAGTATATAAGGATAAGCATTTCTGCAAGAAAGGAAAGCTACTTCCTGGAGCCATTTAATGAATCTGTGATAGAGTAAAAAAGATCTGGGAGAAAGCAAATTTGTGTAATGGGAAGGAGAAGGCCTGGCAGATCTGATGAGGGACCCGTGGGAGGCTCATGCCCTCTGGGAAGGGCAGGTGGGGGCCTGGGGTGGTACCCTACCACACTGCAAAGTGTGGACAACTGAATTGAGCCCCCAGCATGCAAGTTTTTATCCTAGAAGCAAGGAATGCCATCAGAGGCACTTCAAGACAGTAACCTCCCTGTCCAAGGATGTAGCAAGGGACTTGTTTCACTCTGTGTACGTAAAATGCAACACAAAAAACCATCCCTAGTGCATACCCAGTCCTTCTCATCACTAGGCTTCAGAGCAAATTAGGAACAAATGAAATAAGTATCATTACCACTATTTTACATGAGGGCCCCATGGAATTGAAACACAGAACAATTTGTCTAAAATCACTCAGCAGTCCAGCAGCAGAGCCTGGACAAGAAGATGGAGTCTCCTGTGGCTCTATCTGTTAGGTCGTGTTGCATCACAACACAGTAAATCTCAGTCCATCTTTTACATTTGCTGCTGAAATAGGTTGTAGAAGTGGCTTACTTCTGTCTTTATAGATCAAATATTGCCATCATCTTTGAACCTCAACAGTGTCTTCTGTGATATGCTCTCATCACCTTTCCAGAGAGATCAGGCTGTATGGAGTTACATCAATCTGATCACCACCACGTTTCATAGTTAAGTTCTACCTGACTTATTATGTTCAGCAGCTGGAAGTCAGGTGAGGAACCAGAATGAGAGGCATCAGTGTCCTTCTAATGTATCTCCATGGAAGGTGAGCAGAGGACTCTAAATTAAGACTTCTCTGTAACTCCAGCTTTATGCAATAATTTCAGTTGAGTAATTGAAGGTACTGTAACATCATTTTTTCCCAGCAGGGTATAATGAAGTCCCAGGCAGTTCAGGAAGGCCAGTGCACTCTGTCTGCATGAACAGTCCTTCCTGCACCATGACTTTTTGTTTCTGGAACTGAACTTTGCTCTAGATTACAATATTGACAAAATGATCTTTAATTCACCTCAATAGTCCAATCACTTCTGAGGCGACTACATTAGTGATGCACCAGAAACTCAAATTAAAACCAGAAGCCGCCATAAATAGCTGCCATAAATATCTAGAGGCCAAATTAATATGCCAAATATGACTCATTTACACTTGAGGAAAGGCACTCCCCTGATGGGTAAGGCTGAAAAACCCAGAAAAATATAGAGGTTAACCTGAACCTATAAGCTGATGATTTCAATAGGCACAGGCCACATTTGTCCATTAGTTTCTGGTGGTCGCACTTACCACTTGTAGCAGAGCCAGGTACCCAGCACCAACATTATCGAAGTTAACTTTGACTTTCGTCCAGTAAAATGTGCCCGACACATTATAGAGTATACAGTCACTCATGTTGTTAATAATTTTAGAGTCTAAAGGCATATCTCCTTCTGTCTTATTAATGCACTTCCCAAACTTCCCAGCAAACAGGTTCACTCCCATGATGCTAAAGATGAGCCAGAAGATAAGGCAGACAAGCAGAACATTCATGATGGAAGGGATGGCTCCCACAAGTGCATTGACCACCACCTTGGGTGAAACAGGAGAGAAAACCAGAATTAATGTCAACACTTACATAGACACTTCGCTAACAAGCTGCTGTGCAACCTTGATTAACTAGGCTGAACATGGTGACAGGGGGATAACTACTAACACTACCTAAGGAGTCAGACCACCATTAAAGGCTTCACACATGATTATTTTTCCCTTTTGTAATTGAATAGCTCGTCCATTGGCATCAAGAGGATTCTTTTAATTCAGGATCAATCTGCACAGTCATCATGACCTCTCAGATCCTAGTGGATAATACACTTCAGTCTCTAAAAGCCATACAATTAAGTGGAAATGTCTGGGGTACATCACAGGGTCTTCTAAAAACAGACCAAAAAAGTTTTCTGAAATCTTTTACTGAACTCAGGCATCCGTAGTCCTTGGGAAGTGAACTTTAGCTGTGACAAATTTTGCTTATTTAAATAATAGCTGATTGAGGCATACTGTACTAAACCAGCTTCCCCTGTCTGTTCAGTATGCATGATTAAAACAGTGAAACCATTCTAATTTAACAAAAATGCATTATCTTTTTCCATGACATGCTGTAATGTTCCTACACACCAACCTAGGCAGGGTTGCAAACCCCTGTGTAAAACCATACATTTTCCAAGGGAAGCACGCTGTCACAAAATGCAGTTTTCCCCTTCCTGTGTCAGCAAGTTTTCTCCATATTCACAGCTTTTGGAGATTCTGCCATTGCACAGTCCAGGCAAAGCTGGCAGATAGCATTGCTGTGGACACCAACCCCACTATACGAATTTGTCTCCATCTCTGTCTCATAGTTTGGAGATTAAAATCTGGTAGGCAGACACTAAATTCTTCCCCTTATCCATCTACATTTCTGAAACTGAGACAAGGCGATATTGATCCCTAAAAATTAAATTTTATTCAATTGTGAATCTGATTATGGAAAATGTCAGCTCTTGTTTTCTCTCGCATTTGTGTCCAATTTTCTGACAAGCTAATAATGTAACATTCGTTTCCCCATCATTTTTGCATTGCTGAGGAAGAAAAATACCCGGAAGAGTGAAATGGTTTTCATGCATGTATAGCAGCAGCTTCATCTACAATATACAATACAAAATTATGTAGATCTTTCAAAACACAGATTTATATTTTGCGCATTTATGAATGAAGCTAATTTTCACACAGGAAAAGCTGCTTGACCAACTTTTTAAACTTTTTTTTTTTTCTGTATAGGCCCATTCCTGATGACTTTTCAATTTCTCTCTTTTTTTTTTAATGCTAATTTTATTTTTTAGTTTTTGATGTTAATCAATGTCTAACTTCATTGTTTTAAGGTCAAAATTTCTGTGTTAACCAAAATGACAAATAATTTCCAAATCAAGGGCTTATTTGGATACAGCCTCAGCCCTCATCAAAGCTTTCCTTTGCTGCTCTGCGGGACAATATTTGTGTTCAATTTTAATCCACGCCAGCGCAATGCCACT
>NW_009649031.1:766857-908202 GCF_000708025.1 Charadrius vociferus
GATTCGGCAGAGCAAACGATGGTCATGCCTGCGTCCTGCTTTTTTCCTTCTGCTGAATTATGTTCGATGGCTTGTAGATAACAAACCATGACATGAGGCTGGAGCAAATCCTGTAACACCTCTCTGAATGAATTATTAACAGGGGGTTTCATTCTTCCCTCACTGCTTCTGCTCTTACATCAGTGTGATGCCATTTGGTCTGCTGGAAGCACTCCTGATTTGCACTGAGACAAGTGAGAGGACTTGAAGACCTGAATACATAAGGCAAGTTCTTATCATAAACTCGTGTTAAAAGTTCAGCTGCGAACCTTGCCCTGGAAAGGGCCGAATTTCTGTCGCATCTAGGAACAGCAATGTATATAGCCACATATAAGAAAAGGTTTCATACCTCTTGATTTCCATCAATACCTCTATAGGTGAAACCACCTTCCAGGTGACTTCTTTAGAGATCACCTAGAAATGAGCCGCCCTCTGCCCTAAGCCACAGTGGTGCAAAACTATAGCTTGTGGTCCAGCTATAGATTTGGTGGCCCAGCTCTCCTGATCTCATGGGCCACCTTGAAAGCCAAAGCTGATTCAGATTTTAAATGTGGAAATGGACTTGCATGATGCGTTAATCCTCCCTTTGCCACAGCAGAGCCCACCAGACTTCTTGCAGTAATTTCAAGCCCGGGCTTTAACTCCTACTCAAGCCTGGGCAACAGTTTTTGCAAAGATGTCTAATTTACAGCTTCATGATTTCAAATAATGGACAAATGTTTTATTACTAAGTACTCTCTTCCTGGTGTCCTTTGCCCTCACTGTTAGAAACAGGTGCTGTATTTTTAGGTTCAATTTGTTGAACCTGAGGCATTAGTCATCTGCTGTTAGACATCATCTCCTATCCTCCCAGTCTTCGCTGCAGGTCAACTGCCACCAAACATCGCTTTGGGTAATTAAAAAAACAAAGCTCCTTTCTAACTTTCATCATTCCTTCAAATTTCTAATCATGCTGCATAGAATTATCTGTTTTTAACCCCCTGTGTCCAGCAGTTTGGTGGAATTCCAGTATTGAAACATTGTCCTCTCCCTCTGCTTGCTGGGTCATTTCCCAGCATATTGAACGATTGCATTAGTCACCTCATTTATCAGACCTGCCCAAAAGCTTGTGTCCTGTTGAACAGTCATCCCGATCCCTAAGTCCTTCTCAGCCGCTGTTTTCCAAGAAACGTCCCCCAGAATGACCTACTTTCCTCTTCCCGAAGTGTACGATGCATGTGGTTTTATTAAAATGCATGTTGTACCATTGATCTGTTTTGCACTGTGATCCAGATCAGTCAGTATAATTCCCTTATCTGTAATATCGCTTACTACCCCGCTCACTTTGTGTGTTGTCAGCAAAGATTTTATATTTTCTTCCAGATGCTGTTAAAGTCCAGATTAAGGACAACTCTTATTCTGAAGGATCCCTCACCCTGAGACACTCATCACCAAATTTACAGTGTCATCACTGTTTACAATTACTTTTCAAGATCCATCACCCATTTTAAATTAATTTAAAATATGTTTACTTGGCTTGGTACAAAGCTCGTGTTTTCATCACAATGTCCCGCGGTATCAGATTCCTCTCTGAAATCTAAGGATATTATATCAGTGCAGTTACCGTCATCAGCATAATTTGTAATCAAATCAAAGGACCATATCGGTTTTACAAGAACTATTCCCATGAAATCATGCTAACTAGCATTAATTATGCTATTTCTTTCCCGCATGTATCTTGTAGCAGCCTCACCATGACTTTGCCTGGTATCATTTTCACATTAAATGGTTTATCATCATCCCACTCATCCTTTTAAAATACTGCAAAAAACCTTCCTTGCTGGGAAGAAACTTGCAGGGAAATGGGACCTCTAAAATAATTCCCTGACAGACAATAAATGAGGAGACATGGGAGACTTCATGATTTGGGACAGGCAGACCTAAGTTAATTTACACTGGGCTCTAACATGGACTGGAAAGCAGTGGGTGATGCAGGGTGGTGGCAAGCGCATGGCACCCCCAGGGTCTGCAGTAACTGTGAGGCTGGATACTGGTCTCACTGGGGTCTTTTGGGGGGACAGACGGGCAAGATGTCAATAGTTCAGCCTTATTTTGCAGACCTCTCATGGGACAGGAGATGCTGGGACTTGTGTCGAGTTCAGACGGGTCCCAGCCTGTTTGAAGACAGGGAAAGGACTGAAGTGTGATGGTAACAGGTCCTCTTGGCCATCCAAGTGCTACTCTGTGCCTTTGCCTCAGGACCAATTGTTTCTCAAATTTAGGTACAGCATCAAAGAAATAAGTCTCTTACTGCAGTATAAATGAGAACGTTCCTGTTCCTGTTCTAGCCATGCAGAAATCTTCAAGTTATTCAAGAAAAAGATATTATAATAGAGCAAACTATTATTATTTTCTTACTGACAGTGTTTGCTTCTCAACATTATCATTATTTAATCCATCACCGTGCTGGCAATTTTCCTGTGCATTCTGGAGCATATGAACTCCTAATAATGAAAGGTCTAACTGTCCCTAGTCATGTTAAGTGTGGTTAGACAAACTAAAAATAAAATGATTTGATTTTCCAATAGCACGTATTCTCAATTACACTTTATCATAGTTTACAAGCTAATTCACTACCTCTGATAGCTCAGTATATATTTCAGCTGCAGCAATGGTACCGGGAAGAAAAGGGATGTTGAGTCAGGCACAAGGGGAGCCTACAAGTATGAGCATGTTAGGAAGAAAACTTGCAGGGCTGATCTGTGTGTCTACACCACGTAGGCTCTCCACCAAGCCAACCTCTTGCTATTTTAGAAAACCTCTCAATAGAGATGTGAACTTTTTCACATTATTTCTTTCCTATTTGAGTCTCACTTTTCTAATGCTTTGGGGTAGTCTTCCCACTGCTTTTCAGGTTCGAATCCAATTTAGTTAAACTGATGCAAAGTCATGAGTGAACATTCTTATGTCAGCTTAGAATATGCTAAAGAGGTTTTGCCTGAACTTGCAAATCCACCAGTAGAAGTTAAGCCTTCATAAGCCAGATTTAAATTGATTTGAGAGAGCCCACACACAAACCACTCTAAACTAGTTAAACTAGTGCAGCTTTTGCTGATACCAATGTTTGCTCAATTTACGTATGTTTAATAAAGACTTGGAGTGAGGTCATCAGATGACATAGGAATGAGAGCTTTAATTACCATCAGTAGTGCAACATCGTTTTGTGCTAGTGGAGGATCTGCAGTTGGCTTGGTTTGTTTTGTGAATAACCTGTAAAATACTGCCTGTGTTTGCTGAAAAGAGTGTGGTGAACAAAGCAATTCAGGTTTGGGTGCCCAGATAAATAATGCCGCTTGAATCTTTTTGTCTTAGAACTACCACAGAGGAGAGTGGTGTGCAACTGGATTTGTCTGATCTCCATCCACAAAAATGATGTGATTTAGATAATCCTAAGGTCTGTGGGACAAAGCCATAGATCCCCAATTCTGGAATTGGGGCGAGGTGTGGGTACAGGGTCAGAAATTGCTCTATCCCCATATTTCCTGGGTTATGTTGGTGGTTAGACTCTCCAGCCTTCAGTCTGGTTTACTACAAGGCTATTGCAATAAGGGCAGTTAATTGCTAGGAGCTCAGTGCACGAACTACGCATTTTAGTCACTGATGATTCAGACCAAAATTTTGTCTACAGGAAAGCTTTTCCCTGAATATCCCTCAGTATGAAAGCTGTAGCATTTTCTTTGACCTTGTAGAGAGATTAGGGATCATTGGACAATGTAAATTCTTTTATGTGTAATTTTGTCACAGATTTGCTGTATCTTACTATGCAATCTGCGAGATTAGCAGGAACCTCAGCTCATACAGAACACAGTTGTCATCATCTGCAAGTCATGCGTGGTGCAAGGAGTTTAATCAAGTGCTTATCTAGACAATAATTGATTAGTGTATCAGGTAGGCTTAACAAATAAACAAGTATGCCGTGCGGATATAGCCACGCCAGCAAAGGAATGCAGAAGCGACCAAGATGGATGTACAAGATGGAGCAACAAACACAAGCTACATAGTTGTAATGTTAATCCTGACATTCTATACTAAATGTGCAATCTGTTCAAAGGAAAGATTTTATATAATCATTCATTTGCTTTCCCTATCTTGAGCATTTCTAATTTTTGCTTTAATCATTAGTGAAAAAGTCCTTAAGAACTTTCCCAGTCAGTCTCATTTTAATACATGTCAAAAGCAGGGAGCAAACTTGTAGCTTGGTTATTCCCCTGATACGCTTTATAATTGAGAGGTAATTGTTAGCCAGATGCTTCCTCGTCCAAAAAGCTGTTTTTTAAAGCACAATATGACAAGTTAGGCAGCAGGATTAGTTTATCATTAAATCCACCAGAGGATAAAGCTGTAATGATACAATTGCAATCAAGACAAAGGAGGGATTTCTGATTTTGTTGTTTTGATATAGCATTATCATTCATTTCCTTTGGCAGACAAAATGAAGACAAAACCACGTGCAACTGTTCCCTGCTACATGCTTTGTGTCACTCAGTTGAGCTTTGATCTATGCTTTATCTATTCTTACCCTCATGCCTTCGAATCGTGACAATGCTCTTAACGGTCGCAGGGCTCGGAGGGTCCTGAGGGATTTAATGGGCCCCATCTCAGAGTATCCAAGTGTACTGGCTACGAGGCTTATTAAAGAGACCTGAATGGAGACACAAAGCACAAATTCAATCTGTTAGTTCAGTCCTGCCATTTTCCTTCTCTCCTGACTTTTTTTCCTGAAAGGAAACAGCTGGTTAGTTGGAAACAGCTGGAACAGTGGGGGGGGAGGGAGGGGGAAGAAACACCTTAAATGGGAGCCATTAAATTAGACCAACACAGAAAAAAGTTTTTTTACATCCACACATATACAGAACTCTTACCAACTCACAAAACCTTTGTTTCCACTTTAATGCAAAACTTACAAAAATACAGTCTTTCAAAGATGTTGGTTTCCTTTTAACTAAGCACAGAGAAATCCTCTGAATGTCAGGTTGCACAAAGTGGATGAGAAAAGAGATCACCATTAAGAAAACCACCACTCCATGATGCCCATGCTGTAGGCTTCCTGTACACTCCTCGAGGTGTGTGTATCTTCCATTATTGAACATATGATGAGTCACATAAGTGTTATAGTTTAGGGCTTTCTGGATGAAAGCACCTGTAAGATCTAACCATTTCCAGCAGAGATAAAAGATTTTAGCATCACCATTCAATTACCAATCTTAAATTTACTGATTAGAAACAAGTCTCCTAGACTGCTGATAGACATGACTTTATGCCATAGGCTCTAAAAGAACGAGGTGCATGACTGATTCTGTACTTTTACACTTTTTCTGGTTTCTGCATAGCCTCTAAGGCAGAAACAAACTTGACAGGTGCTCCATGTGGAGGTTCATACCTCTCAAAGAGTATTTATTTGAAATAAACTATCTATTTCCAAAACTGGAGAAAGCATGGAGGGATTCCAATGCTCTTCATGTTCTCAGAGCTTTTGTAGTGCCCAGCTGGTCAGAAACGTAGGTGCTATCAGGCACAGGACTGGAGTCTGGATGAACTGAATGGCAGTGGAGGTTATGGGTCAGATTAAGAAACGCAAGAAGCAATTAGGGTTTGCACGCTCAAATACATGTTCACAGCCTGCATTCTTACCCAGCAGGGAGTGAGAAACAAACAGCTCTCCAACACCATAGATATCATGCTGATTGGCATGTATTAAAAAAGGAATCAAAATCAATCCTCGCATATTATAAAACGTTCTTTCCTTAGAAGATAAAGACCTATGCGTACTGCTCATCACAGTTCACTTACTCCCATCTTACTTTAGCTGTTTTCACAGCCTCAGTTACCGTGGTATTGGATTATCTCCCACTTACTAACATGAGTGTGCAAAGCTTACCTGGAAGGAGCGTGCTTTGTTACCATTTTAAAGATGGAAGCAAAGTCTAAAACCAGGGATTCTTCTACACTATATAAAAAATATGTGCTTAACGTAAAAGGAGACTGAGGCTCCCCCATTAAGACAGCCAGCCCTGATGACAATTCTTCCTATTAATTTTAGGGTAGGATGATTTCTCCTCTGGACCCCACTGCTGGCTGACCAGCCCAGCATCGCCCATGAGCTTCATGATAAAGCAGGATAAGACGAGCCTGGTCCCCTAAGTCACAAGTTAGTGTCCTCTGTGGAGCAACCTTCCTCCTGAATATGCTTTCATTTATGTACAAGCGCTGTCTGCACAGCTAAACATCTTTGTAAAACTTGCTCAATTTGTTAAATTATTTACCTATTGATGGCCTTATTGTGGCATGTGGGTGACAGCAAGCCTAAGGGCAGGAGGTCTCTGAGACACCAAGCCTGGGCTGGATACAACGAGCTGGATATCTGCCGGGATGAGACAGCGCAGATTTGCAGATGACGAGGTGGCACAGAGGACGACTGTCACGCTTTAACATGTCACTCTTTAACAAGGTGTGACACAAACTCACCTCTCGTGTACAGACCCAGGGGCTGATAGGGGAGGAAGGGCTTGACAAACTCTTCTGCATGGTAGGGTTGAGCGTGCTATAAAAACATCACAGGAGACAAACAGACTGGATTCAAGGTCTGATGTCTCAGGACCCTTAGACACTGGGGAGGTAAAAATCACCAGTGAAGCCTTCGCTTCCATCTCTAAGAAAGCAGATCTGAACCTGTGACATGGGCATGTCTAAGAAGCTATTTTAGAGTAAGTAATGCCATAGGTTTGACCTATATTCACTAGTAATGCTTCTTTCACTTAAATCCTGCTCAGTCAATGCTTACAGTTAAAGGTGAAAATCTGGGTTTGACTTCAAAACCATCTTAAACTCACCAACGCTTCCAAACTGAGGCAGCACCTATTTTCTGTCTTCCCCATTTCTTACCAGACTTGATTACATCCTGTACTCTAAAGTTGCATTAACATACAGGCCAAAGCCTTCTCCTTTCATTCATTCTGCCCATTGACTTAATGTTGCCTAAATAAGGAGAAAGGGCTGAAGGATTTGTCTAATAGCAGTAAGCAAATGTGCAGCATACTTATTTAATAAAGCCATTCAACTAAGTCATCTTAAAGCTGTAATATAATTGGCATTATTGAGATATCATGATAGAAGTAACAATGTGGCACATATTTCTGCCTTTGGTGGAAAGTTCGGTGCAGAAAATGTCTTAATCTCACAAAGCCTTGGAGCTCCCTATTCAGAAAGGCCGGAGATATGAGAAAAACAGCTCAATGATAGCATGCCCAAAGACAGAAACCAAGATCTGTACACTCATCTATTTCAAGGGAAGCTCATTCATTTGTAAAATCAATGTACAGATTTAAAATAAAATTAACCAAATACCAACCACCCAACACCTTTTTTCGCTAGCTTCACCCACAATGACTGAAAGTCAGATCTTCTCAAGGTCTTCAAACTGCCCTTTGTTCATGCATCTGTGTGCTTCCTCCCTTGTGTCCCATAACTCCCCCTTCCCTCAAGGCAGAAGACATTCTGTTCACATCCTGCAAGACCAGACTTCGGACCTGAGCAGGTTGCCATTTTCTTTAAAGCGCTGTAAATGTCACCCTGAAACACATCACAGGTGCTGTTGTCCTCCTGACACAGATTTACACAGCATTAGATATCTCTTCAGAGGATTAGGCCGTGAAGCTGAGCGATATTTGGCAATGATTTACAAGGCTGAAGTCAGAACTCAGTTTGAGACAACTTGTTTAAATGCTCGGCTGTTGGTTTTGAAGGTATCCCCGTCAAATTTTATTTATCAGAGAATTACTAACGCAGAGACTTGGCCATTTGGACTTGATTAAAAGTGACCCGGAAGGCTATTTTTAGGAAAAAAATCAAGCAGTTTTCAAAATTGGTGCTGACTGCCCCACATAATCACAGCAAAAGGTGAAGTCAGCTGTTTCTGTTACTGTTTTTTTTTTTCCCCTGTTACAAGGCTCTGCAGCCCAGAGCTACTCTAAGGTTCTGCTTTGTGCTCTGCTCGGTATCAGAAACTTGCTGGCACCCGGAAAACACCTCTAGGCTAAACATAACCTCCAGATTCACAATATGACATACATTTCTAATCTTTTCTGTTTGCAAATAATTTGGTAGGTTTTTCAGAAAAAAAACCACCACGACAACCCCTGAAGACCAGGCAGCACTGTAGCATGGTGGAGAGCGGGTGAATCCTAAGGAGTCACTATTGCCTGGAACCATTTTCCATAAAATGCACAACCTGCTGCTGGGCTTGAGCTTTCACCTCACCTTCACCTTTCACATGGCACGTATGCTAACAAGTAAGTTACAGAGTCTCTCATCCTCCTGTGCACTTCTTCTGACCCAAGAAGCCTTATTATTGTTCTGATTTGCAGATGCTTTGTGTCCAGCATCTCCCTTAAGGGTCTTTCCAGAACCTGCTAGATCTTACTAAGAAGCTTTCAGTCTAAACTTTCCTTCCCTTAACTTAATCAAGGAATAATATCCTCCATGTTAGCTCGAGACTGATCCTTATCCCCAGGACTTGCTGTTTATTCGGCTCCCCTGAAGTCCCCAGGATGGTGCCCTCACTGGAATTCGCTATCTGGCATGAGCCGCAGTGTACAGCCTGACCAGCAATGAGGGGGTCTAAGGTGGGGAGTGGTCCTCATCATTCAATATACACAATTTTGCCTCCACAGACATTAACAGCAGAAGTCTCACCAACCACATGGACTAGGATGTCAGTCACGTGGCAGCTCTTCCCTTTTGCTTTCCTCAGATCACCTCAGCACAGCCCAACAAAAGCCCAGCTTCAGCGCTGGAAGCAACTTACCAAAATTTATTCCACCATTTATTACACCACCATTTATTCCACCATTTATTCCACCATTCCATTCAGAGTGGAAACCCTGAAAGAGTCAGCATTTACTGATCGGCTCAATAGTCAAGTTTCCCAGCAAAGCTCAGGCTCTGGGCAAAGCCACGTTGATGTTCCCTACGCACCTTGGCTTCTTCTTGCCATTGTAGACAGGCAGGGGTGTTGAGCTCTCTCTGTTCCTGGCATTTAGGGAAGTTTTTTCCCTGTGTTCCTTAATTTCTTTGCCCAGAGATAGTTTTATTTGTGTGTCTATAAATATATTATATGTATGCACATATCTATAAATATATATCTATATACCTATAGACCTGTATTTCTATATTGCTGCATATTTCTATATGCAAGTCTATCTATATAGATCTCCCAAAGGTTTGTATGACAGCCTCCTGGAGCTCCGTAAAGGGAGAGAGAAATGAACCCCACAGCTTTCATTTTTGCCATTTTCAGTGTTACGCTCAAGAAAAAAAACGAGAGCTTTTAAATCTTGTGACTGCATTGAACGCTAGAAATACCAGCCATGGGGATTACCAGGTGTTTTCAAAGCCAGCCTCCTGTCACCCATGGGCCTTAGTGGCTTTAGCAGCTCAGGTGTAGAGTGCCCCATTGTATGATAGTCTTACATGTTTGCAGGGCAAAATCAAGAAGAATCAATGAATTTAGACTGCTAGAACACAGGCAATGACCTCTGAAAAGAGACTAGCCTCACTGATAACTGTTCAAAGTTATTGCTGATTTGTTCTAATGAGTTTAATGTCTGAATTTGTTAATTATTTTGACAATCCACTACTAGATTATATTTGACCGAAAACCCAAAAGTCTTCTCTGGGAATCAGGACATTTTTTCAGGAACTGGCACTTTTCTGTTTTATTATTTTAATGAGATATTGTCATTCTTGAGATGAGAAATATGCTTTGTTTAGTGTTAGGCTGCCACTGCGCTCAGGGTTGTCTCTCCATACTGGCCATGGTGTGCTATGTGTCCACCTGTGAGAAGCAAAGTGGGGAGGGAAACACCAGCAAAGTGAGCTCTTTTTAAAATGTTTCGGCTTTTTCCAAGGGTAGTCTTTACACTTTTCTTTAAACTATCAAAAATTTTAAACTCCTTGAAGAATCCCATAGGGAGCACACTGGTCCTCACAGTAATTTAAGATTTAAGAGATGTGCGGCATTTTTTGACAATTAAAATTGTTCGCTATGAACTCGCAGAGATAAAGTTGTACAATCAGTATATACGTCTTCACTGTCTGACAGTGACTTAGGAAATCAGTGTTGTAAACCACTGTAAACTCCAGTAAAGCTGTCAAAAGAGGATTTTAAAGCTGCAGAAAGACAATTACAAAGGAGGAAGTGCAATAATGCAGCTTCCTTTCAGCACACAAAGGGAAAACGGTCTTTAACCAAAAGATCACAGCCTCTTTTTCCTAAGGAGCTATTGTGTTTATAACAGTCATGGTGTTCCTTCCTATACACATACACTTTAAAACCCTATCAGCAGCGTGCACGGACTCCCTACCCATGAAATTATGCTGGCGGCAGTAATCTGGAGGGCACATTCTTTAGGAGCAGTGTATCACCCGAGGCTGACAGAGTTTCCTATAGCGAGGAGGTGGGTTTGAGCTGGAATAGGGGCTGCTCCTCTCTTTTTCCTATTCCTTCCCATCAGCCTAAAAACCCATCATTTCAGATAACCAGCAAGCATCCACTGGACTGAGCTGGAAGCAGACCTGAGCAGCTCCACGCAAAGGCAGACACTGCTCGGCATAGACTGCATTTTTGAATTAATCCCAGATCACCACTGGGATGAATTAATAGCAGAGCCCAGGGAACAAGGAGTTCTGTCTGGGCAACAGCAAAAATCCTTATTGGCTGGTCATATAAGTCCTAAAACCCACGAGAACAATGAGAAACTCTACTAAATGTCTGCCTGCTGCAGCTCACATCTGTGAGCGATACCCTGCGAGCTGCTGGCTCGGGGGGAAGAGGAGACCTCCTTCCTGGTTTAGGCACCAGCACGTTTTATGCAGCTAAGGATTTCAGCAGATTAACCTGCTTGTTCAAATTAGAGGGGAGGGAGCAGGGAAAAAAGAAAAGGACACCGGAAAGGGAACACAGCAGCTGAGTTGAAAGCTCTGGCCACTTATTTAAATAAGCAGTTTCTGCTAATGCAGGCCCCCGGTGCTTTCAGATAGCTTTTTGTGTGCCCCAGGAACACCTGTCTCTCCCTGTCTAATTGTGCTGCTTTTTTTTTTTTTTTTTTTTTAGAAAAAAAAAAAAAGGTAGAAGAAAGAGAACTTGGATTACTTCAGGTGCCTCTTTTTAGTCCAGTCTGGTTTCTCCCATCCATTGCTGCCAAGGATAGCATTACCCCAAAGAGCAGATCTCTGCAGCCCGAGCAGCAGCTCTGTGTCTTTAAAAGCCAGGCCTGCAGTCCCAGGTTGCTCCCCTCAATTTGAAAAGGAACAAAATTAGGTCTGTACCTCAAATACAAACTGGAAAAACTACAGGGAAAGGGGAATTTGCAAATAAATTGAAATACATGGAACTTCTCATTGCCACTCTGAAATACTGTCAGGTGAAAAGAGTTGGTATTCCCTTTAGTATCTACCATTTCTGAGCACATGTTTATTATCACCTTATTTTTTTTTTAATATCTCTTCACCCTTTCACTCCGACATTGCATTTTCTGCCATATAGATGCCTGACTGTATGATCGCACCAGCCAATCCAGAAATTGCATCTTATGAATGAAGGGCATAAAGTTAAAGGACAGTCCTAAAATTAGGACACTAGAGAGAGATTAAGGTGACCGAAACTGAATTCCCACCTCTGCTACCTGTTTGCGTCAATCACAAACCTTACATTCAGGTAAAGACTGTGGACTCCTTAGAGCTGCTCTGGAGTTAGTCCATGGCATGGAGATGAAAGCGTATCTGCAAACGAGTTAATGAACAGCTTCCCTCACTGGCAGCAGAGTTCATTACTGCTTGTGGAGTGCTCTCATGTATTATAATATGATGGGCTACACAAGTGCCTAGATTAATTATAAACAAAAATTACCTCCTGGAGAGCCCGACTTTACTTCATATAACTCGGGTTAAAAAAGGCTTTTACATCATGTATTTTTCTCCAGGACATTTCCTCTCCTGTTTTTTTTTTTTTTGTATTTCCCTCATCTAATAGTCAAACTAAGGCTGTGAAACTCTGTTAATATTCCATCTTCTCAGCTTGTTTCCTGTTCCTCATGTCCATGCTTTTCAAGGCGATGTTTCCCTTTCAGAGGGCAGCCTTGTTGCAAACAGCATGTGCCACTCCTGTTGGCTTAAATGCTTTTAAATAAATCATTCCTCCATCCTAATTGCTTCCTGGCGGTTTCCAGAAGAACCTCTTTACGTCTTGCTGTTCTCTTAATCTGTCACCTCCTTTACACCTGCTCAGGCTTTTCTAACAACTCCAGTCAATTCCCAAGGCAGATGGCTGCGAATCAAGAATTAAACCTCAGCTAATTTCTGAGGGCGAGTCGAACGACCTGCTGCTGCGAGCTTACATCCAGCGAGACGGCAAGCTGACTTATCGATTTGCAGTTTTCCCACCCACCCCACCCTTTCCAAATGAATTTTCAGCCTGTCTCAATTCACCTTTTCACTGCAAACAGACGCCTTTGCCAGACCTCCAGGTCCTGTGTGTCAGTGCTGGGGAGGGAGGGCAGAGGGATCGCTGCGATTTTTGGGCACTGCATGACACTCCTTGATCAGCCAAAACTTGGCCAAGACCCAAAGTCTTTCTCCTTGTTGCCGCAGAGGTGGTTGCGGGGGTGCAGCTGCCTTGAAAAGCCTGGTATTTCTACCGGGATTTAGAGCAAAAGAATTTCTTCATCATCAACTACGTTCTGCTTCTCATCCAGATGCTGTGCGGAGACAGCCTTGATTTTGGGCAGCTGAAGAGGAAAGATATTCTCCCCTTAAAAAGATCTCCAAAAACACTGCACGATTCATCCCAGGGTACCTTCTTGATGCTGAATGCTGTTGTCAGGAGTAGATGGGAATATGCTTGATTATTATTTATTATTTGAAGACAGCGTTATAATGCCAGGGGTGCGCATAGTGATTGCTGAGAGAACATTTCCCTGGGGGCTCAGCCCCATCGACTCTGCTCCATTTCCATCCCAGCCAGTGGGAGTTGAGGTGCTGAGCTGAAGGCGTGCTTATTTCTGTGCAGGATTAGGATCAACCCCACTTACATATGATGTGATGCAAAATATATTGAAAAAAAAATAAAAATCTGTTTGGGCTGTTTCCACAAGGTGCTGTTCTGGATTTGCTCAGTTCCCTAAAGCATTTATTTAATCAGATGTTCCAAATCAATATGAAAAATACCAAGTTGATGTGGGAAATATGACAGTCTTAGCTTGAAAATCATCTGTTTAATTGGATTCTTGAACCTGAGTTGATCCTGATGTTGTGTTGAATATGCTAGGATGGAGAGGGACTCTGAAGAGTTATAGGTTCCCTGATTTCTGCCAGAATGGATGATGGTACAAGTAGGAGTCCTCCATACTACAAATATGAGTCCTCATCTTCATTTGCCTCAGCACAAAGCACCCCAAAGCCCGTCACACCAGGGCAGGAGACCAGCACAAAATCTCTACCCCACTGGGGAACAGCTTTCAAGTTTCATCCCAATTCCTTTGATCTCTTAGAGCATCCCTGACCCCTCTGCAGGCTGCATCTCTCCCTTCACTTCTTCCTTCCCCCTGCTCCTGCCACCAGTCTCTTGAGCAGCCCCTGGTCATCCTGGATGGAGCCACAAGAATGGTGGGAAGACATTTTGCAGTCTGCAACAGCTGGGGTTGCAAAGGTCATGGAGGGGGAGGAACTATAGGACAATCGTCCTCTGTCCCTGCAGAACATGTGGGACTCTGTCTGGACTGTTAAATACAGCCTACATCTCTGTCCCAGCTCTGATCCTCCGTGCAAGGGAGAACATCTCTGTATAAGGAATTTGGCTGCTGCACTCACAGCAATGGAAAGGGCCAAGCAAGCTGCATGCAAGAGCTCAAGGGTTTTATTCATTATTTTCTTTTCAAGCATATTCTTCTAAAAAAGGGCATTGAAAAGTGCTCCATCTTTAAATAACTTCAAGAAATAAAAATGGCTGGTAAACCTAGTTCAGCACAATCCGAGTCAAGGTGGGTTTTTTGCACCACTTTCAAAAGTTGAAGTTCTCCCTCAGAAATTCAAATTCTTCAGTAATTGCACTATTCTTCATACTGCGACCGTTTTGCAAGGTGTTGGCAGGCAGTGAGCTACGCTTACTGCTGACTTTTCTCCTCACCTTCATTTACTGCCCCTTTTCCTCCCGCTGCGGTGTGCTTTGTGCTGCTGTGCCTTGTCTGAAACCAACCTTGTGCTTCCACTTCGCAAAGCCCAGTTGCTCTCCTTTTAGCATCTATGTGGTAACTAACATGAGGTGCAAACCAAGATAAGACAAGACATTTGGATGTGTTTGCATGTGTTATGTTGAGATAAAGCATGGGGAGGCAGAAGGGAGATTTACAGTGTCGGCTGACCTGCTAACACATATTAAAACCACTTATCTCATCTTCATGTGGATTTTTTTTTTTTTTTCACTTATCCTGATTTAGGCAACATGTAGTAAACCAGCATTTTTTATTTTTTATTTTTTTTCCCCCAAAACCAGGCTCACTGGCTTCTGGAGAGGGATTTTCTTTCCTGTTAGTTATTGGGGAGGTTTGAATGTGCACTGAGAAAAATCCCCCATGACCATTTGCTTTGAGGAACTGGAATAAAACTAATCAAAAAACGAGCTCTAAAGTAATAGTACCCTGTTGTAACCTGTGGATTTTCGATAACTCGTAGAGAGCACTAATAAGTTCACTCTTAAGATGTTTCTCCAAGTGACAAGCTATATTATTTTTACTTTACCTTGGCTGTTTTTTTGTCATTCTGTTCCTGTGTGCTTTTCTGAACAGAAAGTAGACGAAATTCTCATGCTTTTAGGGTAATTTCCCAAGAATACAAATTAGATTTCAGTGCTGTTTGGGAACAAGTCATTACAGCAGATTGTGTAATTACTGGTAAAGCAAACAGAAATCACCTTGCTAATCAACAGGGACTACAGATGGAAAAAACAATTAAAGTAATCAGAAGCCATCAATATTTACTTCACACAGCAAGTTTTTAATTGTCACTTAAAGACAATCCAACACAAGGGCATAATTTAATTCAATTCAATTTTCAGCTAGGGATAGAAAGACCGTTTTAAATTGTTCATCTCAAACTCAAAGATTATTAGCTCCTTTTTAACTTGTCTGACAGTGAAGTATCCTAACTAGAAATCTTGAAGCATGTGCTTTCGAGGAAACTATCTTGGAAACTGTGATATCTGTGGTCTTTTGAGCATTCGGTGAAAATGATGGTGCATTTAATGACTGAACATTTATGAGCTGTTCTCAAACAAGCAAACAGGAAATTTGGCAGTAAACAGGAAATTTGGAAAGCTGCTTAAGGGGGAATATAGATCTCTAGGTGCAAACTCAGCAGCTCCAGGCGAACAGCAGAAACATGTTCTGTTATAACCATTCACAAAAGAGGCGGTGGGGGGGAACACACATACTATTTTACTTCTGTAAAAGTATCTACAAAATCCCGCCTACTGGACTCGTTGAATAACTCTTTTGAGATGTTTGCCCTCCAAATCCATTGCTGAGCCTTGCTTGAACCATTTTGCAGACAGATATACTGCTTAAAGCTGTTGTGAGCCCCATCCTCCACAGAGGCAGAGGCTCTGTGGGACAAGGGAGGAAAGGAGCAATCTTTGTGGTGGCTCGGCTGGAGAGAAACTGGTGGGGCACCAGGGCAAAAATTGAGAACTAGAGATGGTCCTCCCCTCCCCGCAGCAGGACATAGCATTAGAACCCATTGCTGGAGACAGCTGAAGGGGAAGGAGGCTGCCAGCATCTCTAAAAGAGCAATTGCTTAAGAAAATAGCTTTCCCCAAGTATCAAATCTTGAAAAATGCGATAACCTTAGGAAGAAATGGTGGAGAAACCCTCATCTCCAAAATTAGTAAATGAAAATCAGGGTGGTTTTTTTTTAAGCTTGGATTGGGACTAACTTTTTAGTCAATTAAATTGAACCCAAAAGCTGATGATGGATTTGTGATAATGGACTTTTGTAGAGACATGACATTAGCGCCCATTTAAGAAGATTTTTCTGTGCATGCCACAGACAATGAAACTTGGCTGTGACTTTTTTTCTGAGCATTCTTACGAACGAGTTAGGGACTTTATATCCCTTTCCCATGACAGCTTCTATAGGGTACCAGTCTCTCCCCTTCAATGCACGATCAGCAAGCGAAGAAGCTGTTGACTGCAACACCTCCAGTCTTTGAATGATGCTAAGCTCCAGACTGATGCCTTTCCCGAACTGATCACTGCAATAGAATAATCCATCCCTTGTCAGCAGAGACCAGGACAGAGCTCAGAATTAATTGGCTGAAGCTCAAACTTGATAAGCTCAAGATAATATTTATAGGTCAGAGGAAACAATTGAAAGGAACATCAAACATAACACCAGCATGCACAACCGGTGGAGTTTATCTGCCCCTTGTTTTAAAACCCAACTGTCTCTGCCTGTCGCAGGACACGCCTGGTCGAGAGCAGTTTTCAGAAACATTCGTTTTAAATGCCATGTGCCTCTGCCTCTGGCCAAGTTCAGACTCCTTGTTTAATCTGCTCTGTACAAAGAGGTTTTGATTGCATGAATGCTTGGAAAATATCTGTTCTTTGTGAAAATATTTGCCTGTGCATCCTAGCAAAGAGGACTGTGCATAAACACCATTCCTGATGGTGATACTGATGGCTGTCTACACTTCAGATATACCACAGTCTCTGCTGTTCCCTCATTTGAAAAGAGCTGTGAACTGAGTGCCCACCACTCCAATTCATATGCACAGAGAAGCGATGTCTGCAGGGTAAAAGGGGTTACTTTTAGCAGTATACTTGTTATTTGCAGGGAGGGAACATACACATTAATGTTGTTTGCTCAGTATATCCAAATTTCAGCAGACATCCAAGGCATCTTTCCAAGGTGCCCGAAGTTGAAATGAGCCTGTATTTTGTGGTTTGATTATTCCTTTCTCCCTTCCTCCCAAAGAAAACTGTTGCAGCGTTGCTGATAGGACTTTATTGTATTGCAAAGTATTTAAAAGCACTCTTTTACAGTTTTGCCACACTAGCACACTTTGAGATGCAGTGAAGCCCATTATCAGAGATCATCCTTTAGGGATTCTACATCCAGCAAAAATAGCACTCGGTTTGTGGATTACTCTGTGTTTTGATGTTCAGGCTTTGCAAGACAGAATTTTCTGTAGTAATCCACAATTGTGAGATGGAGCCTTTTCTGTTCCACAGGCCCAAATTGGTGTCAAAGATCTTTCACAAGGCAGGGTAAGTAAAAAAAAAAAAAAAAAAAAAAAAAAATTCAGCAGCAATATGCTTATACCCCCTCTGGGTTCACTTGCCATTTAGAAATAGTGAATACTTGTAAATTTTAAGCTGGTTTTATGAATTATTCACAACAGAAAAAGGATTCTGAGTTGCATTTGTACAATGAAAAAACACAGATGATAGATGGTTTCACTTGTCCAATGAAAAATCAACTATCACAGCTTGAATTTTGAATACTGATACCAAACTGCTAATGAATAATTTGCAGATCAGGGATTTTTAAGTGAATAATTTTTAACAAATAAATTTGAGAAAATCAGACAAGTGGTTCATCTGCTTCTTTTGGAGCAGCTAATTCGCCCATTCACTCCCTTCTGCAGCTCAGTTGCACTGATTTGGTTCTCAAAGGACCAAAAAGAAAATGCAAATTGAAGTAAAAAGTGCACTGGAAAAATGATAGCATGTTACTCTGCCAATTCAGAGTGGCAGGGTGTGTAAGCAATAGGGTAGGAGAAGAGCATCTGTTAAACCCGCTAAAAATATAGTACCAGGTTCTCATAATCTGCATTGGGAAATGACTTTGAAGAAAGAATGGGGCATGGGGAAAAGCTTTATTCACTGAGAACACTAAAGGGAAAGCAATTTCCTAGTGTCAATTAAACAACTCAAGGATGGAGCAAATTTTTGGCTAGATCAGGAGCCGGCAAAAATGTTTCAATGGAGGTTAAGAAAACAAAAGAACTCTGGGTCAGTAAGAAGGCTCTGGGGTGGATTTGCTGGGGATAAAGGGAGTCCCAGGGGCCCATGGTCCCCTTCCCCCCATAGCACTCTTTTATGCCATATGTGCTCTGGATGTGTGGCAGGGGAGCTGCTGCCCCTTTCCCCAGCCCGCCTGTGGCTGCCTCTACAGTCCGTCATTATACTCACAAACCCACCACTCAAAAGCAAACATGTGCCTAAATTTTGCGGTTGCATATTGACTTTGCATTCTCTTGTAGTTTCTGTTCCATGGGGCCTTTCCGCATGGAGGACGGGCTTTAGCTTAGTTTTCCTTTTAGTCTCTTTGGTGTTAATTATATATCATGCTACAAAGTATTATGCTACATATTTCTAACAAGTAGGAACTCACTTCAAACCGTTAATGATACAGCAGGTCTCCAAACTATTTAAGCAAATTCGTGGTGCAAACTGTTGTTCCCATGAGGAAAATCCCTACTTAAAGTTGTGACAATACTGAGCCCTCATTCAGCCCTTCTAGTCTTCAGAAGTTCGTCAAAACAATAACTCCAATAAAAAATTCCTGGAAGCCCATACAATACTTTACGTGAGTCCTATTAGACCCATTTTACAGATGGAGAAATCAGGAAAGAAAAGCTATGTCACTCCACCTAAACCACAGTAAGCCGAGTTTTCAGGGCTGGGCTATAACTTAGGAACTGGTGGTTTCCAATTTTGTGGTCCGATAATTAAACCAGGCATTCCTCTTCTATTGAAGCTAATCTTTGAAAAATGAGTGCCTTCCCTTTAAGAGGTTTCCAAGCATGTATGCAAAGAGGAATTTATGACCTACAATTTATGTAAAGAACTTCCTTTTCATAAATCAATTTATTAAAGCTCTGGAGAAGCTTCCAAAGGCTCTGATCCAGCAGTGCACTTAGACATGTCCATAACTTCAAACAAGTAAATTGTCCCATTGAAGTGCTTTCCTGGACTGGGGCCAAAGAAAGTGCAGTTCTCCCCTGAGTCAAGGTTCAGATGTAAAATGGGGAAAAATAATTTATCAAAAGTTTAATAAGTTACACAACCATGGCAGAGCTCTGCCAGCCTTCCACATTAATACCTCAAACCAATAAGAAATGGCCTCAGGGAGATAATTGCCTCCTTACTGATAGGACGTGATGGAATGTTAACCTTCATCTGGGGGATGCAGTGTTAGTGGCTTTTCCCGAATTTGGCAGATCCCACATCCAGGCAATGGGAAACTTCAGAGGGGCCATGCCCGGTTCTAGCAACACTCCTGGGGCATGAGATCCCTCTGGTTCAACTAGTACTCGCTTTTAAAGATCATCCTTGCAGGGGAACGAAGCATTGCGATATTTCAAGGATTTGGAGGATTTTATGAGGTTTTGTAATAGTGAAATCACTTTGACAAGAGGACTATTCACACCTTCTTCCGGACTCCTTCAGTGGTAAATACTTGGGAGACAGTACTGAACATACTGTTACGCGCTGCTGGCAGCCTCGCCGGGAAACTACGCCAAGGACAGCGTCTCTAATCTGCTGAAAGACTTGTGTGTCGAGGTCATGTGCGGAGCAGTCGGAGGTAACCGGACCTTGTGCTAGCTGGGAGTGTGGAACGAGATGTTAAATGCTAAAAGAAAGAGCGAGCTCCTAGGGACGAGAAGTGAATGTGACTCAAATTAGCAGGGTGACACCTCTGAGTAACGAAACAAAGTGATTTTCTCCGCTCTGCATTGCTGATTCCTGGGGATGCACAGTTACCAATGGTCTGCAGACCTCCTTCAAGGTTCGCCTAAGGTTGTTACTCAGAATGAGTGGCAAAGCCGCCAGACTTAACAGCCCATTCTTATGTGTTACAAAATCCAACACAAGCATCATCGTAGTTTCAAAATGATACTTACATCTACAATTAGGAAATCCAGCCAGCACCAGGCATTGGTGAAATACTTCTTGAAGCCATAAGCCACCCATTTCAGGAGCATTTCCAAGACGAAGATGTAAGTGAATATTTTGTCAGCATATTCCAGCATGGTTTTTATGTTTTTTCGATCTTCAAGGTAAATATCTTCAAAAGCCTGGAAGTACAAAAGATATATTAAGACACTTCTGCTAAGCTGTGTTGGAAAGCACTGGTGCTGCGCTACAACTCTATGGTATCATTTGTACTGTCTGTGATTTCTGATATATTTTAATGTTACCATCAGAATGAGAGCACAGGCACAAATGGGACTGACCCTAACCTAAACGAGGTCTATTCAGCTTTCCCTTATCACAGACACAGGCTTAGCTGTCTCTCTCCAGCCTCGATGGGCTGTACTGAGTAGACATCCTTTGAGTGCGAGAGGAGCTCAAGCACCCCGGATTTGGGAACATGCATCTGTGAGCAGGGTGCTACCCCAAGGTGCCCGAGGGCATCCTGCCTCAGCTCCTACTGGTCATGCCACTGCTATCGGGGTACCTCAGGTGCCCAAGGGCAAGGGACGCCTGTCTATAGGAGGCAGAATATGACCCTTACATTTAGACAAATATGTTTTATTGCTAATGATGACAAATGAGGTTATTAACCTGCTTACGCCTGTGTTATAGAGTACTGGAGTTCCCTGGCTTCTGTTCAGCCATCACATTTAAGGTAGCTGCAACTATCTGCCTCAAGAAATGCTTATTATTATTCACTTAGCAGAACAATTATGTTTTAAAGGTCAAAGTATCTATCTACCCATCTCATCTGTCTTGCTAACTAATCCTATGTGGGGCATCATCAAAGGACTTTCAGTATCTGTATCAAGTACAAGCAACTTAATAACCCCGTTAAAATATTTAAGATATAAACCAATATGCCTACTAAAACAAAACAAATAACGTTGTCTCATAATTTAGCTTTCACTTTGGAATGTATTTCAAATAAAATGCAGTACCCTAGTGTCAGGGTTGCATACATACGGCCTGTTTTGGGGTTTCGAGCAGCGGTTATGGTCTGCTTCCCCAGCTGCTCAAGTGACCGTAATTACACCGGCTGCCCCCGTGTCCCTGTAACCCGGATGACCCAGGCTTTGACATTACTCTTGTCCCACCGTGTGACCCAGAGCACTTGGCAGCAAGAAAGCACAACATTGTTCGAGAGGATCTGTGCTAATCTTCTTAACTATCTGCATTTACATATTTCAATATCTGTAACTACTTTCTGAGGAACTTCAAAAAGTTAGCAAACACCCAGTGCCTGGAGATACAAGAAGTGTGTTACTTGTCACTCAAGCGGTCACACTGCTCTTTTGCCTGCCAGGGAACAGTAATTAAACTGACAAGAAAGCTTTGGCACAGGCTGCCAAAGCTTGTCCATTTGTCCCCACACTTTGGGGTGACGTTTTCACTGCGACTCGGTCTCCTATCTTGCCTTCAAAAATGATATTTCCAGGGTGTGAAAGAGCTGTTGGAGAAAGCCACAGAAAACAATACACAGAGAGATTGGAGTTTATCACTTCTTGTAGGGGCTCACTCACTTTGTCAGATGACTTGCTGTACTTTGCAATTACTGCAAAAATAACAACAAACTATTTAAAGTGATTTCCTCCTCTCCCTCCATTGCTCTCCCTATTTTCTACTAACTTGACAAAAAGTATATTGTGTTTTGCCTACTACAAACACACTGTGAGTCAGGAAGCAGCTTAATAAGGGATGAAAAATACATTACCTGCATGCCTTAGGTGCACTGTACTGCTGCACGAGCAATGGATATTACCCAAATGACAAAACTCTCGTGCTTTGTGGTTTTTCATGGTGACAACGGGTGACATCTTTGCAATATAAAACATCACTAAGGGTTATTTTTTCTGCTTTGCTTTGTGTGTTAAAAAAGGGTTAAACAGGATACCCGCGGTGTTATCCACAACTACTAGGCTCCCGATTTGGGTGCTTATGGCTTAAATGCGTAAGAAAGGTTTTGGGGTCTTTTGCAGCAAGCTATAGATATATTATGATGGTTTAACTACCACAGACAAATATATCCTGGCTTTTAATCTCCATTAAGGACTTAGCATGTCCCAGGGATGTAGCCAGATGAACTCAGTTTTTGGAAGAGCTCACCCCAGAATAACAGGAGAAAAAAGTTGTGTGTTCCCTCCAACATCTCCCGTCCAAATACTGAAGCACAGTGCTGATATGTGAGAAAATGCAACATAATTTGCCCTTATACAGAATTGCGCTGGCTAAATTGAAAATTGCAAAAAACTAAATGAATGCATGCAATGAAAATTAAATGAGATTTATATTGCTGTGTTCAGTATCTAAGGCACTTTTAATTACATATGTAAGGAAGCGTATTCATCTAAAGTGTATTACAGCAAGTGACATGCCTCCTTTGAAATGTGTTAAAAAATTAACATGCTGATCTTCAAACTGGTATAAAAACTGACAGACTCCATTGATTTCAGCAAAGCAATGACAATTTTCAGCAGCCTACTATTTACCCAAGTTTTTCAGTCTCTTGCTTTTCATAATAAAATAAAATCCACTGGGTGAAACTTCAGCCCATCCCTGGTGGATCTGGAGAACGGTCCATTCCTTTCCTTTTCCATCAACATTTATGTATTTTCATCTTCTTGTCTCCCTGCAGAGACTTTCTTTAAACTACATAAACTCAGTACTCGTGTTTTCCTCTTTTTTTAGGCCACTGATAATTTGTGTTGCTTTCCTCTGGAGTTTCTTCAATTAGCCCATGTCTTTCCCAAAGTGCAAGGCCCAGAGCTGAAGCCAGTGCTCCAGCTGAGGCCTCCTTGATGCCAACTGGAGTGGAAGAACATGCTTATTTATACAGCCCAGTGGGGTGTTTGGCTTTTGTGCGGTGCTGTGATGTAGTTTACTCTGTCCTGTGTGTTGCCTGTTCTCTCTTCAGCTCTTTTTAGTAAATCTGCTACTTTACCAGTCATCCCGCATCATGCCTCTCTGCCTGTGATTATTCCTGTTGAGGTGAAGCAGGCACCTTTCTAAGATGATGTTCCTCTTACTATTTAAGGCAGATTCATCCATTTGGCTGAAGTTAATCCTGACCTCCAGAAATACACGGATAACCTGTCCAAACTAGGCACAGCCTGCAAATTTAGTAGGTGTATTTGTTACTCCATCATGGAGGAGAAGGTCAGTGACCACCGGACCAAAGCCTGGAGAACTCTTGATATACCCCTTTGGGTATATCAAACCTGACAGAAATCCCACCAACTTCAGTGACATCCCTGACATGTAATTGAGCAACATAAATAAAAGCTGCCATCGCTGCGAAGAGCCCAGGACTGATAATATGGAGAGGATAATCCCAGTACGCAGTGGGATCTCAGGAGGAGAAGATCCCTTATCAGCATCCTAGTCAATGACCAACCAGCCTCCGTGCATACGCATCTGTTTGGATGCAAGCAGGAGCTATCTGCGCAGGGAACATACAGTGGATTAAGCTAAGGTGTGTTCAAAACATGTCAGGCACACACTAGCTCCATGTGTAGCACTGATTCAGTGCCCCCCGTGTCTTCTATGATATTGCTTTGCTGGTTACAAAATGTGCTAAAAAAAAAAAAAGGAAAAAAAAAAAAAGCCATCCCTGGAGCAAAATACAACTCTGGCATACATCCTCACATGAACTTCCTTAAAGATTTGCTTTTGAAAACATCCGCACATCAGAATTTTATGTTATAATAGAAGACAGTTCATCCCCACATATGGTAAAGGCAGGTGAAACTGGAAAAGCAGAAGACCTGTTTTAGCCCCAAACATGCTTTTCTTTGAGAAGTGAGCAGTAAGGGCTCATAAGGTCTTAGAGACAGCTAACCGGAGACCATCTTCCCTGAGACCCATGTCCACTTCCAACCAGCTAGAAAATCCTCTAATATTTACCAGGGCTCCACTGCTCAGCAGGATCATGAATATGATGAAAGTTTCAAACCAGTTGTGTTCGACAATTCTGTAGCAGGTTTTCCGCAGCCTCCACCAAATTTTTCCGGGAAATTTTGTGATGTCCACTGAACAGCATGGGAAGAATCGCACACAAACTGAAAAGCAGCAAAACAAAAACAAAGTAATTGTTAAAAAAAAACATATTTAATTCTTAAAGCTGCAATAAGGAGCTGCAAACCAATATTTCTTCCAGGAATTAACTGCTGTATGGGGTCTTCCCTCCCTTGTTTTTCTCACCAACCTCTTCTGCTCTGCCTTCCATTTCCCCTTCCCCCTCCTCTATAAAAAACGTTCAAAAATCACTTAAAATGGGCCCCAGTGATTTCTCCCAATGATTTTTATGATACAGAATATATTGGCCATGAGTCACCAGTGCCCGAGGTCAATCACATTGTGTTAGCTGAGCTCAGGCAGCACCCCTGATCAGGACTAATGACTCCAGCAATAGTTGCCACATCTTTCTGAACGGAGGAAGGATATTTTCTTGGTCTTACTGTACCACTAGAATTATTGATTAAAAGTGGCAATCTGATGAAAGGGAGATGAGGGGAAGAGGTGCTGCCGTGTAGATGGGACCAATGTGCTGAAGAGTCCTGGACCAGAAAAGCAGGACCAGATTTTGATCTCTTGGACTCTCATGAGCTTAATAAAATAATTAGAAGAATACTTTGGAAAAGGTATTTAGGCAGTTAAATCCCCTTTGGTGTCAGCAGAAATTTAGATATCCAGTTTCTGTCCACTGTGTGTTCCCCACCAGTGCCTCATAGCCCTTTCTGACCTTAGTGACAAATACTTTGTGATAGTTAAATGCTGTGGTGGTAATGGGGACCACACATGGATTTCTGATAGGTCACACCATGGTCGTTTTTAGTCTTCAGCCATTGGTAATGGACAGATCCATCTCTCCCATTTTAAAAAAGACCCTGTGCATTGCCTCGTTTTGGGTAAGAACTTAAAATTTTATGAGAGGACACCCCGGTAGCCAGGACCTGTCCTTTTCCAGGCTGGCCATTCAGCCTTATGTCAGATAATTTGATTCAAATTTCACAACACTTGCTGATGAGAATGACCCTCAGAAACCATTCTATTTTCAAAAAACAGTAGTTTTACCCTACATTTAATCCATGTGTTGCATAGAAAAAGACTTAGCTATGGAGCTTTATCGGTCCCATCATGAGAAAAAAATCACAGGCCAACTGCTTCCATAGCTGAAAGGTGGTCAAGGTCACTAACACGTCTTGAAGCATACAACAACTGCTCAGAAGTGACAAGGGAGGACATCTCACTATGGTGATGTAATTCAATGTCATTGCAAGTAGAAATAATATTTAGGCAGGGAAGCTGGGGAAGGAAAGAGGGTGAGTGCCAAGGTTACGCAGACACCAGAAGCTGTTAATTCAAGGTGGCATAACAGAGGCGCTTGAGCTGCATGTGATATGCGAGGAGATCAAGTGCAGCTCCCGGGATGCCGGGACTCCCAAGCAGCTGTAAGTGGGGCTCTGCTGGCAGCAGGCTCTGCCAGGAGGAAGAAAGCTGCTAAGTCTGCTGTGGTCCTTCTGGCATTTTCATAGAATCATAGAATGGTTTAGGTTGGAAAGGACCTTGAAGATCATTGCGTTCCAACCCCCCTGCCATGGGCAGGGACACCTCCCACTAGACCAGGTTGCCCAGGGACACGTCCAGCCTGGCCTTGAACACCTCCAGGGATGGGGCCTCAACAACTTCTCTGGGCAACCTGTTCCAGTGCCTTACCACTCTTTTCTGTAATTTTTTTATCAGGCCAGATCCCTGCTATGGTGCAGCAGAACTGTAGGTTGTTTCATAAATGAACCACTCCCAGATCTCCCCTTTCCTTCACATTTCTGACATGTTTGGCAGGTCTTGAATGTATGAGGTTTTGGTATGGGACTAACAGAGCAGTAAACTATTTATGCAAAGGTAATGGGACAGCTATGCAAGGAGCTACCTGTCCTCTAAATGCCTCCGTCACACAGACCCACACCGGCTCCCAGTTTACCACTGGAATTCAGAGAAATTCTGGGCTCAATTGAAACACACTAATTTAATCAAACTGCTTGAGAAGAACGTAATGCTAGGAGGCAATAGAAGTGTAAGAACCAGCTCTCTGCCTCTTTGTAGGTCAGGTACCACTCCGACAAAGGAAAGTTTTACCCCTCTAAGCGTTTCATTGCTGAACACCAAAGAATCATGTCAAGGGATAAAAGGACATCACGTTAGTCACTACTTTTTGCTAAAACCACTACAGTGCTCAGAGAAGGTAATGTGTGTGATTTGAGTATATTTTAGGAAGTAGGTACAGGGAAGAAACTTCAGGCATGCAATACTGCGTGGTACCGGGATCCTTGAGCTCACATACTCGTATGGCAGCTCTGTTTAGGGATGCCCACACGGTACAATCCCACCAGCATGACATGACAGAGGGGGCTATTAATTGCATCTCTTAGCAGTGCTGCCAGAGAACTCTTACTCTACGTCTCACCCCACAACCTGTATGGTCATTACCAGCTTTCAGGTGTCCGGTCCACACTCTGTGCTGTTGTGCAGGTACACTGGCCACCTCATTGTGAACTTGGATTTGAATGAGGAAGACCAAAGACTTAGGTCTTTAGATCCCTCATTTGTCACATGAACAGCCTAATGAGCCGGCTGTTCACTATGTAAGTGTGGATTTCTCACGTGAAGCAGAAATCCCCCTTTGTACTGGAGGTAACCACTGCTTCTAGCAGAATAAAATTATAAGCCTTCCATGAGCCTGCCTTGTTCCCATAAACAATTTCATTCGGGGAAAAAAAAAAAAATCAGCATTTTTCAGACGTCAAACATTTGTCCAGAAAGTTTCCCCTCTTTTCTCCCAAGTTACTTCCTGGGTGGATATTTGGCTTTTCAGTCTTTTAGACGAAAGCCTAGGCTCAGCTGGTAACAGGTATGACATGCTCTGTCATGCTCTTACAGAGTAGAAATGCTTTGTAAGTACCATTGGAAAAGGTTAGGATCTTCCAGGAAGCGGTTTTCCCCACCGTAAGATAGTTGGATGAATCATTCCCTGGAGGTGTCTGTCTCTCTATTTCCACTACACAGGGAGCCCACATGATTACCTGAGCCCAGGCACAGCTAAAATTAGGGAATCACTTTCAAATTAAATACTAATGAGCAGGGCACCGTGAGTTCCAAAGTCACTTCATTTGACATGGAAAATACTTACAAAATGGTAAAAACAGGCTATTGCTGATTCAGTCAGCTTCCATCTCATAATCTACAGGTACAAAGAGGTACTTTTAAAGACAGAAAGCCAGCTAGGACTACTAATCTTTCTTTTTTAATGCTCTTTGATGGCTTTCATGCAATTCCGATCTGAAAAAAACAGTCCGAGTTACTGACAGTAATACCTTGAAAAATCCAAAATAGCTTCTCAGATGAGTCAGCCCAAAATCACAGTGCTGTTAAATCCCATGCTTTTGATTGGGCCCAATTCAGAAATGTTTAGACCAGAATTCTGATACAATTACTAATGTCAAGTAGCACTTCCGTGAATAATCATGCTGGCTGCATTTCAGATGAAATGCTATTTTTGAACTATTCATATATCAAATAGAAAAAAAGGAAACTGAAAGAAAAAAAAGAAAACTGACCACAAACAGGTTTTTTAATGAATCAGTAAAGTTCTATTTCCATTTCAAATTTTCTGATTTCACTCACTCACTGTTATTTCATGCCTGTGCTTTTCTGAACTCTTTCGTAATGCTGGTAGCTTACTGTTCTGGTGACCTTGACCCAAGCTTAAATGCTGAATTAGAAGCTTCACATACCCAACAAAAAAACTTTACCTGACCTTGGTCAGCATTCTAACAGGTTGGGGTTTTTTTCCCCCATTTCTGTGAAATCAAAATATCAAACCCATTCCAATGTGTCTAAGGCATGACCTGGTGCGGGTCTGAGCAATCATAACTCTAGCTGGCTTCTACAACAAGGCAGGTGGTCAGCAGACCCCAACTTCAGGTGTTGAAAGCTACTTTACCCACACGAAGAAGACTATTCATTAACACCTTTTAGCACAGCAAGCATCAAGGCAGGAATAAACCCTTTGGTATTTCTTATAACAGCATTACTCATACTGTCTTCTCTGATAGATTTGTGCCGTCCCCCTGAAATCAATGCTAGTAGGGAACGGGTTGTGCAGAAGCAGCCGACCACTTTGTGATTTAGTCAGGACTTAGTTTTGCCACCCTAATTCATGTTGGAGCTACATCTTTTTTGAGAGCAAACTGACTCATTCTCACCACGGCCTTTTGGACAGTAGGTTACTGCTCAACAGAAGAACAGAACAGCAGAAAAAGTCCCCCAAAAGAGTCAAGTTATTTGCTGGTAAATTAGTGAAGCTGCATCAGTGGTCTACTTCTCCAAGAACGATGTCTGTTTTCAATTCACATTTCATATCATTTTTCATGAAACAGAGACCAAGAAACCTTTCCAAATGCATCAGTACACCATGATATTATTTAGGTTTTGCTTGTTTTTCATAACATGGGAGTTTTTTCCTTCAGTCACCAGGGTGCCCTATAGCACAATCACACACTGCAGATTACAATGAGTCCCAAACTGCAGTCTCCACTGCAGGTGTCACAGAGAAAGCTCTTCCTTTAACGTCTGCCACAATGATAAACAAGTTCCCCCCCCCCAAAAAAAAAAAACCAAAACCAACCAAAAAGCAGGAGGAATTTAATTTACAATGCATTTTGTGTAAATATTCCTTTGGTTCCACATTCACATTTTCTAGCTGGGTGCATTATAATCACGGAGCTGTTAGACCTGATTGCATTACCTTAGTGCATTGGGAAAAAAAATCTCTTTAGAAGCGTGGGAGCTATACTGCAAAAACTTCCTCCTGCATGCATGACAGCCAAACCAATTTATTTCAGGAATATGAGTAAAGACTTTACAAATCTACTGCTTGTTCACACCAACATATACATTTTAATTTACATAAAATGATTAGATATGTTTTGGCTGATTCTCTTCAGTAAACCAGGAAGACCCAATTAATTTCTTCTATACTGTGGGCCGGTATGTCTGGCACCTTGTGTTCAAACCAGAGTAATTTTATAGGTACTTTTACACAGGAGTTCCCAATTACTGGGACACTCATTTTTTTTAGAAAAAAAATGATATTTTGCTTAGCTTGGAATGCTGGTTACTGCATTGCTTGGTTTGACACTAAGAAAATATAGCTTCCTCAGCAGAAACTCAAGCGGGCAGGTCTTCATGACATGTTTTTACTGTGTGTGTATATATATATATTTCTCTGCCAATCCAGGTTTCTAACCAGCCTGGCTAGCTGTGTATGCTCAAGGAAGAAAGCAAGTCGGGCTGTAGTCCCTTCGTAAGACACCAGATATCTTCCCATTTGTGGAGATAACATGATCTCTGCAGAACCCTCCTTATTTAACCCCTTTTTTGTCTTCTGGCCCCACTAACCCACTGGCATGCATGGCTGGGGTTTATATGGTGCAGCTCTAGGGCTAACACGGAAGAGATTTGCCATCGCTGTCTCCAACGTTTGGGTACCTGAGACACACATGGAGATTTGAGTCTTTTCTTGTGTACTACAACCAGGTTCTGCCAAGAGAGCATCTGAAAAAGCCACAGTCTGCAAGGTGTTCTTGCTCTTCCAAGGGCTTTACAAGGGTACATTTCTTGTTTATCTGCTGCTACTCTCCTCAAAACATATCCTCTCGGAGGTCACTGCAAATAACCATGTGATGCCTTGAAGCAAAGGCAGTGGGCAGCCTGGTCCGCCACCGATGTCAGCCCTGCCTTGAGCGAGGGGGTGGATGAGTTGAAATCTAGAGGCCCTGTCCAACCCGAATTAATTTAATTCTCTACATGCAATAGGACAGTAAGAGTTTTGTGATGTCTGAAAATTGTATACAACAAAATACTAGCATGCCCTTCCTGATGGAAAAAAAACCCTGTATCTCAGATATTATGGCTAGAGGAAAAGAAACCTTAAACTTCATTTTGTTCTGTGATTTTTTTTTTTCCCTAGGAAGACAGTTAACATGTTTTGTTGGGTTTGGCTTGGTTTTACTCAGCTTTTAAACATCATCTGGTGGTAGTCCCCACAGCTCAGTTTATATTTGTTCACTTTAACGTTCTGTTTGAGCTCCTCTTTGCTTATTTATTTCTAAACAGCCGCTAACTGCGGTTGGAGAGGGCATGACACAGATCCCACCATTAATCACAGTAACTTCACTTTAGCGCATGGCATTTTCCAGCTGCGATAATTGCTCCTACATGGTCGCTGCGATAATTGCTCCTACATGGTCACATGCAAAACTCTTTGTGGGCGTCCTTGGTGTCACGAGTTGTGATCAACCGTGCGTCGAGCAAGGTAGCTCATTCTCGCACGACCATTAGATGATACTCCTTTGAAACCTTTGCCAGCGGGTTGTGTCCGGGGAATTACGCTTGAGGACTTGGTGAAAACTTTCTCCTATTAGGGTCCGGGAGAGAGGAGCGTGCTGGGGCCAGGGGGCTCTCTTTGGATGACCTTCTGTGAGACACAGAAGAGAATGTCCAAACAGATAGCAATTTTTGATGCAGAGAACACATACCAATGGAGGTAACAGGACTGGAGTGTTGCAAGGCATCCGGAGGAAAAAATACCCAAATAGCTGGCATTGCCTAGATGTTGCTTTCCCATCAACTGGCACCAAGAATGATCTCTCCATTTCTATCAGGATTTTCCCAGCAATACTTGCTAGCTGCCAGAGCTGTGACCCAACCTTGCCTTCACATTTCCTGACCCAAGAATATTTCCCCGTTGACCCTCATCAAAGCTATTTTGAGATGATAATGAATTAACAAGTCTCCCCAAGAAAAAAACGACCTATGGTTTATCTGGGTCACCCAACTCCGGGAAAACTGTGACCTCAGCAAACTTTCAGCAACTATTTCAAGAACATGCATTATCTTTGTTGCCTTTGTTATCTGAAAAAGGGGGCTGAATCTGGAACATATTTGTTCAGGACACAACCTATGCTGGATGTATTTAGAAATGTCATAGTTTGAATTTAGATAGCTGGTGAGCTAACAAGGTAAGAACGTAACCCTTCCCCCTGCTCTTCCTCTTCATCTCACCTAATCTCCTTCTTTCACAAGTATTAGCTGGTCATTCTGCCAAATATACCCAATATTGTTGCACCTCGTTATACAAGCCAGTAAAGGCAACACTAGATAAATTTGCCCAGTGCTTGCCCTTCAAAAATTCCACTTTAGTACTTTATAAACTTGTCATATCTTAGCTAACTAGACCGTTGTTTGTTTGCTTGTTTTTTAACTAGACTGAAATGATAACTGTGTGAGGTTTAATTGCAATGCAACTTTATCTTCCTGCATAAATAAAAACAAATGTTGATGTCATTGCAGTAAGAATCATTGGGACTTTTGGTTTATGGCACTTTGACTTGAAATTTTATAAGTGAATATTCACATGACCAGTTTATGCATTTTTGCCAAATCCATGAGGAATGTGATCGCATTTAGCCTACACAGTAGCCTCTGAAAAATCTGCATGGATATGTGCTACACGGGAAAGTGGAGCAGATATGTGGGGGAGGATGTCACCTGCAACTGCATCCCCGGTGCCCGTGGACACCCTGCACTGGACCGAGGGCTGGGAGCAGGTTCTCCTTCAATCCCCATTCAGAGCTCAGCGCTCAGCTGGCCGTGCCCTGGGAGAAGAGGAAAACACCCTGACTCCCTGACTTGGACAGGGACTAGAGAGGAGCTAGGAGAGGTGAGGAATACAAGGCAAAAGGCAGTAGTGGGGATGCTCAGGGAGAAGGGAGCAGGAGCCAGTATGGTGGATGTAACCCAGGGTGAGCTTGAAGTTCAGCCCACAGCACCTTCATTTCTACATTTCTCTGCTGCCAGGATGACGAGTGGCCTTCAAAACTGGCTGAACGCTTACAGTGATCCACCTAGAAGAGCATTGCTTGCTACCCTGTGTCCCATTGACAGCCATGAAGATCTGACAGACTGGGTTGGTGCTGATGTGGTCTTGCACAATGGAGTTTCAGGCACTTCTGGTTATTTTAAGACAGAGCAAATTACAGAATGCTACTGCTCTGGGACTGGACCAGGCCTGTGCAGTGAAGGAAGCGATGGGTTGTGTGATGTCCGCCTTATTTCTTTTAAAAACTGGAAGGTAATCATGGCCAACCACAGTTTCAGATTTGTAAACTGGCATCTGACTAGCATTGGTCTTGCAGCACTGACTTGTTTAAGCAATTACAGTATAATTTCTCACTTTGTAGTGCACAACATAGATTGCCGATCACCAGCCTCATTAAGAAATATATTGTGAAAGAATGAATACACCAGATCTGATTTCTAAATGTTATTGTACGGGCCAGAATAGTTACGGCATAGTACCATGCTTTCTTCCGTCAGCTGCATTAATTTTTGGCTACTGCTTTTAAGCAGAGCTGCCAAAAAAATGTTTAGAACCTGGGGACATTTGTAAGCCCTGTAGGGCTCCCTTACCTCATTCAATCATCTTTCTCACACATACAGAGATGCACATTTTTGCTGACTTCAGGGGCATTCTTATACCCAGCAAATCATCTCTGTCTGATCCCATTTGAGCAGCTCTGTTTTTATTTATAATAATCCTTGAATTTTAGAGGGAGTATACTAACATTCAGCTAACCCTCTTTTTCCTAACCCAGATTTAAAGAAAAACGAGGAGTCTGACAGAGATAATATTTGGAATAGAACATGCTAAGATAGAACACACAAGAAATAACTTAGGATGTTATTTACCTTATGGATTGACTTAAAAATAAATGTTCTGTTTTAGCTGGGTTTTAAACCTGTTTTTTGGAGCAGGTTGGTGATAAAAAGTTAATAAAATGCTGGCTTAGTTGGGTATTAAAAGCAGTTATGTAAATGTGAATTGTTGTCTAAAATAAGTAAAATACCCTATACATAGCACATCCTTGGTCAGATGAAAGTTACTGGACATGCTAATCTTAACACCCTTTGAAATAAACAGAAGAGAGTCCCTGGGACTCATGAACTCTGCAGACAGTGTCTATTAACTGCCTATACACATTTCAGCACTAAAATATTGCGATCTGGTTAGTTCGCCACCAAATTTGGTCATGCACAGATATTGGAAGGCAAAAATCTTCACTGGCCAAGTTAGAAAAATCAACATATTAAAAAACACTCTATGGCACAAAGCACAATGAAGAAAGCCCAGCATGTTAGAAGCTGCACAACCATTTAGAGTACGCTTTTGGCTTATCTCACCTTGGAAATCCAAAGATTAATGTTAACAAGTGATTCTGAGTACATGCTTTGGAGCATTAAAGTATCTAAGAAATAAAGTGCATCCAGCGAAATACTACTGCAAGCAGCCAGAGCAGCTCGGTGTGAAGGTGGAGGGATGTTCACTGAGAGAAGAGGAGGATTTTTGCCTCAGCATTACAGTGAAACGTGCAGGCCCTTACCTTCAGGGAAGCAATCTTCAGGCTCCATCAGCTCCTCAGCAAACTCAGGGATCTGCTCCAGCAGTTCTGCAGGATTTGTCAAATCCACTGTGCTGCCTTCAGAAAGACTGATTTCATCAAGCTTGTTGTCAACAAGAGCAAAGACGAGGAAAACAAATTGATCAATCGCCCCGAAGGAAGTAGCTGAGCTTTTATTCCACTAACCAATATCCCAGCTAAAGCCACCACAACAGAGACATCGCCACGCACTTCACGCGGTGCCCACTCCTTGAGTGACAGCTCTGCCTACGCTGCGGTGAACCAACAGTGGACCCATCAACAAGAACAACAACAAAAGTTAACATGTAAAACTTATTTTTTTAAAAGAAAAGAGAAGCAAACCATAGAAAGATAGTGAACAGCAACTAAATATTAATGGTAGATGGAAGCTTGGAATGACTGAACCACTCACGATTTTAAGGCCTGTATGTCTTGAAGGCTTATACCTTCAGATGGGGAGACCAGAAGTGGGACCTAGCTCCTGAAATGCTGAAGGATGAATTTGAGGACCTGTGTTAGGTTCCTGTCTTGGGGGCCTCATTCGTGAGGCTCCTCACCCACAACTGATGGGTGAAACCTGCACCTTGTCAGTCAGGACCATGCTCTGCTCCCTGCTGCCACAGCTACTACTCTGACATGAGCAGAAGTCCCTCTGCCACCAGTGTCCAGTCGCACGATGCCACAGGCACACATGTGTGAGAGGGCTCTTCCACCTGTCTCATCCCAGGGTTAACTTGTTCCCACCACGGGATGTGGCCCCTAGCCTTTTGGCCACACAATTCTGATCCAACGGTGATGTAGGGGGAGGGACACATGGCTTTTGAATACCTTTCAGAGGCTCTATCGCCTGCCTGAAATATTTGACACCACCATCTTAGGCGCATTGTTTAAATTCAGCATTTCTCAAATCCTCCTCTGGAAAATGGGGACAAGAATAATCCCACTTCCCAAAGCATTGGTTGTCTTATGTATTTAAAGCAGGAATTTTTAAGCAGATCTGGATAAAAATTTATGGGGAACATATTACTTTCAAAATTTTTTTAAGGGCTGTGCAAGAAATTGGGTTAAATACAGCAAAGGAACTTAATAAAAATCTTATGTTGTGGTTGGAAATTTGGCTGAGTTTGCTATTAAAAGAGATACGATACATGAATAAATAAGTCACCCAAATATGAAATCAAAATTTCATTTTAGGTGCAAATTTTCTTTTAACGGAATTAAAATATTTGCTTTAGAAGAAAATAGGATTTTTTTTTTTCATATTTTATTTTACTAGTCAAAATAAAACATTTCTATTTTTGTTAATCCACAATTATATTTTACTTGATTATGCAGTTTGGCCACTAAAGTGAAAGATCTAATATTTGCCAGCCCTACTCACAGTTTGTTTTGGGCTGTATTAGAGCACTACCTGGCACAAGTGGGCAACACCAAATCTGGTACCTTCTATGGGACATATCAACGCAAAATAGCAATAAGAAGGAGTCAGGAGAGGTGGGTTATTTGTTAACTGTCTTATGCTGTTCTCTGAGTGCTTACTGAAATCTTTTTGTGCTTTGTCTGGCAATAGTGTTGTCTTCATTTAAAAAAAAAAAAAGAGGACAATAATACTTACCCGTGCTTTTAAACAACCTGTGAGATAGTTATATGAGAGATGGCACGTATACATAAAATATTATTTTCATGAGGATGATGGTGATGGAGTTAGAGAACAGGTACAGCTTTATATATTTATTATTAATGTGAAAATGGGCCCTCTGTTTTCCAGTATACACAGTCAATGCAAAATTTATAGCTGAATTCAGAGAAATGCTGAACCTGGGGTAAAACGGGCAAGATTAAACATTCCAGCAATGCTTGCAAGCAGGGATGGAAGATACTTGTTTGCAATTAGCTGCAGCATCCAGAAGGTCATAGTCTTGGCTAGGGTTTTTAATGCTCTACTCAAAAGGACTCTAAACAGTTGAGAAGAGGCCTTTTAACAAGAGAGTCAGAACAGAAAGCACAGGTCAAAGACATGGATAAAGCTTCTAAAAAATCCATATTCAGAATGCAGCTGTCATACAGAGCCCATTTTCTACAGACTACCAGCAGTATATGATAGTGGAAAAAATGTCATACCAAGTTTTAGCACAGTCAGAACTTTCTGATACTTTTCATTAGGGAACGCATTTAATCATTATCTCTTCTGTTATTAAGACGTCAAAACACACATCACTGAAATAGTCCTAAATCATATACAGCTGTAGGATGTAGAAAACAGGGGTTCCAATGAGAAAAGAAGCCTTGTTGGATATAATTCCTACCAATAGACGGAAATCAAAGAAAACTGTGAGAACAGTTTTCAATAGCATTGTCAATGAGAGAGCTGTATTTAGCAGAGACAGGTTAGGAAATTCACAGAACACAATAGGGTGCAATTATAACAGACTATGAGGAAAACATCTTAAAGAATCAAGAATTCTCAAGAGTTATTTATCAGGAGGGGTTTTCAGAAAATATTAGAATCCATCAGCACCAAAGGGAGATGGGGAACATGCAAGACAAAACAGACGGGATTTCTTCTGAAAAGCTTTCAAAGAAGAAGAGGCAGCGAACACGGATTCAGAAAACACTAGACAAAGGTCTGAGGGTCCAAACTGAGACTAGAAAAAGAAGGAGCCATATGGATGAGAGAGGAGGAAAAGATTAGGAAAGTTTGTAGGAAAGAAGCAAAGGTTACTCTTTGCCAAAAGGGTTAAAGGGATTAAGAAGGTTTTCATGAGCTCGGTAATGGAAAGAAGAGAGATAGAGACATAATAATAATTGATGAGGGAGATGTAACTAATCAAAATTCAGTTGCCTAAGAAAATAAACTCTTTTTAAAAGAATCCAACAAGGGGATCAATAAAAAGAGGGGGGTGAGCCTGCTAGAATTAATGCAAATGTAAGTAGAGAAATATCTAGAAAGCCTGAAACATATGCAAATCAGCAGATCCAGACAAGGTACGTTGTAGGGCATAAAGAGAGCCAATACACCAAGTTAACACACCATTAGCGATCAATAGTGAATGCTCATGGAAAACTGGAAACAGCCCAGGAGAGCAGCAATAAGTAAACACAATACTGAGCTTAGAGAGGAGGAAAAGGGAATAATCATGGGAATCACAGATCACTAAACACTTGCTGTAGCCTGTGATTAAAACAAATTAAATAAAGACTCAGAGGAGAAAAGGAGAGTGCTTTCTTGGAGTGAAATGTCAAAGAGACATAAAGGCAGTGAGGTGGCTCTCCTGGCTGCTAAGGGTACTATGCACAAACGGGGTACAAAGAGGAAAAAAGACAGCAAAAAGGACAAACGCAGAATCTCCCCTTTCTTTCTTGGAACAAGTGAGTGGAGGAGGTGTACCAGGCAGAGACAACGGGATACATCAGAAGCCCCTTTGGGAGATCTCCCACTAGTGCATGTATTTATACTGCAGAGCTTAGTTTTTAACGTATTTCTGGGTGGAGTGGATGTTTTAAGGCTTCCACATACACCGCTTGTGTCTGTAATAGTGGCAAGTTGATCTGAACAGATTTTTCAAAAAGCCTTTAGCAGTGAGATGTTGAAATCTCATTGAAAGCTGATGTTTGCTCAAGGCTTAACTCTCTTATCTCCCTTCTTCTCTCCCTCACCTATGAAGATCACAGCCTTAATCTATCAAATCGACATATGATATATAAACTTCAAGAAAATATCTGGATGTCTATTGTAGAAAAGTCTACTTTTGAAATAAATTGTAATTGGCTTGGATTCACCAATCGATGCGTGGAGAAAAGCCGTCCTAAGGAGCCAAATATAACACAAACTTTGTTTTCAGGGGAGGAGATCTATAGGGATTAGAGTCAGCATTATCTTCACTAAAGATATAAAAGAGCTACTGACTGATATAATCCTCGTGTTAGCCCATAACATTAAATTGGAGAGAGTATTGGAACCAAGGAAGCAGAAAGGAAAAGAGAAGTGAAACATGGAGAGAATATAGCAAAATGGGACTTGGCTCAAAACAGTAGAAATGAGAGAGTTCCAGGAAAATTTCAATGGAAATCCTGGAAACCTGGAGAAATATTAAAAAATTAGATGTGATTTTTACAGTGGAGAATAACAATGCAGAAAATCTATATGAAAGCATCATGTCTAGATAATGAAATACTATATCCTCTCTTTACAGTTCTGTGAAAGTTGTATTTGTTGGAATATTGTGGTTACTTCTTGGCAAAACAACTCCAAAAAGGAAAAACTGAGGGAGTTGCAAAGAAAGAGGTAAAAAAGTCAGATAAGGGGCACAGAGATACTCATTTACAAGAAATGATGAAATGAAAGAACAATGGCGTGTGATTTCTGGGGTAAGCCAAAGACAAAAGGGAGCAAACAACAGTCTATTAAATTGAGTGATACTAATTCATAAAAAGTGAGTGATGGATAAAATTGGTAAAAGAGAATAATGACAGTACTTTGACAGGGAAAAAAAAGGGCTAGTTATTAAGGCAATATACCCAGCCATAAGATTTTTTCTAAGCTAGTGAATTGTTCCCTTTGGTAAATGAAAAAAATCTAAGCTGCCTGATACATTTAAATGTACATTCCACAAAGGTGTACAAAATATTTTATGGGACAGCATTTTGGCAGAGAAATCAACCCCTTTTGTTCTCTGAGGTCTTATCCACCTGTGACATCAATGGTTTTATTTCTATGGTGTCCCTGATGATTTATATAGGATGAATTTTTAATCATATAATGTATCCTTTACTGACATCAACAGTGTTTTATTCAGAACACATTCAATGCTTCCTGTTATTGACTGAATCACTCAAAGCCCTGCCTCTTGGGCATACCAAATCTGTTAAGTTACTTCCTCGCAGTTGCTGGCTTTATTTGGCTAGTCGCAAGTTCTTGGGACATTCATCAAAATGATGATTAGCATGTCTTTGTGTGCCGGCACAAAGATTACTTCTGAATAGGAGGACTGTAGGTATGTAATGTCCACGCAAGATCTGGCCCTCAAAAATAGCATCCTTTGGGCTTTGCTCTTTCATGTTGGTATTCATAGCCTCCTGTGAACTTCCGTTTGATTTCAAGTCATCCCTGGATTATTGCCATATTCCTCCACCTCTTTCTAAGCAGCCGCAAATAGAATCAATTATACTCTACTATAGAAAGGTGACATTTGTGTCCCAGGACACTTTGAAAGTTGAGGGAGGAAATGGGGATTACTTCTTTATCACGATGTTGCTGAATATATCAAGGCTAGAATGTTCCTGTTTTATCATGACATTTTGTTATAGCACTAACAAAGGACATAGTTTTCCAGCCTCCACGTTAGGATCACAGGGTGTATTTATCTCAAAAAGACATTTAAACATGAAGGATACCTAATCCCCTGAGAGAAAAATTCCTGAAGCGGTCTTCCAATTCCTTCTAGTTATAATGCTTCATATCATTATTTTAAAGTTGTGAGTTTTTTTGGTAAGTATATATACATTTTTTCCTGAGACTAGGATGTCAAATATTTGAGTCTCCTTCCTTTAGAGTCCAGGACCTTTTCTTTCTGAAGATGAAGTTCAATATGCCCAAAAGTATTCTGGCAAGGAGGATTGCTCCTTAAAGAAATCCTTCATGGCTAGAGGATTTCTGGTTACTGTGAGTGGAGTTTAGCCCACCTAAGTGCACAACTCATCTCGTTACCCTGGGCTCCCTTTATAGTCAATGGAGAGAAACAGACACTTTTAGAAGATGATTCATCTGACCTAATTTAAATGTTGATTTCGGTCGGAGATGAGACACATTTACCTAACTACATTGGCTCCAGATCCTCATTGACTATAAAGGGGCCTCAAATGACAGGTTCAGATGCAGATGTCTATGTTTAGTTTAGTAAATTCCACCCCATATGACACTACGAATCAGCAGGCCTGGAGAAGATGAGCTCTGGCTTTGTGATGGGTCTCTTTCCTGTTGTCCTGTCAAGATTTCTCCATGCGATTGCTCCTGCTGGGCACAAACGTGCCACCAGCTTTATAGCAGAATTGGGAGAGGTGTGATGCATGTTGGTACTATGTCATCCTTTCTCTTTCACTAATTCAGTCCCCCAAAACCACCACTGCTTCCAATCTCAGGGAGTTATGGAGTTCCCTAAACTCCCAGGACATCACGCAAAACCTCCAGTTCCTGATTTCAAAGAGAGGAATCCATTACTCTCTATTAATAAAGGCAAAGTTATATGTCAATAAAATGCTAAATCTAAATGGGGAAAAAAAACCAAGAATTCAGCAAGTAGGATATAAGGAATTTAAAGCCTGGAGTCGCTCAGTGTACAGTACAAACATATATTTTTGGTATTCATGTTTATAAGGACAACATAATGCTACAAATTGAAAATAAATGTCAATGTGTACACATCAAGAAACAATGACTGAGCTGCACTTTCACAAACATCAACTGAATGATACCAGGGCTTACTAGTTAGTATCTTCATGTCAGCTACTTAAGCTGTTGAACCTTTCTTGGGTCTATGCGCTAACAGGGAAAGAAATGGTAATCTGTGACAGATAACAGATGCCCTCCAGTGAACTCAAGGTACAGATCTGCCAAGTCAGCAGATGCCATTCTTAGAGCTACTTTTCAGTGGGAAAACACGTGCATATTTGCTCCTAAAATAAGACAGTAACATTATAGATGATTTTGTGGTTTTTTTTTTCCAAAGCCTCTTGGAATCCTATCTTGATTTATAATGTGCATTTTCCAAGCTTTCCAATTATTTATATAACATCAAAATCCTCTCTCTTCTTTACTAAGACTGTAATACCTGCTATGCACTTTTGCTTTCCTACTGCTTGACAAATATGTATTCTTACAAGCCATAAACCCCACATATATCGGTGACATGCACTACGGAGATGGTGCAATGGATTGCATGCAGTATCAGGTAGGAAAGTTGTTTCTGTTACCTCTTTTTGCCCTACCGGAGGTGGTGGCTGAGCCTTCAACTGCTTATCCACGTGCAACTCACTTAACTCTTCACAAATCTCAGAGTTCTGACTCCGGACGCCTGGGCTTTGGCATCGCTGCCCCCTCAGCTGCAGCTGTTTTTCCTGCTGGAAATAATCCTAGATGGGTTTATTTTCTTTTTCTTTGATAGCATGCTTATTTCTTAAGGAGAACTTCCCAGCTAAAAGAGAAAAAAGCCTGGACTATACTTGTCAGGGGACAACATCTTAAAGAAAATGGCAAGAAACAAGATAACACAAGCTTATGCTGTAACTTTTGAGCTTTAGTAACTGAATAAGTCAAGATATCTGGCTATAGAAAATGGAAATACAAATAGGCCAACTTTTTTTCTGAGCTGTTGTTGCTGGGGTGGGCGGAAATCCCCTTGCAATCTCTATTTTGAGTCTGGTTTTCGAGACACATGCTTCCTCCAGTGACCTGAGGCGCACAGAAAGGTATTTGCAGTTCAGTCAAATAACCGAGGGGTGTACTCTGAAGTCGCGGCGACAGTATTACAGCTGGAGAAAAGCACGAGCGCAGTACCCAGCGCCATGCTGTGAGTCTGCTTGAAACAGTGTGGAAAAAAAAACCCGCACCCAGAGGAGACAGGACGCATATTGAAGAAGAAGAAAATGCAAAGTTCAGAGGAAGAGATAAAAGGTACCTAAAAGTAGATGTGGAAAAACTGCAGGTAAACACATAAACGCATGCAGCTCCTATTCAGCAAAACACTTAAGACTACTTTGCACTCTGATGCCGACAGGACTTAACCACAGGTTGAAAGGAGAGCGCATCCTTAAGTACTTCACTAAAAAGGGATGGACTCTGGAATCAGGGCAATAATTTCTTTTTCCTGCAAAAACATCTGACTAGAGCCAGTGCTTGCTAGTATGAGCAGTGCCATTAAATCCAGCCACCGCTTCCTGGGGTGATGATTATTGCTGCCGAGGTCTCTAGAAGTACTCCCAGGACTAATGGCAGAGGAGACGCTGTTTGCAGGGTTGGTCCCTACACCTGGAGATCCAGGTTCTTTGCTGGTGTAAATCAGTGTGGCTTTATTGATTCACTTGAGACAGGGGTTTCTCTGAAAACTCCATAGTAGTGGATAGTACTCAGCACTACCAGCGTTCATGCCATTACTAACGCTGCTACTAAAATATTAATAAAACTTTTGTTGATTTCAAAGGGTTGTGCTGAATTGCTTACAGAAGGGCTTCCATGCTGAGAAAAAAAATTACAAGCATAACAGGATTTCAACAGTAATTATTTAAACCTATTTATCTTTCACTTGTCCACCTTTTTTTTTTTTTTTTTTTTTTTCCCTTCCTTGGCTTGACTGACATTCAACGTTATTCATGTATTAAGTGAGTTTCCCTTCCCCAGGGAGCCGCAGCCTACCCGCCTCAGTTCTAAAGCCACATCACCACAGGAAGTCCCTCAAGAGGTACCAGGAGCAGAAAAACACTTTATTCCAAATATAACTATCTGAAAGAACAGATGACACAAAGGAAGCAGTTGGTTAAGCAAATTGCTCCCCGTATAAATGCTTTCGGACTGTCAGGTTTGTACCAGTCCTTTCAAATGTCGTTCTGTGTTTCTAGCAAATTAATTCAAAATCAAATTACTTGTTTCCTGCTTCAGAGGGCATGTGGTCTAAAATATATTCTAACTTTAATAAATTAAATTATGCGTGTCCAAGCCTGTACCCTCTGCATAAGAATGTATTACGTACAATTTCTAGGCACAGTTTAGCACTGATCTTCACAGACCAGAGATTGCTCCAAAATCATCGAGTTACAGTTCCATCCCTGTCAAAAAGTAACACTCTTTAAGGTGCATCTTTAGAAATAGTGTAATATTCAGGGGAGATGCTAACATGGAAGGCACAGTATGCACAAGTAAGACGCTCAGCCATAAAAAGGGCTTTTTTAATGCAATGTGCATACGACGTAGCACCAAGTAATCTTAATGGCACGATATTGGTTATAGCACTAAAACAACAGAAACAATTGTTTCATGTTAAAAGTGCAATGCAATCTGAGGTGACACCTCAAGTTCATTTACGCAGAAAGGTTGTGCACTCAGATTCATTAGAAACTATGCAGTGTATGAGAACAGACTGTGTAGCTCAGTTGATCTGACGAATACTCAAGTTGTTAAGCAAATTATTACACTGAGCTCCAGTCAAATGCCAAACTTACACCAATTCTCTATTTACTAACCCCTCTGCATGGTACCAAGACTTAGCAACGCTTTCCTAGAGACTAAACTCCAGGAAATGCGGACCCAGCTACTTCCCAGAAATCACACTTGTACCAAGTATTCGATGAGTTAATGTTAATTAAAACTGATGAAATATATCCTGGCAAATTATCCAATGGGGGAAACAGGCGCATGTGCTCGGACAATGATTTGGTTCATCACCATGTATTTTTCAGACTTGTCCTGCAAATTTATAAGGTGGGAGAAAAATCTCTAAGAAAAACAGACTCTCCAAAAGAACCTGGTTGTGCAGATTGATCCCCAAAGGAGTGTTAAGGAACCAACTGAGTTTTTACAAACAACTGGTGCCAGCCCTGGCAAACCACTCTCGCGGGATGCGACAGTCTCGTTTCCAGCACACAGCACCTGAAGATCAGCACAGACCTGTCTGAGGAAAGGTGCCTTTGGTTTGTGTTGTTTAATTTCGGACTGTTTGGTTTTGTTCTGATTCCAGATGATTCGCTCTTCTGGCAGCAACGGCAGCAGGTTTATCTCCTGTAAAGCTCCCCACCGTGGGTGGTTTATATAATTTGTTTTTAATTTTTGTATCAAGTGCCATGTTGCCAAGGCAATACACATTATGTTAATATTTATTGATTCAGTTGTTTTCATAATTTATAAAGTAAAACTATTCAGCAGTGCGAAAAAAAAAAAAAACAAAAAAACCAACAACCAACAACTTTGTGCATGCAAACAAAGGGTTGGGAGCCCAGGACAGACCTCATCTCCTTTAAAGCATCAACCAAAAGTTTTCTCACCACTGCTCTGATCTGGGCCCTAAAAAGAGGTGATCTGCCAACTCCGTACCAGTAATTAGCACATGGAGGAGGATGGACCCAGTGTTGTCCCCTCGCATGCTGCAGGTCAGCTGTAGCACCAGAAAAACAGCAACCAGATTGAAAACAGAGTATAATCTGGGTGACATCTCAAGTGTGTTTGTGCACGGACCCACATACTTGTTTGCTGACACAAATAAATACAAAGGCTCCACACTGCGTTCTGCCTCTGAAAAGCACGGATCGGCTAATTGTTTCAGGCTCAAATGGGGATTAGTGCAAATGCCGCTCCTTTGGAAAGAGGAATTGCTGTTGGCAAAACAAGACAAATACCTGTCATCGGCACGGATTCACTTTATTCGTTCCCCATGGAAATATCATTTTTTCCATCCTGTGCAAACAAATTTAGAAAGAGGATCCCAGGACCTGCCTTTCGGGTGGTGATCAGCTCAGATGGGTGCTCCTCATGCTTCACTCACTCCCTAGATCATGACCCTGGCTTGCAACATTTGTTCCCCCATTCCCTGGCCCCAGTCGTTGTGAGAAGCAACGTTGACGTGCAAAGCCTTTGATAGCAGGAAGCTTCCCCTCCCAAGCAGGTGTGGAGGCAAGAAATGGGAATCAGTTCTGGAGCCCTCCCCCCTTGCAACCGTCACTGCAGAGCCAGAACGCATGGATGAAGGATGTGGCACGATAAAGTTAATTTAAGTTATTTTATGAGGTGGACAGGATATCCCCTGTCTCTGATGAGACAGTGCAAATGCAAACTGCCTTTTCTGCAGTCCACAGTGCAATAGGAAACTTCAACCCTGTGCATCTTCTCTGCTCCCCACGAGGGCAACGCGTCTCTCTGCCTCTTTGATGACCAATTTTGAGACACTAATGTGATTTCAGGGATGTCCACATTCTTCAGTCACTTTCCAGGAATGAGCTGGTCAGGTCATTTACAGGAGCAGACTGGGAGCGGTGGAGGCTCGTCCTGGTCCCCCCACATACAAGTCTGTACAAACTTGGCCATACTGGTGGGACCCTGTTTTCCCACGGGACACTGTCCATCAGAGGAAGCACCATCAGCAGACAAGGATGCTGGCCACAGAAATATGGCTGCTTTAGCCATTCATAGGTGATCAACACCATGAAATTGAGCCTTCTAGAGAAATGCAGTTCAATAGAACAGCAATTAGTCCTTTAATAGATGACAACATATTTTAACCTGCAAAGCTTCCTGTAGCCAGTTTTTGGATATGAAAACCATAATAGGAGTCTGAGGAGCTTTTCATGCATAATGAATCTAGTTCAGCAGTGTGACACATATAGTTACAAGAGGACTGTTTACTCTGCAGAGTAGTTGTTGATGTTTATGTTCCTCCTTATATACAGCTACGGATTTCATACAATTACCGTGCCTGGTAGCAATTGGCATCCTTTCTCAGCAACAGTTTGCGTCTAGTAACTGGCACCCTTCCTCGGCAAAGAAGCCAAGAAGTAAATGATGGTGAAAACTGAAATGTTTATATCCTACCTCTGCATAAATGGAGGAGGGTGCAGATTGCAACGCTGCTGAAATACAGCGGGCTTGCATTTCTGCCTGGGTGGTACCTGTTTCGTGTGTAAACGGGAGACTACAGTCTGCAGAGCTGCTGGGCTGACAACTCTCAGACATGCTGAACTCAGTCTTTCTGAAAAGTCTTGAAAAATCTGAGCTAAGACACTGAGAGGACTCGTGCTACACTATGTGCCTTTACAAGTGCATTTTATTATCAGACTACAGCGTTTGCAGTACTGATGTAAAGCATGTGAAGTTCTACCTTAAGGTTGCAACACATGTACATAACTTAACACCTGCAAATTCCTCAGAGAGGGTGTAAAAACAGGAAAGAAAGTCTAAACCTGATTATCTGAGACTGGTCATCCCCACTCTCCATGCTCTGCCACCTGGTCGGAAACAGCAGGAACAACCAGACTTCAGGCAAGCTTAGTAGAAGAATTTTTTGTTCAGTTTTTCAGCACTTATCTACCCCTCCCAGTCTTTTCTCTTGCTATTATCTATGCAAAAGCCAGAAACAATCTGGGGCAAAGGGAGCAGTCAAACGTCAGAATTAGAAGATGCTGCTCATATTTGCCATGTGAATCTACATGGATTTTTTTCTTTTTCACGATGACCCAGCCTTTATAGGACCCCGCTTACTAAAACCCAAATCACTAATACATGCATACAGAAGAGCAATGTGGGAAAAACAGGTTAAACGCAATAGTCCCCGAGTTCAGAAACAGCACTGGCCTGTTGCACATCTCCTGGTAAACGCATTGGTAGATGAAACTATGCCCCTCTACTTGGATGTCTGCAGGTCCCAACGGAGTTTCCAATTGAGCTGTCATCTGTCAGAGTTAATGCCATCATAGTTTGAACTTACACCTGTGTAGCTAAACACAGAACTTGTCCTCCTGGTGCACCTCAGAAACTCATCTTTTTTTTTCCCCCTGAAAGTTGTAGGGTATTCGGAAGCCAAGTGCAGTACTTGTTCTAAAAAATAATGCACCTGTGAGTACTTAGCTGGATAAAAATACCAGAATCTGTCCCTTAAAATTCAGAATGGTGAAGGCTAAGACTGGCCAGAAACCACAGCTGCTCAGCAGAGGCTGTTAACAGCAAAACCTCCCTTGGAACCAGCCTGGCCTGCTATTTTCTTTCATTTTGAATAAAGGTGAACTAAAACTTCACCAGACAAACATCATCACAGCCGCTAGACACTGGTCTCTGCACAAGCGCAGGATGCTTTGCCAAACACTGTCCCTCAAGGAGGGAAAGACCAGTTTAAAAAAAGGAAAGAGCAGTTTAGCAGTGCTCCTCCATGGATTAATCCAGAATATTTTAAGTCTTTGAACTCCGACCGCAGAGGAGCAAGGCACATTATTTCTAATGACTTCTGCCTTCCTGGCCTAAGATCTTTTCCCACACTGCGCAACACACTGCCCGTAATAAAACACAGATTCATTATTCCAAGGGTTGACTCTGAAAATTAGTCTAAGTGGGAGAACTTGGCAAAAAGATGGACTGCCAAAGTTAATTTAGCCTGTTATCAATTCAACAGGCTTAAATAGGCAGCAAAAGTGTTTCATAAGTGTTCATTGTTCAGAGTTCAAGCTAATACCTTCTGCTAAATTGCATTTTGAAGTTTAATCACAATCTACTTTATGTTTCTTTTGGTAATTGGGATCTGTCCACAGTATAATATGAAGAACTCCAACTAATGGGCTCCTCTGATGGAAGTTTAAATTTTGGAAGTTTGCCTCAAGGTACAGTGAGTGAAAGTGCCTCAAATAACCAGGAACCTTTCACCCAAAGAAGATGTCGATATTTTCATCATTAGGGAAGTCTCATATTATCACAGACAATAACAACAAAATAACCGTTATTTTAAATTTTGCTATTTTGGGCCATAATTAATGAGAATAATTTCAACCCCCTGACACAGGCACGCACGCACTGTCTCACTTGGCACAGGAGCCGCTGGGGAACTGGCTGCTGTTCATTTTGTCCAAAATGTTAAATGTCGGCATTTTCTTTACCAAAGGGAGAAACAGTGAGAAATGCTCATTTCTGGGCAGCGTTTCGCTCCAGGGAGAGATATGGATACTGGGAAATGGCACCCAGTAAGCTGTGACTGACGCGTAGTCCACGGTCTGGGCACTTGTCCAAATGCATGTTGTCAAGTCCGCTACGCCTGATATCAGCTCTTTCAATGCCAGGATTTTTTATTTTTTTTTCTCTCTCTCCTCTCCCTTCTCTTTCTCTCCTCCATCAGCTCCCTGTATTTCCTGCACCTTAGGCATTATGCTGCGGACAAATATATTTCCCTGCCACCGCGCACTGAATAAGCACCCTAAAACCTTTGTTTGCAGTGTGACTGCTCTAATCACGTCAGCAGAGATCTGTCACGGAGTCTTCTTCTGCCCCATCGTACTGAAACAAAACAAACACAAATGTCTTCCTATATGTAGAAGCAAAGAGGAGGGCATAAGTGCTTTAAATCTGCTACTGTGATTTACAGTCCTTTTTTTTCTTTTTCTAATGGCCTTGCTGCTATTCTTCTGAAGACAATAAATACAGAAATGTTCTATTTTATTGCTAAAAATAATTAGCAAATAATTGAGTTCTATGCAGTTTTCAATAAATAGAAAGCAAAACATACAGTTTAAAAAGGGAGAAATCCAGGCAAACTATGTATGTAATAATAATGTAAAATCCCCACTATCTTACTTAATGATTAGTAAAATATTGGCCTAAATATAGCTGACGAGAAGAATGCTCTAAAATTTATTGTATGCTGCATGCATGTATACACGTGGGCTCATTCTCCTGCCAGTAAGAACTGGGGAGTCATCCACAGAATTCAAAGGTATTTTATCCATTTGCACTAAAAGAGAACGTGTCCCACAGACTGTAACTGAAAACAGACAGAATATAAACACTGTTTGAAAGGGCATTACGGTTCCTGACAATAAAGTATATTTCCTGCAGTAAAAGGCTGAAATTAATGTACCCTGTCAAATAAACACAGGACTTCATGGTATCTCTGATTTATAGACGTTAGAATTATTAGGAGCATAAGACATTGTCACAAACAATTTTATATCAAAATCTTTATGCACTGGCATTTTTACAGCAATTTTCAATAATTTCAGCTACACTTGTGTCAACCTGGAATAATTCTATTGACTTTTATAGAATCATTTCAGGTTTAGGAGCAGGCCTGTAATGTGCAGAAATTACACAGTAAAATTTCCACTGTATACAAAGGAAACAGATGTGGGTCCAGATGCAGATGGTGAACTCTCTGTTACCTGAGACATTGCAGTCTTTTTTCCATCTTACAAATGATGTATCACAGCTAAAATAAACTTACAGTCTCTGTGCAGAAATTAGTGGTTGAAGTCTTTGACCCAGTGATATGAGAAAGCTAAACCATGATGATCCTTATGGCCCTCTCTGACCTCAAAATTATGAATCCCTCACTGGTAGAAACACGCAAAAAAAGCCATCAGAAACAGTTTCACCTTGTCAAATGAAATAAAATGAGTTGGTAATTGTGAAATAACTACGGGGAAGAAGAGAATAAAAGCTTGGGGTTTTGATTTCAGTTCAGGGCAATATAGAAACTGTGCCACTGAATAGAGACTGTGGTGGCAGCCAGTTCTAGCATTGATGTGTACAGAGGCAGTTACTCATCTAAAGTCTGGAAACCTGGTTTTCCTGGGAGGTGCATTTGGTGGAGCCTGGACAAGGGTGTACACAAGGGGGGTGGGGGTGGGTGGGAATAAAAAAAGAGAAAAAAATGTGAATACGATGGAGAAAGCAAGGCGTGCTGTGGAGCAATGAATACTCATTCGGTGTGCACAGCCCAGGCAATGTACACTTCTCCGGTCCTCTGTGCAGACCCAGACTCAAACCTCTTGAAAAATCACAGCAGAGGTGCTACTCTGCCTTGGAGGGGGTCTAGGAAAAGCACACCGAGAAAACGCAGCTGGGAAACCCTGAGAGGCAACTGGGAAACCCTGAGAGGCAACGAAAGATGCTATCTCCTTCCCACAGGCAATACTCCCTGCCAGGTCACAGGAAGGTGAGCCCTAACAGGCACAGCAACAACTCTCTGCTATTTAAGGATTTCCGGAGCCAGGGGTAAACCTTGGGCAAGAGGATCGACCAGCCCTCGGCCATCTTTGCAGGCTCAGGATGGCACAAATTGGCTATGGGTGGGATCTGGGACCTGGTGGCCGCGCACGGAGAGGCAGCGCTCCCACGGCGCACGTGCCTGGTGTCGGGGAAGGGGTAAGAAGCTGCAAAGCGCTCCGTCCCAGCAGCAGGCAGCCAGCACTTTCCATATGACCCAATTAGCCACTCCGTCGGAACAAATCAATAATGGCATTTTCTGAAGACAAGCAGGCAAGTGCTGCTGGCTCGGCACTGTGCTGCATGTGAAAATACAAAGGTGTTATCTCTGTGGAAAGCAGCATCCGTGCTTGGCTTTGTCACGGCAGAGGGGGCGAATGCGAGATGCTTTTCAGACTGCTGCGGCCAAAAGCCACACTAGCCACCGCAGCGTGGATGATCTTTGCAGTGGCATGTTATAGACAGATCAAGTTGAGGGCAGCAGTTTGAGTAAGGCAGTATACGTAGTAATTAAATATAAGAACGGGGAGAAAGCAATAAGAACCCTATTGGGCTGACTCAAACAACAAGGAAATGGTCAAGGCATTTTCTTAGGTTGTACTAATAAAATTTGCTGACTGTAGGAACTCATCAATGCAGAAAAGGATCCCGATAGCATACAGAAAGACCTGGACATCCTTGAGGTCTGGAGTAACACAAATGAGACAGAGTTGAACAGTATAAGTGCAGAACACTTTACTGCAGGGACTGATTCAGGACACCCAACATTACTCATCTGCAGCCTCCTTTTAGTCCATTGATCACAGGATTCCTCTGAACCACAAAGTGATGTCACTGTAAAAAAGGCACGCACCATTCTGGCTACAGCTGTGGGAACCCTGAAGGTTAAGCAATACTAAAGTAGGAATTTTGAAGATTTAAGCTTTGGACATATATCTAATGTAAATGGTACAAACCCCTCTGATGTCTGAAACTGTCAGTGTAGTTAAACTGCAGGTAAGTTCTGGTAGAATCCACTGTGTCAGGTGGACTGGACTATGCACACTGAGTTGTCCCATCACCTTACTGTCCCCATAATCTGGTTCTTACTCCTGCAGGAGACAGAAAGTTGATGTCACATGTGAAAAGATGGTTTTTATAAGCAATTACAAGACACACTATGGAGGTTCAAGAAAACAATTTCCACATTTTAATCATCTAGGAAGCCAGTGTGAGTACCCAAAAGAACCTTGAGAAGATGCAGTCAGCATGTTACCGTGGCTCCTGCTGAGCTTTTAGGAACTGCTTTCCTGCTAGGACAACCCATCTTTAAATTATAGATCTCAAAGACAGAGGAAAAATGGAAGACAGTTGTTCTTGTTCTCATTATGAGGCTAAATTTATCATCAAATCCTGAAGAAATCTTGTGGACTGACAGGGAGAGACTTCCCCAGCTCTACGAGCAGGGCAAGGAGGGGGGGTTCAATAAAGACATATGCTGAAACGTTGCAGTGACGGGCATCAACACATGTATCGTACAGTAATGACAACTGAATTAAGTTCAAGGTGGTCCTTTCTCAGCCTCTCTCCTCTTCTGCCAGCTTCTCGCACCTCTGCTGACTTCTATTGTTCAGTTTTTCTTTCTGATCCTTTCACCATATGTGTGGGCTACAGGCATGCGTCTCCTGGCTCTCCAAGCCCACAGATCATCTCACTTGCGTCTCAGTAATCAAAGGAGATTTAGAAGCTATCAGGTGGGCTCGTTCCTTCGAAACCCTGTCAGTGACAGTGCCACAAATTGGCAGCTTTCAGGAAGACGGCTGCTGCCAGTGTAAGCTTTGATAATAGAAATGGCAGCTGAGATTTAAACTTAGACATTTCTATTACTCAGAGGAAAATATGCAGTCACAGAAGGGTTTCTCATCACCCGAAATTTCAAACTGCTGCCCGTAACACTGCGGGCCCCATTTCTCATAGCCACAATGGCTTACTTTAGAGTAATTTTGTGACTTTTTGGGAAGAGTCCGGCATTGCTACAGGAGCTGTAAGCTGAGCTGATCATCACCCTAAAATACCTCATCGGGATCAACAACTTTGCGGTTCTGCCCAAGACCAGCCTTCCTTTAGCCTCTCCATCACGATAGAGGAGTCTGGACTGATGTGAGCACACAAGGAACAGAACTGACAGAAGAAGTGTAAAGGATATGTAAAGATTGTGTATGTTTACCTAGCCGTGCACTTGAGAGGCACACACACACATACTCCTTGTTTATGCATCTCCTTTCGCCTCGTCTCCCATGCTATCACACAAAAATCCAGACGCACGAGGTTCTGGCAATGTTGCCAAAGGGCTGTTAAATTCCAGGTCAGCCAACAACTTCAACATGGAGCAGTGTACATTGTCTTCTCCCGAGAAGTAAATATACATACACATTCTCGTTGTACATGCTAAAATATTTAAATATGTAAAAATATGGATTATAATTAGGGAAAAGTTAGAATAGATTTGAATGTTTAGCATCCCCTTGGTAGTTTCGCTTCTGTATGATGCCCTCCACACAGAAAGATACTTCACTGTAATTGTGCCCTTTCAATGCAATCATGTAAATTTGCTCTTGTTCACATTGTTCTTCCTTTGCGAGCTCTGCTGTGGTTATCATGGCCATCCTGGAGGGGAGGAGGTAAGGACCCCCACGGATTTGGAGCTCACAGGATTAAAGCTTGTAGAAGTGAGTGGGAAGCTTATTCCCCAGAGTCCCACAGAGATGCCCTTGATACAAAGGTTAGCACGCCGCAGTGCCCACAGTGTTATATCCAGGAAACTGTGATTTCATACTGACCTCCAGGTGCAATCATTTCTTCTGCAGTAACCTATGTGATGATCAAGAGACTTATTTTGTGGGTCCAAAGATCATACATCTTCAGAATGGGCACCATTAAGAATGACAGATCTTTGGGATCTGCTTTCTCATGGCTCTGCTCCTTATGGAGACATTTACAGCTGTGCAAACTGATGAGGGTTTTGCAGGAAAGCAAATGCAAAGCTCATCACACAATTACCATTTATGCTGTTGAGCTTCTTCCTATTTTTGTTTATTTATTATGCCCATGTATTTTGAGCCTTTGAGTTGCAAGCCCCTTGCACGCACACATTTTCCTCTCTAGAAGTTTGATAAAATAGTTTGCTGGATTTATGAACTGGCTTTGTGTTTGGACCTTTTCAGCAGTAGACCCCTCAGGCCTGCAGACAAAGTTTGAAAACCATCGATCAGGGCTATGCACAGGGGAACAGCAGAGACCTGCTGCAGCTGTTTGTCAAAGCCCGGAAAACACTAGTGACAAAGCCAGTGAATACATTTCTCAACTCCACACCTTCTACTTCATGCACACACTAGCAGCGAACTATATTTCACTTCAATCCAAGTATCTTGTGGTAACATGACAATATTACTCTAACGTTTATCGAAACATTCATTAGAAGATACAGTGCAAAACCAGTATTCTGGGTTTTTGTTTCCTCCTATTTTGTTTCACTCCGAATCCTCAATGCTTATATTATATACAATAATGTTTCAACAATATTGAAACAATTTGAGGAAGTTTTCTTAGTATTTTCAAATCAACTTTTATTCATAATATTCCATTTCACTAAAACACCTATCTTTCCACATCAGTCCTCTCCCTCACGGCTCTAATAGTTATCACTAAAGGTCTAATTCCACATTTACTTGCTGTACAGCATAAAATGGACACCTGCCTGTCCCATTTACTAACATGCACACCAGCACCTACATGGACACACTGTGCAGCTAAAGAGAAATCCACATTTCTATACTTTTAAAGTACAGTAAGATGTAAAACTCCCAAGCCCTCCATGCTCTATGCTGCAGTTTAGCTTTCGATTCTTACTATTTATCTTGAGGGAGGTGGAACACAGTGATGCAACATACACACGTGTTCAAAAACACATGCCCACGCTTCCAGACCTCACGGACACTTACACGCAAAGTGACTAACAAACTTTTGCTTTGCACTGCGAAGGAAAAATCTGAGAGTTTTTAAGATTGTGACCCTCTGCCAGATGTAGCAGAAAGGTGTGGATATATTTAAAGGCCAAAAAGAAAAAAAAAAACCAAACAAAACCCAAACCTCCAGAATTAAACATATTTATACATTACTAAACACATTTATACTAGTCAGTATGCACAGATCAGCTGATACTAAGAAACCCATCTACTATATTCAAATGTACTCTGCTTGTAGGTTTTACTAACACAACGCTGGGAATAGAGAAGGACTTCAAAGGAAAAAAATACATGTGCCACCCACACTGATCTACAGGTCATTTCAATAAAAGTATTCCTTAAAAAAAAAAAAATGTCCCTAAAAGAGTTTACCAAAAAAATTCAGACTTCGTTTTTTGTTACCTAGGTGTCTATTTGGGCAGTGGGGCTTGATGATAAAGTTTTCTGACCTCTTGCCTTTCAGCTCCCCCAGGGGATGATCAGTGTGCAAGATGTGCTGGTGAGCAGATGCACTAACACTGAAAAGATTTCCACAACAGAGCAGCAGAAATTAACGTTTAGCAGCTGATTTGTGCCTTCCTCCTGGCTCAAGAGTCCTTCCTCAGGGCTTTTTTAGGACAGCTCTTCTCTAAGAACAGTTTTGTTTCAAAAAAACTTTCTTCCCCTCAACTGAGAGGTCCGGGATCACTCCTGACAGCTGGATCTGAAACAGGAGCTTTGATCCAGCGCCTGCAATGAACTCCGCTGGTCTCAGCCGGCGTCAGAGGATGCTGGATCAAGGCTGGAGGGTCTGGAAAACATTAACTAGATATCGTGTGTAGAGGCAAGAGATAAAGCTGGTGGAAAGGGGAGAGGGGAAGGAGAGAAAGAAAAGCGTTCCCAGGAAGATTTTTCATCTCCGTTTTACACCAGCACTTCAAACCACACGGAATTTTTCAGCCTTTACTACAGGGTGTTCCGGGGAAAACGAAAATCTGCCATGTAACACCAAAGAACAGGCAAAAAAACTATTTTTCCTGTCTGAATACATATGATTACATATCTTCTCTCTTCCTCTGGTGCCTTGTCATATCAGCCTCTACCTCACTGTATTTTTAAGAGAACCACCTGGCCCTCAGTTCTTGCTGCACAAATCAAACCAAGCCATAGTCCATTTTTGCACACTGAGAAAATCCCCTGTCATAGTCAGAGGACCTAAGATTTGTTCTGTAACATTCCCATGATTCAGCTGAAAATAAAAAAATAACAAAAAAACAACCAAACAAAAAAACCCCACCAGCCTCCTGCACGAGAAAGGGTTTAATTGCTCTGGTTAGAAGAATTAACCTGGACAAGCACAAAGAATACAGAGAAAGGGAATGCCTCTTGTTGGAGACTGAATTTTGCTCTTGGATATGCCCCTGTAACTTCTTCAGAAGTTAACAACATATCAAAGGCAGGATTAGGCCATAGGACATTTGCATCATGAGCCATGGATCCAGAGCAAGGGTGGCAACGAAGGAACTCTTAATAAGCTGCAACAAGCAAACATTTTAGTTGCCTACCTGCTCCATTTCAGTAAAGGTGCTCTGCTCCTCATCTTCCTCCTCGATATCTGACTCTCCCACAGCAATAGGAACACAAATGGACAGGTCAGGATTGGTCATAAAATCATCATTGTCTGTAATTCCTAGGTGTTTCTCCCCATTTTTATTCATCCCATCCTCAGCGTGGTTCTCTTTGTGATTCTCCATGTCTTTGCCAAGCTCAGCAGCTGTGAGGCTGTTCACACAATTATTAAGGGCACCTGTATTCTGGGCAGCGAGCTTCATCATGGCCTTCTTTTCAGCTGTCGTCTTGGGGTGCCGGAGGACATTACAGCAAAAATCCCAGGTTGTGTGTTTCATGTACTGAAGACCCCTGTTGATCCGAGCAAAAGCAAGCTGCAGGTTGTTCATCTCCCCGTCCTCATCTGGTGCTGAGAGGTTGTCAGCACTGAAAGAGCTTAGCAGCAAGGCCAGGAACAGGTTGAGCACCTGAAACCAATGAAGTTAAAAGGAAATCAATGATTAATTGTGGAGGACAAATGTTTGGTCTTGGAGGCAGGAGGGCCTGAATCTTAGGTTTGCCGCTGTAACGCCACCAGTGTCTGTGGAACTGCCTTTATTACAGGTGATTTCAGCAGAAAAAGGAGTGCAGCCATTTCCAAACACTTTAATTTCAGGTGTAGAAGTTTAGCACAGACAATAACATACCCTGACATTCTCTTTCCACCTCTAATACCCCAAAACTTGAAAAAGAAAAGGCAAAGCTCAGGAACAGAATATGGGATAAAATTTTCCTTGGAAACTACATAGTGTAAATGTTCTTGTAAGTGGTGGTGTAATGAATTTCCTGTAATTGTCAGTATTCCATCTTGGAGAAAATCACTAATTGAAAGACTTACTGACATCCAGCAAGGTACTGCTTACACGTAGGAAAAGACTATAACAAGAATGTTTTCAGGACCTTTTTGGCGTTTACTCAGTGTGAATATTGTTATTTATATTTCATAGCATATAATGATATACATGTGCATGAAATTTAAACCAAATAGTATATTTGGAAACATTTCTAAACATTTGTATGTATTTTCATGGATAGCCTTGATTTAATTATCCTCTGGGCCATGAAGAAAATCTATTGTGACTGTGAATAAACACCTAACAGGTCATATAGTTTCAAAACCTTTGCCTTCCAGGCAAAAACAACCCATCACACACAGGACTAATGTGGCTAAATCTGAGCAGGGCTCACCCCCAAAGCAGGCAATGCTTCTACTAGTCAGGAAAAACCCGTCTGGAGATTTTCACGCATGTGTGGGAAGATCCCAACTGAACTGGAGACTATAAGTTGGGTTCCTCTTGTTCCTGAAACTTCAGAACTGTCTACCTTTTCTGGCAGTGCACTGCAAGATCAGACACAACTATACATTTGGGTGATATATTTGATGATTTAAACCTCTTTTTACCTTCTAGGAGGTTTTTTTCCTCCACTATATACAATTATAACAAATAAAGAAGAGAAGGCTCCGGGGCAATCTTATTGCTGCCTTCCAGTACCTAAAGGGGGCCTACAGGAGAGCTGGGGAAGGACTTTTTACAAGGGCATGTAGTGACAGGACGAGGGGGAATGGCTTTAAACTGGAATGGGGCAGGTTTAGATTAAACATTAGGAAGAAGTTTTTCACTTTAAGGGTGGTGAGGCACTGGAACAGGTTGCCCAGAGAGGTTGTTGAGGCCCCATCCCTGGAGGTGTTCAAGGCCAGGCTGGACGTAGCCTTGGGCAACCTGGTCTAGTGGGAGGTATCCCTGCAACCTCCATGGCAAGGGGGCTGGAACTCAATGATCTTCAAGGTCCTTTCCAACCTAAACCATTCTATGATTCTATGAAATAAAACCAGTTTCTTCTAGAAGGCTGTTCCCAGCAATACATCTTGCAGGCTGATCACCAGCTGCTGTGTATGGGACACTACACCTGCTTGTGGTCTGAGAAGGAATGAATTACAGCTTTCATGCCGGATTGATGAGGGTAAGAAGCTCACACCGGAGGTAGATGCCTGGGATGACAGAAATGAGGCAAAGGTGACTCAAACCAATATCCGCTAAAATATATTTACCCAAAATAAACTAGGGCCAAATCTCGTATCAACTCATCTGGCACCTGTACAAGGTGGGTGGGTGCCAGCTCTGTGGCACAGCAAGGCAGAGATCAGTGCTGCAGCACTTCTCCTGTTTGAGCAATAAAATGGACTTTGGGAAGGTTTCCTCTGTGATCTCTTGACGCTACCATAAATACTTGCAAGTCCCCTGGCTTCTGTCTTTCTGATAGTCTTTTTAAATTGATAAAGTCTACCAGACCAAAATAAACAGTATAAACAGCACTGGGCCTTACCGAAGAGCCACAAGTTTTTGTTACCATCCTTCCACCCTGTTCCACCTTTTTTCAAATATTCAGAATATATGATCTGGGATTTTGAAAAGTAGCCTGGTCTTAATCACCCCGGTGACGCTGCATTTGAAGTGTCCTGTCAGTACTGTTTTGTAAAGTACTCTTTGCAATCACTGTGATTACAAACGAAAGCAGTTGGTAGCACAGCAGATGCCCATGTCCATTATGAACTGCTGAATAAACTATTGCTGCACTGAGCACTACCCGGCTCTAAAGTAAAGCAAGATTAAAGCTAATTGTTTCTTAGCTGTTCCATCATACTGGAGTGTCACTGACAGCTTGTGTGGGTCTTCTCTTAATCACTGTGGCGGTCTGGTATGAATCAATCTTCCATTACATATCCCGCTCAGAGGTATTGCAAGTGATGTTGTCTGATAGGTAGGTAAAAACCAGAGCACAAGCAGGTGACAAGCAGGTGGGAGTCCATCAGCAAAGGGGTCGCTGGCGGAACCTCTTCAGCCATTTTTAACCAAATTTGATAGAAGGGATGAGGTCTCAGAAATAACCACATTGCTAGAAGCATCCTGAAAATAAGCATGTGGGTAAAGAAAAGACACTGCCTGGGCCACCAGTGCAGACACAGTTTGGAACAACACAACATGTGTCTCCTTCCCAGTGGCAACCCAGGGACACGGGAAGGAGCTGGAGGAAGGGAGTGGATAAAGAAATCCAGAATAAAAATCTTCTGGACTTTATAGGTTCAATTCAGTGACTTTAACAGAGGTGTCTACTCTTGTTTGAGGCTGAGACATCTGCACCAGACCTACAGGAGATGTATGTCTTCCTAAATCTCCAACTATCCTCCAGCCAGGGCATGACGGGGTATTGCAGCAGGCAACTGGCGGTGTTTAGGGAACCCAATCATGCTTCAAGGATGGCAGCTGCCTCCAGACTTGAACACCAAAGCTTGAGGGTCTAACAAGGCATCCAAGCACCATTTCAATCAAAAGAAATTCATCATATAGACAATGGAGCCTGCCCAAATACAGGTGACCACGTTAGGGCTGCATGCAGCTGCCAATATGTAGTCATCTAGTGCCAACTGACTCTAGCCCACCCAAGTCATCCTGAGGCAATGGGTTGACACGACACACTATTATGGGAGATCTGTGTCTAGTTGGAGGCCAGGATAGATACCCTACAGTATCCCCAGTGATGCTGGACAAAACTGAGTCAAGCCCTAGATCTCTGTAGACTGTAGTGGTAGCTCAGATAGCTCAGATGTCTTCTCCATACATGAATACCTCCATGTAGGCACCCAAATTTTACCTGGAGCTGAATTTCATCCTATACTTCATTAATTCTGCTGTTAACAGACTAACTTGTTTGAAATGCTTTGTTTTACTTTTCTGTATTTATTTCCTGTGTCAAACTACAGTTACATAAGTTTGGGCAGGTACACCTGCAGGTGTGTATAATAGGTGGTAACATTCTTAGTGTTGTTATTTACCATGGATTATTAAGGCAATGTTGTTTACTTCCCAGAAATGCAGCTGACATTTTGCACAAAAAGCTATTTGCACTTCACGCTTTTAGCCAAAAATAAATCTCAAATATCATTCCCTTCTTCCTTTGTGAGCAGGTAACCTCAGAGGTGTATTGCTGGGCATTCAAATAGAGTGAACTGCGGTATAAGCATTTTGTGTTTACTTATTTCCCCCATTTCACTGTACACTGCATTTTCCAGAAAAATATATGCTCAACCCATGACACACCACATTTCCTGTAAAAGGTTACTAATAATATCCAGTCCTCCTGGTTGCTAGCGCAATGCTTTCAGTTCAAGTAAAAGCAAACTAAAGACTAATTCAGTTTTCAAAAGCAATGACAGATTTGTATATCCATATGGATCCTCTTAAAAAGAAATCTGCTTTCCAGTGACACCGCGCAGGCAGTCTCTGAAAGCAGGTCACTTTTTTGGTCTTTGAGGTTAGGAATCAAATGACAGATGCACTCAAAGAAACCCCAACTCCTTTAGCATAATGATGTTAAGCATTTACCCTAATGACAATACAGCATGCTTTCATAGGCTTCCTCACTTTTTAATGCCTTTCCAAAGCTAGTGACTCTGGTTATGCCATTATAAGGCACAAAGGATTAGATTCATCCAGCCGTATGTCAGGTGCTTAAGCTGGAGGACTTTTCCTAGGATGTCTGTAGATGATGGAGACGCTCTGACATCCCAGGAGATGCTGAAGAGCTGAGCTACCTCTGGCGATGCCTACTGAAGCCTAGGCTAGCTTGGGTTTAGTATCTTGCAGCTAGATTAAAGCCAGCACCTCCACTGCAGGAGATGGAGGATAGGAAGGATGGTTGAGGGCACCTATGAGTGACCTGCATCACTTACTGATGCAGACCAAATAACTAACACAGAATCACAGAATCATACAATATCTCAAGTTGGAAACAACACATAAGGATCGTCCAGTCCAACTCCCTACTGCTCGCAGGGCTACCTCAAAATAAATCATATGACTAAGAGTCTAGTCCATGACTTGTAAAACCCGGCCAGGTGTCCAGAAAGTCCTTCTTGGTGTCCATCCGGTACTCCATGCATTATAACTAGGCCACCTGTATAACTAGGCAACCTTCCCCAGGTGAGAGGAGAGCATGGGATGCTTCAGCCCTATCCTGAGCAGAGCAGAGCTGAGCTGCAGCACACAGGTAGCAAGCCTGGCATTGCACAAAGTGCTGCAACAATTCTGCGGTCACAGCAAGGGAAGAGCATAGAAGCACGAAGTGGTGAAGCTAATTCCTAGCTTCCCAGCCATGAGGAGAAAGCAGGCGGCTGGAAGGACCGCTCCTCCCCAAGGAGACCGAGGCAGGGGCTGCTGGTGGAGGCTGGGAGCCGCAGATACTGCCATGGTGGGTCTCAGTCTGAACGCCTCAGATCCATCGCCTTTTTTTTTGGCCATAACAGTACAAAAACAGACAGTGTAATTTCAGATGACACCTTCTGATCAAACCTTCTTTGAAAATATCTGTCTGCAAACTCTCTTGCTGAAGTTAAAATACTTTTGGAGTAAAAGCATGTGACTACTCCCTCATTTCCCTTCTATTTTTGTGTTTACCTTGGTTTGGCAAAAATGGAGGGATATAAACTTTTATGTATTTAACCTCCCACCTGTCATTCAGCCAAAAAGTGTCGATCCCCTGCAGTCCTCCTGCACTCCCATGAATCAATTCAGCAATGCATTCACTGCCCTGCACTCTCACTGGGGTCACGCACTGTGCTGAATATAAGCTGAAAACCCACTGGAAAGTCTAAGGACATCTCTTAGCAGACTGAAAATAATTCTGTAGTTCATTTAGCTGGGAGTCAGAATGATGTTGCACCTGCACAAGTTCAATGGCAGAGTTAAGCCATCTCCAAAGTGAGGTCCTCAGCCACTGGCATGTTTGCAGATGATCTAATATGAGTTCACCCATCTGTTTTTTCCTGTAGAGGGATCTCTCTTAACTGCACGCTGCAAACAAAGCAAGGAAGTTTGATTTTCAAACCCCTGGCCCTTTTCTGTGCATGAAGTTTAACGAACTTCACACTGAGCGACAACTAAGGCCAGATTTTCTCATCTGCCTGGACCACACAGGAAAAATCCTATTCATCTAATACTTATTTTGTGGATAAAACAGGACCCATACACCTCAATCTATTCAACCTCACTTCTCTATCAGTGCCTGTTAGACACAGACCAGCAAGAAGCTCTTCAGGCACTCTCTGACCAGAGGAAGGAACTGATTTTCTTCCTTTCTGTTTGTTTTCTGATGGCAGTGGACATCTGCACTGTTTGGTTATCACAGATGGGAAAGACGCAGCTTTCTCTTTGGAGACCTTGATGAGTTCTAGCAAGCCTAACACAATGTGTACCGATTATTTTATTTTGTTCACTGTAGCACAACTCATGAAGCTGCAAAGAAAAACTGTCCATAAAGGGGCTTTCACTGCATCAAGGAAGTGTGAGATTTAAGTTTAAGCCAGAGACCTGCAGTAATAGGTCATCTGGTCCATTTCTCTGCTACTGGAGGATTATTTCTTTCCTTGGAAGTATATTTTCCAATCCTTTGTACATTTTCATCCCAGAGCAAAATTTACCAATAGAGACAACTCCTGCAAATGGCAATTTACATGATCAGTTATTTTCTATATTCCCTTTTCTATTATTTCAGCTATTTGTGCTTGGTTAAGAAGCTTATATCCTCCCAGCCCAGTTCCTCTTTATCCTGTAGTCAATCTCATAATACCATTCTCGTGATATTTTAGTTACTCGCTCTCAAAATGATCATGATACCACAAGTATGGCATGCGGTCCTTGTGGCCAGGGGCAGGTGAGAGAGAACACAGATTGTAGCAGGATTGATCTCTTTCATGTTTCTTGCCCAAGTTCAGCTAGAAAAACACAGGGAAACAGGGATATGGATTTCCTGCCTTGTAGCCAGACATCTTCCCAAGTGGACTATGTTTGATCCTACAAGGCAGGCTAGAAGTTGCAGATGAGAGGTTTGTGGGGCAGTACAGTACCAGTTTGTCACAACAGGAATTTTTTTCTTATCAATTCCACGTTAGTCTGTTCAGTGAGATAACTGGTTTATCTGTTAAAATATAAATAACAATATAAATAAATATAATAATGTAAAAAGAAAATTAATAAAAGACACCGAATTCAGCTTATTTCCCATGTAAGATCCCTAAACTACTTTATGATGATAATGAGAGCGGATGTTCTCCACAGGAAAGAAAAATGGAAGTAATACAGTAGGAATAATTCTCTCATATGCAAATACAAAGATGGCTATAAATTCAGTGATTTCATGTAGGTTATTTTCATCTTCCCTAAGAAAGAAAAGAAGCAGGACTGATTTTTTTTCCCCTAGCCTCACAGCTACCATGTGCATCTCCCCTGCCTGTGCAGAACAGCGCTCGCAGACAGCCAGCTTGAAAAGCTCAGCCTTGGGGAACGGCTGGCACTCACATGCCCTTTAGGGAGTCAAATCCTTTACATCCAATCCATATGGCCAGAGGAGCTTGTGCCCAATGTGTCCCATCCTAAAACTGATGGCTGCACCAGGTGTGATGAAACAAAGGAGTAAAAGTGCGTTTTCTCTCCTCTGTTTGTGAAGAATAGGTAGGGTGGCCAATACAACTGTAGCTATCTGCATGGTAGACTCTGGAAACCGGGTGAGATGAATGTCCCCCCCCATCCCATCAGTGGTTTTGTCGTATTTGCCATAAGGCTAGGAGTTTTGCTGACCATTCTCCACTTCTGATATTGATTTTCCAGTTGCAAACCTTTCATTGGCCACTTGTGCAGCTGGTTGTCTTTAAACAAAGCAGAGAAGTGATGCTGGATGGCATCTGTGCTCGCCCGTGTTTGATGGTATGCGCATAGGTGGGGGGAACCGTCACCCTATTTCTCGCTTCAGCATTTAAAGGAGTATGTATAATTAATGGGACAGATTCCTTGGTGCTGTTCTCGCCACTTTACATAGCAGTAAATCTCCTTGAGTAATGGAAGGGTAGATTAAGCCCATTAATTACACTTCACAGCACCTTTGTGTCACATAGGAGTTTTTTGAGGTCACTTTAAGCTGCCATTTACCCCTCCCTGCTTTCAGCTGCACTAGCGCTGGGGTACGTCAGACCGGACACGGGTACACCCTTTTGAGAGGAGGAGGCAGGCAAAGGGCACCAGGTCAACTCTTGCTGCCAGTCTGACACGCTGGACCACACTATGAAAACGCCTCTTCAGAGAGGGAGGCTGAACTGGGAGGGGCGGGCTGGTGCTTCCCCAGCTCCCGTCTCGCAAGGACCAGACACAAGCCTCTGCCTCTCCTCACCCCCAGCCTCTGCAGCACCCCAAAAGCAGGCAGAGTGAGGGGACCTACATCCTTGTCACTCTGAAACACAGACCTGAGGCAACCCATCTTACCACAAACCGGTGGATCCCTCATGTTGTCAAGTTTTGTTCACTTGTTTTCTACCTACGTGGGTATAAATGTGCACACAAACCGTACTGCTCCAAGTGCCTGTTCAAGAACTATTGAATTGAAGTTAGATTTTTTTTTCAGCTGATGACTTTCAGCGGTTTTTGAAACTAAGTCCCTTAGAAATATCAGAAGATGAGACTCGAGAAACCAAGTGCTTCCTGGTCTGAAAATCTTAGTCTCCAAGTCCTATATGAGAGAGGAGGGTGGGATGGTGAGGGGAGGGAGACAAATTCTTTCCACTACTAAAGCCACAGCATAAAACCAAACATGTTTCCACAGGTTTTTCATCAGATATCAAAACAACACTATTTCACCAGCATAGCAAGAGCTCCATCAGAGCTGCTGTGGACTCCTCAAACCACTGTCTAGACAGACAAAACGTGCGATCAGGCAAGTCCAGTTGCAAACCTCTCCCAGCAAGACAGCTGTGTTCATGATGTTAAAGGCTCAAGATACACCAAAAGCATTAGGGAAACTACGGAAAGTTTCTTGATTACAAACCAAGAGACAATTAGCTTTGTGCTAAATTAGCTAATCCCATGGAGGACACTGCCCAGTCAAGGCAGAGCAGGATCTCTGGACTCATGCCTTTAAAACTCAGATCCTACACCCCCCTGAGAGGGGCACACCCAGCTGTGACCAAAGACTGCGCTGAGTTTTGCACTCAGTCATCTACAAGCCATCACGTCCCTTGGGCAGTCAGGGATGGAGATCAAGAGAAAGAGGTAATTACCATTCACACATTGGCAGAAAACTTCTGGTGAAAGGTAAGCCACAGAGAACAAAAAGGATGAAAAAAAAAAGAAAAAAAAAAAAAGGAAACAGAATAACAGAGAAAGAAAACCAGTGATAATGGCCACAGTAAGTAATGACTTCCCTGGAGCCAATACATTACACCAAAGCAAAATCAATATGAGGGTAGCCCCATAGAATAGAAAATTAAATCAGAGAGTCAAGAAATAATTAATATTAGCTTTGCTTTCTTTCTTTTTTTTTTTTTTTAACTGTGAAGGGCACACTATTTCCTTTAAAATGTTACTTTCTGAGCCATTTCCCAGGTTTAATATTATAATTTGGGCTCCATCACAGAATCACAAATTTCTTATTAAGGGAAATGTGAAAAGGAGGACTATTTAGTGAATTTGGGGAGTGTAAGGAGGTTCTGATTTTTTGCATTTTGCAAGTGTGGATTCCTGGGAGGGCAGAACAGAGCGACAAGAGCTGTTTGCCAGCCAGGAGGGCCTCTTTCAGGAAATCTATAAAATAAGATTTCTACTAGTAATTTTGCACAGTACGAAATCTCCAGCCTTCACAGCGCACGGATGGGCTTGCAGCTTTCACATACCTCTGCTGACACAAAAGCAGGACAAAACCCCATCTTTCCTTAAAGAAACAGGGCAGGAGGTTTTCCCAGCAGTGGTGCTGGTTACATCTTCAGAACAAGAGCCACCCTGTATTTGCGAGGCAGGAGGTGCTGACATACATATCTCACTGCTGTCCTAAAAAGTGATCCTCTTCCTCTGCCATTTTCTGCTCCTGGCTTCCATGGTGCCCCCAGTCAGCATTCTGTCCCCTTTGGTCTCTGGACTGTAGCTATGGCTTCTTCTGCAGCTTTCTTAGTGCTTGCTAAAGCCCTAGGGAGATATCCTTGCTCTTTTGCAAGGAAAGGAAGGAGGTAGATATCCTTTCTCCCCGCAGTGTATATCTACAGGATAAAGCTGGCTCTGAGGTGTGTTTTGCAGAGAAGCATTACTAAAAACATAAGAAAAGCACTTCATGGAGGACTGGCTACCAATATCCTTCAAACCAAGTCTGTGCTCAACCTCATGATCAAAGCAAACTCTTCTGTCCAGGCATGATGACCTCATCCTTCTTATATCAGGAAATAAAAAAAGGTATTTTGCTGATGTGGGAATTTCAAAATTATTTTATTTATTAATTGCATTCTGTGTGCCTCACTGAAATCCCAGAAACTGGGGTCCCTCAAATTCTTCTTTAATGCAAGATGGACATAAAATTGGGGAAGCAAAAGAGAAACTTGGTGGTGTAAGTTGTCCTTAAGAGTATTTTTATGAGTTCATGCTCACTGCCAGTCTGCTAGAGAGAGGAAAGGAACCAAGTGGTACTCAGCTAGTCCATTTTATGATCTAAAAATCGCATCTGCAGTAGTAAACAAAGACAAGCCAAGACCTGTTCTCCATCCCTGAGGGTAAGCAGCTGACCTCCTTTCCCTGTTCTTCCAGCCAGGATTCCTTCGTGGCTGCTGTCCCCAGCTAGGGCTGTCCCCTGAATGCCCAGGCACCAGCTGGGACGTGTGGCCAGGGAATGTACTAACCAAGAAAGAGGAGGGACACTTATAATATTTGAGTTCGTGCCCTGGCCAGTTTACAGACGCAGCCACCTGCCTGTGTTTTCAAGGAGAGAGACATCAGCAGGCATTTTGTGCTTACTGAACCTTCCAGAAATGGGATGGTATGAGAGTTAGATGTGGGAGACAAGAGATTACAGGGAGGAGAAGGGATATAAAAGTCCTTCAGGAAGAAATACTCAAATGAACAAGTTTACAGCACCAAGAGCATAAGAGCGCTCTTAGTTGTGTGGCTGCAACAAATGAGTACACGTGAGAGAGGTCAGAAAGAGAAGGGACCTGGTGGCGGGGAGAAGCCAACAAACAGGAGAAGGGGAATGAACTGAGAGTAGAGCTGCTTGAAATACGTCCAGCCCCAAAGACAAATGTAAGCACCTCTTTTCATCTCCATGAAAATTCAGCACAGAAAATATCAACATTTTTAGTGGTATACTTCAATCCAAACCCCGATGTTTGTTAGTATATACTCATTTGCCAAGAAAATATGGCAATGACCCACAGAAGGCAGAGCTTCTGTACAAAAATTGTTTTGGTCAAAAAATAAAACCACTTTTGCATTGAAATAATTACAAGAATTTCAAATGGCTTCAGGACAGAGACTTGGAATTTGCTTGTGTGTTGGGAAGGGTGAAGTCAAGACACATGATGAGATGGAGCTTGCGGAAGATGTCATGAAAAGCAGAAAGCTGAAGCAATGTTGAAATAGGAGAAGATTTGCTCAAAGCACAAGACTAGGAAGACTACAACAGAAATATGGGGCAATGTCCAAGAGGGAATTACTATAATCAAGACCAGAATTGACCAAAAAGAACGAAAATTCATTTTAGGTAGAAGAAAAATAGAGGAAGGGCAGATTTGGGTCATATTAAATGAGAACTAATTTAAACAAGAGTCTGGCTAGGGATGACCCAAACAAAAGAGGAAGAAGAAAAGATAACACATGAAATCTAGAGGTAGGGAAATAGAAAAAAAGAGACTTAAATAGCAGCAAAGAAATAAAAATGTTAAGAGGGGTGAAAAAACAACAGATCTGATTCTCCTTTCCTTTGCACCGTGTGCAGTAATACGAAATTGATGGAGTAAATCCGTATCTGTTGGAGATTCTGCTTGGTAAATCTGGGCCAGTGGTTTTATTTGATTTAGAAGGAGTTTAACAGAGCAAGAGCCAGCCAAGCTGACTTGTGGGAACAGGAGTAAATGTGGGATGGTAGCAGGAGACCAAAGGCAGAATCTCTTTGAGCACAGGAACTTCTTACTGTTCAGTAAGACCCAAAATGGCAGGAAAGTGGTACCTAATCCTGTGTACTACAGTTAGTTTCCAAATGTATTATTCAGCATATTTCCTTGGGAAGCCACAGACCACGTTTCCATGTACATGCTAGGTGGAGAAATGCAGATATGAATATGCACTGTACATGGGAAAGATAAATTTGAATCTCTTTTAAATATCATACACCTCCTAAGAAGGTTAAGGCTGTCATGATTAGCTAATTGTTTCGCAAATCCCTTTTAATAAGCTATTTCTAGAGGCAACTGTTAGAATGAACTGCCTACTGCTTAGTTTTGGTGGGAAAAATAATATTTTTAACAGTTTTTTTTTTAATAAACAAAAGTATAAGATGCTTAGGATTACTAAATAATATATTAAATTTGAACCACGTGGTCTATTTTAACATTAAAATCCTGCCCTTCCCTCAACACATGCTAGGAAGAATTCTGTTGTCATTACTCTTTCAATGACACCCAGACGACTCACACAGTGACATTAACAAAAAGAGACACATTTAGTTGTACCCACCTTTGCACACTCCTGTCCAATTAAATTTGACTCTTTTTCTTCTAGATTTTTAATAACCACCCAGCTATTAGCAAGACCTTGACCACTGACAAAACCCTACTTACACTATTAACCATGAACAGATGTAGTAAAAAAAAAGGGCGGTATTTTACCCTACTGGTGCCTACTATATTAAAAGGGCTGCAGTCTTTATTTTGAAAACTGAGTTGCTCTTCAATCACCTGACTACAACAAAATCTCAACAAACAATTCACTAGCATCATCTTCATAAATAAAATGTGTATATGTGCATATATATATGGTGGATCCTGTTAAAAAATATTTCATCTTGTCACTAGTTCATATAATGGAATCAATGCTTAAGCAATACTTTTAGAGAAATATTTCTGACTTGGAAACACAATTAGAACAAAAGGCATAAGGATGGTTTCCAAGGGGCAGGTCGATTGAACTAATGTATTAGCATTCTTCTTCCTCCATATTGCTAAGTCGTCTCACACCCATGAAGGTTAACGGGAGATAGTTTCATATTCCCTTATATACATACCTACAGAAGAGCACTCGCGTTATTATCAGATCTTACTCCTCTCTGATACATCCCAGTGACTCATTTATAGATGAAGAAGCAATACTTATAAACCTACCAATGAAAATCTGCACTAAATGCCAAAATCTGTCACAGCCCACCAATGAATCTGGTTTGCATTATTGCTTTTGGGAATTCCTTATTTCACAGGTGAAAAATGAGCCTTAGCCCAGTTTTTGTTTTCAGCCTCTTTTGAGCTGCATCAGAAGCAAAACCTTGCTCCTTTTCTGTACATCAACTTTTATTAGGATTTGGGTTATTTGTATTTAAAAAGATCTACCTTTCTGTGGGTGGATATTGAAGGAAAAAAATTGGCAGATTTTAGTATATTTTCAACATGGACACTGTGTAGGACCTTGAAAACAGGAACTGAACACACTTGTCCCCTAATACAAGATGCATGCTCAGATTTATTCACCAAGTGCCAAGATTCAACTCTTCAGAAGAAACAACTGAGCCTGTGGCAGGATACAGAAACTCATAAATCTGGAGTGACAGAAGGAAGCAGATTACTTTTTAGAACATTTTGAAAGTAGTTTCTCCTCCTATCTCTTCTCAGGTGCATTTCCCTCACATTTCTTCAGCAAAGCAGTCCTATACCTCCCAGCTTTGAATGAACTCTTCTGAATCTAACATACAATGGCATTGTTGAAACCCAGAAGTCTTTGATGGTCTGTCATAAATATCCTGAGGTTAATTTCCCCAGAATTTTTTGCACCAGCATCTTGTGTTACACATGAGGGTGGGATGTATCTACTCAATAAAATAAATGATAGTTATTTATGTGGGCATTGATAAATCACACATTTTTTAAAGCCCGGAGTCTTAGGCTCTGGAGAGATCTTATTGTGGCCTTCCAGTACCTAAAGGGGCTCTACAGGAGAGCTGGGGAAGGACTTTTTACTGGGGCATGTAGTGATAGGACGAGGGGGAATGGCTTTAAACTGGAAGAGGGCAAGTTTAGATTAAAAATTAAGAAGAAATTTTTTACGTTGAGGGTTGTAAGGCACTGGAACAGGTTGCCCAGAGAAGTTGTGGATGCCGCATCCCTGGAGGTGTTCAAGGCCAGGCTGGACATGGCCTTGGGCAACCTGGTCTAGTGGGAGGTGTCCTTGCAACCTCCATGGCAGGGGGGTTGGAACTCGATGATCTTCAAGGTCCTTTCCAACCTAAACCATTCTATGATTCTATGATATGAGGATGCAAGCTTTTCATCTCTGCTAGGAGTCATCAGAGGCAACTGGACTGATTGATGGTTGTTGTCAGGATTTATCTTTTTGATTCATCACATGATGCTATCTGTTTCTGGTGGACCTTTCATTACTCTTGAGGATGTTTAATGCTTAAGTAGATATAGCCAGATGTTTGCTCAAAAGCATCAGGTACCTGAGTGCTCTGCTTCCCAGACACTGCTCAAGCAAGGATGGATAATGGGGAACACAAATAGCAAAAATTGCTTTGGGACACATGGGCTGTGCAGGTAGCTGGTATGAAAAATATGAAGGGAGAAGCTGGGAAATCTGCTGGAGTTTTGCTACTTTTCTCTGAGGTTTGAATTCTCCAGTATCACGCTAAATGTACCTGCTGCCAGCTGTAAGCATGCATCAGTAGAAGCAAAAGGGTGGTAACATGCTGGCAGTTGTTTTGACTCTATTTTGTTTGTGTCCCCAGTTGTGCTTATTCATGTATTCCGGGCTTCTCTTCTGCAAAGCTCCATGTGACTCGAGAAAGAAAATTCTCCTTGCTTATGTAAGTGTCCAAGTTGATGAGACAGACTCAAATGACACTTCCAATTCTCGCTAATGATCCCTTGGGCTCCCTGGCTTCTTCTGGACCCTCTAACTCTCCAGCCCCCTTCTCCAGGATTGCCCCAGCTCTCGTTATGGCTCCTGCAGCTTTCTGATGACTCCTCCTCTCCCACGGCGCCCCACACGCACTGCGCTCACCGCCTTGCAGATTTTGTGTGTCCTGACAATGACTGTTACTGACATGCCTATTCTTGCCTGTTTGTCTAGTGGCCTTCTCAGCTGACGCAACCAAAACAGAAATGCACATTTCCAGAATGTTGGGAGATGCTGAAAGAGCAGATAAGGTGAACAACGGCGTCCAGGACATGAACATGGGGGTGCAGAGAGAGCAGAGGGAAGGCAGTGCTCGTGCAAGACCCAGGACAGCCTCAAATTTTCTTTGAATCTCCTGTGGATGCACATTTCCGTGCAAAACACTGTTCTTCCCCCATTTACATAGTTGCATCTTATCCCTTCTTCCTTCCATTGTGGAAGTGGATCCACTGGGCCCCAAGGAGAGCACCAGCTTGGTGGTAGAAGTACGATAGACAAAGCTTGAGGATGCAGGCCTCAAATTAAAAAAAATAATTTAAATAAATCAAAAAAAATAAAATTAAAACCTAAACCCTAAAATTTTGTAATTTGGGCTTGTAATACTTTCTCCCCAAACTTGCTTTTATTTCCAGCGAGCAGATTTAACCTAGTGTTTGCAATTAGAAGTCACACAATATTTTAAAATTCCGGTTCATTTATATTAATCATCAGATGCAATACAAATACTACATTTCCCTCCAAGGAGATTAACCTTTGTTCACAAAGTGGATGTCTTCAGTGGCCCCCATGAATAAGAGCATGCTTGTCATTAAATGCAAAAATAATTGCTTGATTCAGGTCAGCAAGTCTCGCTGCAGCTCTTGAGTTGTACATTTCTCTGGGGATAGACAGTAAAGACCATGAAAACGGTGCTTTGGTAGTTCTAGATTTGTGCATAATTTGAAAAGAAAATAAGGAGATAGCTGGAAAAGTGCTATCATATGTCATCAGTGTTCCATTTTCATTGCTTTATTGGCACAAGAAATCTTAATGAATGAGGCCTCGTTCCTTTGCGGTAAAACAACCCTTAATCACCCTGTAAAAAGTTTCATAGTCTTGAACCCCCCTGGTGTAATGCTCTGTGTCCTTTAAAAGAATCAGAGTCTTGATGTAGCTTCCCTCAGTGACAGCCCCATCACATCAGGCAGAAATACAAGTCTCATCTAAAGACCTTCTTTGACCATCATAATACGCTTTGGCTGTCTGAGCTCCTGAAATGTAAAATTGTAATCCACTTTTACCTAGGCCTCTTAGATGCCTAGCTATTTTGCTATTACTTGTGATTTTACCACAAGGGACAGTGATAGCTCTCTATATCCATTTCATTTAAACAAAGAGAAAATCTGACACATTACCATAATCCTCTTTCTACCCTGGTTGTGATCTGCTGAGAAATTTGCAGTGATGGAGATGTATCAGTATTGGGTGAGACAGGACTTTATGGCCACTTCTACACTAAGAAATTAAATGTGCCCAGGAACATTTTCTGGCACTGAGGACAAATGCAAAAGATCATCTTGCTCCATGTTATTTAAACTTCTTCATAGCATGCACTGACCACAAACTTCCAGCTGGCATAGTCCCTTTCCTGTGAAACTCCTGTACAGTTGGCCAGCTGATGGATTCCCACAGGGTAGGCTACCAGTTCTCCTACGCAGGTCGCCGCATATACTCCCTTTTATGTTCCTCGATTAGAGATCATGGTGCTCATGTAGTAACTCTCAGTAATTAACTCTAGGAAATGGTTTTATGTAGAAACAAAGCCCTCATGGTGAAGACCATACAATCCAAATAGCAGCCCCACCTTACACGTTCACACACTATACCTCACAGCTATCTCTTCTGTGAGTTTTTTGTTCTCTTTTCTTGACTGCAAACACCAAACTAAAGGCAACATTAGCAAACAAAGCAAAAAAAGAAAAAGAAGCAAACAAAGCTACTCAGAACAAAACATTTATCACATGCCTTTACTTTGTTCTTAATGTTAAAAAAAATAGGCAGGAAAGAAAATAGTTAATCTGGATACATACAAATTTGCAGGCACACATAGAAAATAATTTTGCCTAACTGTAGGATAACAGTCATAGCTACTAAGTATTAGATAGCCACATGGGGTCCTTATGTTACATAGGGTCTGTCACTTAGTAAAGTGATTCAGGACAAGAAATTGCGGTGAATTTCTTCTCATAGACCTTCACATATACCTGGAGTCACTTCTGTTCCCCACCCAAATCTCTCTCTTGCACATCTGTCAGGCCAGGATCTGTACTAAATGGCCCTTCATCCCTCTCACCCTTCTCCGTCTAAGCCATTTATTCCCATCCAGGTTGCATTGGTGGTGATCAGGACAACCTTCTAGTGGTAGGGAGGGAGATTCTTGTGGAAGAACATGTTGAAGTGGAAATACTAAGAATTTATGCATTGCTCACATTCCCCCAAACCTGATTTCTTTATTTCTTGCCCAACTGCAGAGACATGTCTCCGTCAGAACAGCTCTGGTAATACATCATTTTATCAACAGACTTTGGCTTTTAAAGATCAGAATGGTGGTGGATGAAACCTACTGAGGTTTTCTTGGCACTTGACCAGTTTGAGAATGCACAGTTACAACTTGATGGAGGTTTAGCAGCACTTTCCCAACACATCTCTTCAAGGAACTGTCCTATGCTGACTTGTACAAAAGGCATGTAGGGAGGAACAAACCTCTTTTTTCCAAGAATGTGACATTTCCAGATATCTGTGTGTCACAGTCATGGGCCATGTTAAAACAGAAAAAATACCCATTAAGGCTTCCTGGGATGTGGGAGCAGAATAAAAGGATGGGTTCCAGGCATATCTGAATTTTGCAGAGTTCCACTGAGTTTAACCAAAGCAGGCCACTTCAAATCTCATCCAAACCATGCTGAGCAGCTCTGCTGCCATGCACTCAAATTACCATAGGAAGACAGGACTGAAAAGTCTTGGATCACCACGTCAAGCCCTCTGCTAACGTAGGTTGTGCCCTTCACAAACTAATCAAGCTTCACCTCACACGCTGCTGGTTTGGAGGTAGCTGGTCTTGCTGGGAAGTCCTCCTAAACAACCTCATGTGCTGATAGTCAGAAGCCTCCTTTCCAATCCCAGCCTAAAGGTACCTATAGTGATTTATACTCCTTTGTTCTGGGATGAGCAGTATCCCATTGCTGAAACTGTTCTCCCATGCCTAGCTCTGCATTCCCCTCATCAACTTCACATTCCCATGCTGTGCTTTTCCCAGTAGTACTTCATCTTTCTTGAGCATCAGTCATTAATGGGGTGTATTGCATATCCAGTATTGCAGGTTGCTGTACCACAGCATTGACACTCTCCTTTCTCCCCTGTAATTACCTTTCCTGATATGTATTAGAATCTTATTTACTTTTTTAATGCGTGCAATGTATTGGTACATTGTACTGGCTCCATAAGACAGAGTGATATGTACACGTGGGTATCTACAGCTGAGTTTGTCTTGGTGAGACCCTTACTTTTAGGGTCTATTTAATCTGATGTATTTTAAATGTCTTTTTGGTTAAGATATTTTATGACTTCACAGACTCCATTAACCAGAACTGACTACAAAGGCATCTCCATGCTATTATCTCAGACGCAGTGACTGATATGTATACTTTTATTATCCTCTCAAACATTTTCTGTTGGTAAGCTACTTGATCATAACATAAATTCTTAAATAGGGCTGAGTGCATGACCTTACACTTTGTATTTCATAATTCCATGCATCAGTCACTAATTCAATGATAATGGTTATGCAATTCTCCCTGCAGGATAGTCTGATACCCTAGAAATTGGTGACACTTTCTACCTTTGTGTTCTCAGAAAATGTCATTAATATTTTTCTGAGTGGATAGCATTTCCATGGACAATAGACAAGAAAATGCCTAGGACTGACCCTAAAAGAGCACTTCCAGCCTTATATTTCACCTTTCAGGAAAATTCCGAAGATGCCACTTCCCTGGTTACAGACTCTACACCTTGGCATGCGTGTGACTCCAGGAAGATGAAATCCACCACGGAAATGCAGCCGGGAATTACCAGCTTGTGGTGGATTGGGGAACAGTGGTGGATGTGCCATGGAAGTACATGGGGATGTATGTAAATCAGGCAGAGGTGAGCCAACCGCCGTCCAGAATCTTAGCCCTGAGGGGGAGTTAATGCACTGCAGCTGTTAGCTTGGGTTGACACTAACTGGTGCCTTTTGGGTGCCATCTGTGTCACACACAGCTGGACTGGAGCATGAGCAGAGACAGCGAGAGCATTTCTGCCCTTCACTTGGTGGCATTCCAGGAAAAGCTGGTAGAAAACAGGCTTCATTCAGGTGACTGTGAGAAGAATTAAAGGGTGGCTGGGCCAGCGTTCGTCATGCACACACAATGAGGCTGGAAGGTTGCTCCTTCTGCGATTGAAGTGTCAGTTTTATTCATGCACGTTGTTAGCGCCCATTACACGCCAATGTCCCCTGAGAAGTGGCTGATGTCACTCTTTACGCTCGCATCGGCTGACCTGGCAGAGCAGGGGGCACAGGGGACTGCCTTGCTACCCAAATTCCCCTACATCTTCTTAATAATTCCTGTCTCAGTGATTTTCCTTATTAACCTCAGTAACATAAGCATACGTAGGAAATACGCTAAGCCCTTTATAAAACTTAACAGTAAGCATAATTATTCAGTTAACAATTTCAGAAGCTCTTTCTTGCAAATGAGGGAGAAACTATTTTATTATCTGTCTGGTTTGGCTCGACTTTCCAAAGAGGCTTCAATGACTCTAAAAATGCCTTCTGACATTACTAGCAAAATTGTGCAAAAGGCAGCTACACAGCTCATGATTTTCCAACTATGCTGTAAAGTTTAGTTCTTTGAAGATGACTCAAATATCAGCTGACCAGCAGTAAACACAGCTTCATGTAGCACTGCACTGGTCCAGGGTATTTTCAGGATATATGAATATAAACCAAAGATTTAAGATTTACTAAAATCCCTTTCAGCAGCTGGACTGCTCTGCAATGTGAAGTTGCCCAGGGCACTTACTAACTTTCCTGGCTTTTCTTCCACTATGCCTTTGAATTCATGTTCGTGAAGCTCGGTAAGACCTGCAAACCAAATCACTGAACGTACCACGGAATCGCAGCGGTTGTAACTCTTCCAAAACCAGTTTGCATCCTTTACTTCACAGTAAAGAGCAGGTCTGCTCTGTAACACATAGCCTTGCAGTTGGGAAAGCGACCGCAGAAACTACCATAAGTACCGCCATATGTGACAGGTAAAGGTGTTTACTGTAGATGAGCGTGCAGATCTGCTACACTGGGAAAAATGATACAGGATTTCCTCCATGCCTTCAGAGACTAAGAAAACATTCAGAGTCCAAATGAGATACAGCCTTAGGGTAATATTTTTCTTATCAGAACTGACTCTTGAAAAGCAGAGCAGGAACGAGGATCTCGGCAAGTTAAAAGAGAAACTCTGCTGGCACAGAAGGCAACCCTGTTACAGGTAAAAGATTTAGTGCTCAAGTCTTCTTATTTTAAAGGGTTCATGGTGCTGTTTGGCTACCAGAATTTTTGCATCTAATGATGTTCAGCAAATAAGTGAGTTTGTGAATTCAAACTACTCTCACTGAAAAAAAGAATTTGGCTCATGCCAGAGGAACGAGAGGACATTCTCTCTACCTGATAATCAACTTCATGAAATCTCCGTGTAATGCAGTTGACACTGGATGAGTCTCATGATTCAGAATCTGTTGTTCTTTCCACACCTATGAATCATTTCCTCTTTTTTTATTTTTTTTTTTTTTGAGTGATCTACAGACAATCATCATTCCTGTTCACCAGTCATTGACACATGCTTACAGAACTGCTGGCTGAAACGGATAAAACCAGCATTTTTGCTTTCAGCTGACCGGTACCTTCAGTTTATCCAGGCTGACAGAGGTTTTCAACACCGGGGTTTACATTTGGGACAGTCTTTTTTGAGCACTGATGGTCAAATATATGTCAAAAATGTTAGTGTAATCTCCTCTGAATCAGACTTTATATTTAACAGAACACATTGATGAGTGTTAATATCTAAGGGAATCAGATGTTGCAAATTCACATCTTTTAATAATCCATTAATATTTCAAATGTTAACATTTTCCCCAGAATTTAATAGGTATTATATTCGGATTTCATTATCATACACAGAATCTGTTGCTTAATGTCAGTGGGAGATTAAATTTCTGTATCTCAGGCTAAACACCCGAAAAAGGTGTGCAGATAGTAATGAATTGCCCTAACTCTTCTAATCACATTTACTTCCAAACAAATCTATAGAAAACGGAAGTCAGGGAAAAAAACCCATAAGTATTTTGCCACTTTCTGAGTAATCATAATCTTTGATTTATATAAAAGACCCCTATAAAATATAATTTGCTCTTGCAATCAACATTTTCAGTGCAAATTTAATTGTTAAAATCTAAATTAACGCAAACAAAAAAAATGTGCTTTGCTCTTCTACAAGCTTTCAAGAACTTTTCTATCCCAGCAGCTGAGAACCAAAAACATCGGATACTTGAAAGCAACACAACCGCTAAAAGCAATCGGTAGCAAAATCCAACATTTTTTATAGCAGCATGTACTATTAAACAACTCACTACATAAACACTAAGCCCATTAGAGCCACAATGTCAAAGATGCTCTGTAAGCTGAACAGGCGAAACATTTCCACAATGACTGCAAGCCAACAAAGCACTCCATAAGATGTCAACAGGGAAATACAATTCAGTCTTAATAGGTTCAGAGCTTATGTAAGCCGTGCTTATGGGGTAGTCTATTAAAAAAGCAAGCGAGCAAGTGACATTACTGTAAACACAACGTGCGGCTTCCTAGAACATGCGGGCTCAAGACATTTGAAACTCTATTCAAAGACACTGTACTTTCTGTAAGTTTCACGCGTTCTGGACCAAAAATTAAGGGAAATAAAAATATCTCCCAATACAGTGACAGTTGAAGTGATAATTCACTCCTCTACAGAAAAGAGATCTGGAATCCCTTCAGCCCCATGAATGGCTTAAGAAGTAAAATCATTATATATGTTCTTCCAATAAAACATTATCTGTTCTTCTGAAAAAAAAAACCAACAGGAAGCTTTCATTCCTAATTAGTAATGCAAATGCTAGCAATTTTGTATTCGGGATATGAACAAGTTTCTCTGGGTGACAACCCAGTTCATTGAATTAAAGCCATGGAGCAATGTGAGATTTGCCATTTCTGCATAAAAAATTGGTACATTTGCACACACCCACCAGGAAAGGAAGAAAAAAAATTCTCAAGAACTCACCACCAGGTTTCCTATCACCATGACCAACAAGAAGACGAGAAGGCACAGCGGCTGCCCAGCTACTTCCATGCAGTCCCACATGGTCTCAATCCACTCCCCACACAAAATTCGGAAGATGATGAGGAACGAGTGGAAGAAATCGTTCATGTGCCACCGTGGCAAATTGCCAGTCGTGCTTATCTTCTTCACGTTGTCCAGGTAGCTTTTCCCAAAAAGCTGCATTCCTACCACCGCAAAAATAAAGACGATGATTGCCAGCACAAGAGTGAGGTTACCAAGGGCACCCACTGAGTTACCAATGATTTTAATGAGCGTATTTAAGGTTGGCCAGGACTTTGCCAATTTGAAGACTCGCAGCTGTGAACAAAACATAAACAACAGTGTCAGTTCACAGAAGCAACAGACATTTCAGCTGATGAATTATTAAAGTGGGTAACATGTGAAAGATGTTAAATGCCACAGTGTGTGCGGTACAAGGTGATTTTAGCCATGCTTCCTGTTAACCTCACTTCATCTATTAATAAAATATCAGTTGGGCTTCTTGGATGAGAGTTGAGTTTTCCAGAGCTATGCCCTTCCTTATTACACAGACGTGCTTTTAGATGCTCCTTCCCCCAATATCACAGTGGGCAGAGGATGGACGGAGGAAATCTCAGGTCTTAATATTTTTCTTTACGTTGCTTTTCCTCCTCAAATTAAACAGCCTGGCAGGAATTGGGGGGAAGGGGTTTAGGGTTCGATCCCACAAAGAGAGAAGCATTTCCCATGAGTTTCAGAGCAAGCCTCAGCCAGATGCTATTAGCTGTTAGCTCCCAGGGTGAAAATCACCTCTGTGCTGAGGATCACGCAGTCTATGCACAACCCACGTCCCACTTAAGACCTATTTTAAGCGTGTGAATGGTTCCTAGCCCTTGTGCTGTGTTTTCACCTGAAGGATTAATTTCAGCCCTATTGAAGAGGGATTGCTCAAAAACTGGCAGAAGAGTCTCAGGACCAAGCAGCAGTGGTGAAAAATTTGCAATTTTGAGCAGGGCATAGAATTTTTGGGAAAAAAAAAAAAAAAAAAAGGTTTCCGCCAAATGTAACCATAAGGGGCTTATTTTCCTGGTCTTTCCATGTTGTGAAGACATATCATGGCCAGAATGATTAGCATGGACATCCTGGTACATGAAGTGCAACACAAATGTCAGGCTGGCAAGGAAACTACTTTTCTGTTCCAATATGTCGACAGTCTCTCATTAATATAATACCACTATCCCATGCATAACAAAGGAGCTGACAGCTAAGGAGGTCCCGTGAAAGACAGATGCTATGTTATGCTGATCAGTTCTAGAAAAAAAATATCACTCTGTGAATAATTCAAAGACATTTTCTTTTGACAACATTTAAAAGAACGGTGGCATGTTTATAACATAATTTAGGAATAACAACTTCTAAAACGACAAGTTACTGGCTCTTGCATTTCTTGGGCTATCAATTATCTGCTGACTATGCTAACAGGTGTACAGGTATAAAACGGCAGATTTTTATTACAAATTGGAACTCAAACATTTTAAGTGTGCCACAAGTACCTGGCACAACTAGAAGGAATCAAATTATGTACTCATTTACCCTGATGTAAATCTGGAACAATTACATTTATCCCGCAGCCTATAATTAGTGTCATGTACTGTTCATTAGTTTGCAGCAATTAAAGTCTTTATCAGCAGATGCATTTTTAAGAAAATATGTGGCATTCATGTCAGAGTTTACATCTAATAAAAGAAGAGGGGTAAGAACAGAATAAGACCATTACCAATCGAAAGGAGCGTAAAACAGACAGGTTTCCCATGCTGGACAAACCCAGTTCCATCAGGCTTAGTATAACAATTATGCTGTCAAAAATATTCCAGCCCTGCTGAAAATAGTAGTAGGGGTCAAGGGCAATTACTTTGAAGATCATTTCTGCTGTAAAAATCCCAGTGAAGACCTGCAGAAAGAAAATATGAAGTCAAAGTAACCTTTTAGGCACACCTCCTTGCTTGCAGACTTTCCACTGATACAGGTGAACACAGTGGAAAGCCAAAAACATTTTACAAGCAGATACTTTATTTTTCCCGGCTCATTCTTTATCACTATTACAACTTTGTCTAGTCTTTTCATAATAGTATTTGATACTGCTGTAAACTTACAATGACATCTGAGTTCAAGATCTGGATTGGAACATACATTTCTATCTCCTTCTGTCATCTGAATAATCCCAGTAGTAAAAACCAAAGTGTAAAGGTGCCGTTTATAAAGGTTAAATCTATTCACTTCAGTGGAGAAACCTGAACAAATGGAGTGGGAGTGTTAAAGGGGTATTTGGGTTGTGGTGTACCTGCTGTATTATCCCTTTTTATTTTGTTATTATTACCATCAATACCAGGACAACGCAAGCCTCCAGTCGTTCTGAGGTTATTGCTGGCAGCGGAGGTGATTAGAAACTCTAATTTGAATTCTAGTCTTTTTTTACAAGTAGTCACAGTAATTTTCTTTTCACAGCAACTTGGGAGCACATTGCTTATTTATGACCCAGTTCAAATGTCATATGGTGGAAGTTCTAATTGGAACATTTTTCTTTAAAACAACATATAAATATTACCTATGAGACAGAGGGAGAGGGGAAAGGAAGGCTGCTGACAGCAAATTCAGTTTTAACACATTCCTGCAGAGTATCTCAGAGAATCAGATCTTGTCCTTTCGTACGCCTTTCTTAAGAACCAGTTTAAATGCACAACACAAGGCTACAGTCAACTTAAAATGACAAAATGTGGGCATCAAGTTCTTCATATACTGTTTTGTTTTCGTTCCAAGTCCCAGTACAAGGTGCACAGAGCTTTGTGTTTCTGAAGAATTCTCTATTGCACTTATATATTAAAGCACGTGGTTTTCCACAAAACAGCCAATATCAATGCACTGTGTACATCAAAAAAGAGGGGGGAATCCAGAGCTCACATACCAGTAACATACAGTCAAGGAGAAATGCTCTCCTTCCAATAAGCTGAATACTCACAGCAGTTTTCCATCAAACCTGATCAACTGATCAACAAAGATGGGAAACCCCTTGAAATATGTAAGGGAAATACTTAAGACTATATAATTAAGATATTAAGGAATAAAAATAAATGGTCGTAGCTTGCATTTGAGGAAGGCTTGGCTTTACTTTGGAATGCTTCTGGAGTTAATTCTTCCAAGCAGCCATTTTACACAATTCTTTATGTAAAATACCTTCTCTTTCTCATCAGGAAAATATAACCGTGGGCTGCAACAATTTGGACGGTCATCCCATCATCATCTCATAACAAGAACCCCCAAAAATGACCTGTCTCATATTTCTAAGTAGCCAACAATTTCTGAGTCATGGTGGTCCAAGATAACCAAAGATTCCCACCACAATGCTCCAACTTCCCTTAGGACAGAGAACAAGACCAAACTGGATGCCTGTGAAATTGTATCCACGGGACTGCCTTAAAACCCACGATACCATGCTGCGTACATTATGCAACCGTCTTGCTGAGAAATGACTCAGGAGGATCACTTTCTTTGCCTGAATCATTTTAATCAATAGCCTTCTGAGTAGGAAATGTCACAGTAAGATAGCAAAATGTCTGGGCCTTCCTAAAGGCATCGGGAATTGGGGACGTGTACCAGCTACGAATTTCAAACGACAGTTGTCGAATCACCAGCACCTGGTAGGCGGTGACTGCGCTTGTACAAGAGGCCGGACACTCAGTACGATAAAGGTTGGAAAGAAAACAAGTAACTTAACATCCCACTGGTGCTAAATATGCTACTGCTGATTTGGAGGACTTTGTATTAGAAAAAATTCTTAAGCTCTAATATTGTATAATAATATCTCAGTTTCTTAAGGAAAATAAAATTTGGGAGAATCTTGCACTATCTGCCTATTTTTTAAGTGGTGGCACTGCATAGGGAGATGAACCATGTAAAGATGTACACGTGCTTGGCTGGTCTTCTGACGACATTTGAAAATGTTGATTTCTGTAAGTGATGTACTAAAGGAGTCTGAAGGTAGCAGATGCTGCATGAAGTAGATGGACAATCAGAGTGGGAGATCTCCAGTGACTGGCAGCAGATGAAGAATTGCTCTCAGATAAAGTGAATCCATCTTCCCCTTTCATTCTTTCGTTTCTCTTAGAAACATTTGTTTTGAGGAAAAAAATGCCAAAGATCTGCCCTTTTTAATATTCCCCCCAATTTAATGCTAGTAAGATCACTCAAAGAGGGTTAGATGCAATGGGAAGATGACAGCCAGCCAGCGTGGGGGCAGAGGAGGGGTCTGGCAGTCTGCGGCTTAGGGGATGTGGTCACCTGGCAGCCTGCCCTGGAGCTGGGACTCCCTTTCCTTTCACAGGGGATTGCAAAAAATGTCAATTTTCGTTACAAATGACTTTGCAAAATCCTCAACAAAATGGTATTACCTTCTTCTGACCTGCTTTACTCGCAATCAGTCCAGTTATGTAGGGGTTTAGTAAAGCTGTCAAGGGGGAGCTGGGACAGTCTGGCCTCTCACCAACCCATCCTGGGATCTCAGGGGAAGGGGAGCCCCATGCCATCATCCTGCTACAAAAATATTAGCAGGTTGTTTTGCTTATTTTGCGCTTTAGCACAAAGAGGAGAAATAGCTCTAGGCAGTGCTGAGAAACTCAGAGTGAGATAATGACATTTTTATTATTTTTTTTTGCAAAATTTTGCAAAATTTGCTTTGCAATTCCTCCCCCTGCTCGTTGTCTCTATTTCCTTGTTGGCACCTGGCTCAGCCCCGCTCAGCCCTGGCAGGTCCACAGGAGCTGCCTTGGCAGGAGGGATGCCAAGGGCTAAAGTTTCACTGCCTGTGGTCTGCAAAGGAAGAAGCTGATCTGCCAAAACCAGAGCAAGGAGCAGAGACATTTACCATCCAGAGTGCCAGAGGGGGAAGCAGCAGCATTACCACCTGCTCTGATGGATGCTGGGTCCAAAGGAGTTTTCTAAAGTCATCTTAGAAGGCCACAAATTGTTGAGCAACAACCCCACGCGAGGGCTGGCTCGAAAGGGGAGTTGGACGCAGTCCTGTGAGATGACTCTCTGAGCTACCCTTGTCCACTGCTTTCCACAGAGGGCAAGAGCATGGGCTTGAAGCAGGAGAGACGCACACAGATTTTTGCTTAGCACAACAAGAGGGAGATTTGCCAAGACACAGCAGCTGAAAATAATGGAGACTGGCCCCACAGCCTAGAAGAACCTCAACCTGCCCAAGGAGGCCCAGAGCTAAAAATAACAAGGACCAGGGTAACGAAAGCAAGCCATATGTGATGTGCCACGTATTCTAGGACTGATACAAACAGTCCGATTATTGCTACTACCCACCTAAACCTGCCAGCGTAGGATGCTTCTCACTAAAGGCAGACATCACATCAGTAGTGTCTCTGCATACTCCCACTACAGTTGATGGTCACTACAGTCACTGGCCTCCAGGGCATAGTTCACCTTATCCAAAAGTAAATGTCTTTAAAACATCACAGTAATTGTGCCTTAAAATTGTCATTACTCTCCAATGACTTTAAAGAGAGACAAAGGCGACCAGCTCCGACAGAGACTCCTACGTTGTAAATACCTAAAGTTAGGCAAGGTGAATTGCATTTTGAGATACTGCAGCTTTGAATTTTATAGAAATAAAGGGCTTTTCTCATCACCGCTATGAGCTTCTCAAATTCAAACTTAGCAGCAACCACATTCCAGGGTACTCCAGACTTACTCATGGTATCTTATAGGAGATCTCTGCTTCTCCCACTAGATTTTAGGGGCAATTCCACCATGCCATAGCTAGATGGCATGTGCCTTTTCCAATACAGACTATCCTAAAATTAAAAGGGCTTTAAACACTAAGTTTTAAAGCAGTAAAACATGGTAACTTTTAAACGTAAACCCAGAGAAAGACAATTACAGAAAAAGCTTCCGTTTTGTAGTAGCTGCAGAATTTTAGTGGCCCCCTGGGTTAACAAATTGTACCACGTCGCCTCTGGAAAGGCTTTTCTGCTGTCCCTGCAGTGTGGCTGTAGATCTGCCAGTCTGCTTTTCCTCGCAGAAGTGTGGTCTCTGCTTACTTTGCAGCTCTCTCTCTGGCTGCTCCAGCTTGCACATTAAGAGTTTCCCCTCGAAGCATCAGCCGTGCTTTGTCCCCTGTCCCCTCTGTGCCGGGGTTTGCACGGGCCCCAGCACGTGCTGCTGGACAAGGCAGGGAGGCACAGCAGGACAGCAAAGGGCATATAGCATATATACCATAGGCACCTTCCCACATACATATCTACATACGCTCAAACATCACTCTGTTTCTCTCCCAGATCTTGCCTTGATTTTTTCTGTAGTTTTTTTTAACTTAAAAGTCACTATTAGTCACCAAGAACTGCTGCCTTATCATTTCTTTAAAAGAAATCCCAAATAAACCTCATTAACCTTTCTCTTATCTCATTTCTTTAAACAGATACAAACTAGATACCTATCAGGAAGAGTCCAGAAACATGGCTTTAGTGGTTATTAGTAACATTAGAATATGTTAATTTAATTAAAAATGGACCCTTGTCCTTCATTCATTTCTCTTCACCCTCAGAAAGAGGTGACTATGTGGACTTGCTTAATACGTCACCGGCAGAGTGATGCTGACAGCATATGAAAACGGGGTCTTCCCAAGCCGTGGCCAAAACTTTAAAAAGCAGGAAATCCACTCCTGAGGCAGCACTTCAAGTTCACACTCACTTACCAAATTACCGATGTAAAGCATGTGGTCAAACTCCTTCGTCATCTTGTAATGCTCCAGGGCCATGAAGAGCGTGTTCAGCACAATGCAAAGGGTGATGGTGAGGTCGGTAAATGGGTCCATTACCACGAACTTGACAAATTTCTTGATTAAAAGCCAAAGCGGGCAGCAATCCCAAATGAGAAATTTAACAGCAAAGTGGTTCCAGCAAGGAGGACATTTCTGGTGTGATTCCTCAAGCTCTAAGTCACAAGCAGTAAAGTAACAGTCAATTCACACTGAGTTATATGACAAGAGAACACTTAAAATGACTCATAACATAGAGGAAGGCCCCTGAATTACCCCAAACCTTTTTTTTAGGATAAAAATATTTCTTCATTTAACATATATTGGAATGTATTTTTTGCATTCCCATTTTAGAAGTATCTTAAGTAATACCTTTTAAAGTGGTTAAGAGACGAAAGAGCTTAAATCCAATATTTAGAGCCCATTTAAGCACTTGAGAGCCAGAGTATCACTGGGTATCAATAAGGTTTCCGTTCTTGATGTGCAATCCAAAAAGGCATTACGCATCTGATTTCTTCTGAAAGGCCCACATAGAAAATCAGGGGAGTCCATAAGTCAGTTTGAAAATGCTGCTAAAGCTCCAGTGTGCTTTTTAAAGGTGCTTTTAAAATATTACCAAAAATACAACTTTTATATGGCCATTTTATTTGAGCACAAAAGAAGTGATATAGCTTCATAAGTATAATTTGTATTAAATGGTGAAAAAGAAAAGCGAAAAAAGACAGTTAATGGCTGAATGATCATGATTAGCGGAATTGCTTAATGCTTTCCTTTTCTGATTCCTTTATGGGCATGGAATGCTGTATAACAGTTTTAGTCTATATAATTAGAACCTGCACTGATAACAGGAAAACTTCAGCCAAGGCTGTTATTTCAATCAGTTTATAAACAGCCTCCTCTCTCAAGCCAGGATGCATTCTCTGTGCATTTTCCTTCACCGGACAGCAGAACTGTGGTATTAGATGTCTTCTACCAAGAGTGCAAAATATCAGATGATATCCTCCATGCACAGGTTTTGCACAAACATCTACACTGCTCCGAGATCTCTGGAAAACCAAATTGCTCCCAAGAAATAACTATGCCTTTCCAGCCTCTCCTGTTTCCAAACAGAGGATTTACAGGTAAGCACCTAAAATGATGTGAGAACCATCCGTACTACAAACAATTTCAATGCAAAACACTAATTTTACATTTTTTTTGGAAACCCACCTCAAAGTAATAAAGAATTTGGGGCAGTCACTTCCTAAAAGACGAGAATCCAGATGAACAAATCCGTCTCTATCCACTTTCCTCATAATCACTTCTAACCAACCCTGCTTATTCCACTGTTATTAATTTTGGGACCTTCATGACTGATGCACATCAGATGTGTGACTCTTTTCCGTGAGGCTCCACACTTGACACAAGCCCCTTAAAGTCCAGGTTGCTGCTAAAAGGGGTAGTTTCATCACTCTCAGCCTCAGCCACATGTTATTTCTCTGTCCTTTGGACAGCTTTTGTGGTCCTGGACCTTCTGGGGGAGCTGGTTCTGCTCACTGATCCAGCTCAAGACCAATTGCTTGTACAGACTAATCAAACTGCAGGAACAAAGCAAGGGGAGGAGGAAGGTGTGACTGTCCTCTTTTGGCAGTGATGTGGCATTAAAATGGTTTAAATCAATCAAGAACCCACATCCTTTCCCCAGCATGGGTGACCTTTGGAAATCACAACAGATTTAATAGTTTTTGAAAGACATCTGCAAAAGGAAAAGTAAAATTCGACTCAACTAGGTGCGTTTTTTTTTCTGCTACTTTATATTGTTTAAAAAAAAATGGTCAGAAAAACACAAAGTTTGAGTTGGAGGAATTTTTCCTTTTCTTTTTAAGGGCCTGTGTCCTTCCTTGTTTGCCAGGCTTTGCAAGGTCTGGGAAAAACAGGCAGGTGATGACTACCCAAGAACCAAGAGCAGAAACCAGGTAACTAAAGGGGAAGGGATTTCTGGTCTGGCTGTTTCACACAATTTGGCACAAATTATACAGCTATTATTGTAGCTAAAGCCTGTGATACATTTTATTCCGATTTGATATTCCTCTTGTTGTTAACAAGTATTCAATTTCAATGACTAATCAAACTCTGGGAATTAGAAAACCTTTCATAAGGATTTAAACAGTTTTCTTCTATATGAGGCTAAAAATGTACATCCTCTGTGTTACACTAGACTTGATGGTCTCTATTTCTGTGAGAAAAAGTCACAGAAAGCACCATCCAATAAATAAGCAGAAGTCCAGTTCAGCCCTTTTAGGCATTCTTAACACATTACAAAGAAGCAAATCAATCACAGAGCTAATTGCTAAAAACCCCACAGAAAACAAGTAAAACCTTTGCAGACCACACTAAACACTGGAATACACTGAAGTGATTATTTACCTATTAAGAATATGACTCTTTATTTATTTAAACATATATATATATATATATATATATATATATCTGCTCTCACCACAATACTGTTGAATATAACCACAGGGGATGGTAAAGAGCTGAGGAAGAAGAAGGGCTTTGTGGTTACACGCTGGGCTGTCTCCAAAGAGTTGGGTACAGTCTCTTTCTAGAAGGCATCCCCCAGATAAGCCTGCCTTGCCTTGCCTTCCTGTTCATCCGTAACACAGAGAATAAGGCTGGAGGAGGATCCAAAATTCCCCTTCCTCCACGCTGTGTCCTTGGCAGACATTTTTCTATACTCTCAGTTGGAACCTCCTGTCTTGTCTAGTAGGAGACAGGAGGAACTGTAAGAGGCCCTTTCATGCTGCATGTAAAGGGCATAGAAATGTGATGTCTTGCTATGAGTGGTTGTCTTGCTATTGATAAACTTGTGAAAGGGAAATGCAAAGCTCCTTCGTATGGAAAGGCAAGGAAGGGAAATCCTCCCGCATCTAATGAGAAGCTGAATGAGCAATGGAAAAAATTGCCTGGAAGTATTTGCATGGACAAAACGGTCCTTTGAGCATCCTTAAATTTCACAGTGGGATTCAAACACCCACCAAACTGTTGTGTCCCACTAGATGCTCTGCAAGGAGGAGACTTTCCTCCCCGACAACTTGGAAGTTCTGCACATGGCTGGTGACTGCACATGCCATCAGCTCCAGAGAGATGAGATATAAACATCACCCAAACAGTCTGGTGCTCCACTACCCCACATCCCGGTTAGCCTGGTGTAAATCAAATGCCATGGGGACACAAAACATTACCAGATCTGACTTTTTGATTGTATGGCCAGCATTTTGTCAGAATTTTCACAAGTGAATGAGCAAGACAGTGATTATATTGCCTTCTGTTACAGCTTCACCTATATTGTAGGGATTGGAATAACTATGTTATGACTTCCTGCAAAACAACAAGAGTTCAGGATTAGGATCTTTTGTGTCACTTGTTCCTGCCAGTCCATATGGCTTTGAGTTGAGGAAGTAAAGACGTGTCTTACCTTCCAGGGCACTGGTGATGATGCTGACAGCACTTACTGCCCTCTGCCTCTGAAAGGGTTCGTCCGAGTGGTCCACCGATGGGCGGTGGGGCATTAAGAGCTGCTTCTTGCTTGCCTCGTCTGAGGGAGAGGTCTGTTTAAATGAACACATTGGATTAGCAGAATAAAAAGCCAGGCAGATATGGGGTAGCATTTTCAAAATGGCCTAAGCACTATTTTTCCCAGCTAAGTCCAAAACTCACTGATTGCCCAATTAGACACATGCTGATGGGGCACTGCTTTTGGAAATGGCACTTCGAGCAATTGTGGACGCTTTGCTCTGCCCTTGACCTTCATGTAAACAGGTGAAAGATGCAGGTGAAAAATAAAGGGACACTTCCAATGCCAGAGAAACAGCAGTGCTGCTTTACCATGCTCTGTGCTTGTGAAAGAAGCCCTGCTTAATTACGTTAATTATTCCATTATTTCTGAAATGTGTTAACTGTTTAATTATACAGCTAGAAGAGGAAAAGGGGCGTGGGTAACAGCTCCATTACAGACCTCTGATATCATACCAAGCAAACTGACTCCTCAACACATGCTTTTTCTTGTTCTGAAACACTGCCAAATCTCAGGAACATATTGTCATTCTGGTGATCTTTGGTGTCACCGATTCTGGAGCTCCATAATTAGGAGAAAATCTCAGCTTCTTTTTTCTCAGGAAAAATAAAAAAAAAACCACCAAAACCCAAACTATCTAGTTTTCATGTTTCTCAAGCAAAAGCTTAAAAAAAAAAATAACAACAAAGAAATCAAATACCAGAAAATCAGAGCTCCCAAGCTGTCTTTATTTAATGTTTCATTTTAAATTACTTTCATGCTTTTTGAAGGCTTGGGATTCTGAAGTCAGCCGGAACACAGTATGGCAGCAGACACACACTGTATTAAATACTTCATATTGCCAGCTCACAGGAGCAAGATGTTAAGACACATATTATTACAAACTCCCACTTCATACAGAGAAAACTCCCGCTTGCTTTACTCCTCCGGCTCTCCCACAGGTAGAAGGAAAGGTGATGGTGGAGACGTAAGGATCTGGGAAAGCCAAGTTCAACGCCATTCTCTGTCACAGACCTTCTGGTCAAGACACTCGGTCTACCAAAATAAATGTTCTAACAGCCTTCATCCTGCTCCTCCAAGCATACAGGCTGTGAGGTCCAAGACACTTCATAAGCAAGAGGCAGGCACTGGAGAGAGATGGGTCCTGATGGCTCTTGCAATATAGCTCAAGGAAATGTGCAAGGAGAAGAAATCCCTATGAAGATGATAACCCTTGGTTTACACAGTTATCAGAGTAGCTGCTTTTGCTTCTCCACAGTCAAATGAGGTACAGGAATTGGATTCAGTCTTCTGGATCTTCTCTCATCACTTGGATCTGAAATGGCCCTAATCACCCCAAGCAGCGCCCAGGATGCCAACCAAGACGGGCCATGGGCAGCAGCTCCACAACTCTGCTCTCTGTGCCTGGGATATGCACCCAGAGGGACTCAGGATCCCTCCTCTTCATCATTTCTCTGTTGAAACTGCTCTTCAACAAAGGTAATCCCATAAGAATGACAGGAGAAAAGCACTGAAGTTCTTTGAGCCGTCTTTCTGGAGTGGGATCTCTTTAGGGCAGGGGACATTCCCTTGTCAAGTGGTCGCAAAGGACAAAGACACTTGGCCACCAGTTGACACTGAAAATAATAGCTAGGATACTGGTCCCAGGTCACCTTAAAGTACTGCAGATAAAAATACCAATCGCTCCAAGACCAGAGAAGAGTAAGGACTTTTAAAGCAAGGACTTGAAACATTAGCTAAGCCAGGAAAGCAGTAATTCTTAAAACGGCTGCTTTTGATTTGTTGGGCTGTTTTTTTTTTTCTCTTTTTTTTTTTTTTAAGTGTTCTCTTTTGTTAAAACAATTGGCTTATTGTCCATTGAGTTACTTGACATAGTCATCTCAAAAGGAGACATGTAATCACAACCTATTCAAAGAGACTCCTACTTGTGCACAACATAACAAGAAATCACTCTATCCTGTGCTTTGGAGCTGAGGAAACCAGGAACGGTATTTCAGATGCGTTATTCGCTTGATTCCCTTCACCTCAAAAACATCCAATAAAAAAACCCCAAAGAAACAACAAATGTTTTATTAATGAAGAAAGCATCTACAACATTGCATAATCATCCGCACCAGTTTGGAGCACATAACAAATACGTGACACTGAAAAGAAATAACTAGAAAAAGAGGGCAAATAAAACAAATGAGGGACACAAACTTACAAGCAGAGTAAGCCAAAAATGTAAAAGTAAAGAAAAAGGAAAAAAAAAAAATCCAAATCAAACCCCAACTCTTCCAGTTTCCTCTAATTCTAGAATGAACCATAATAAAACCTCAAAGTTCAAATTCCTCTGGATCATCTAACTCTTTTTAAACTGTACCATCTTCCCATCCCATTTGACCCAAAGCTTAACACATACCAGTAGCACATCTTTATACAACCTCATCCCCAGAAGTCCAGGTTTTCTGACTGTCAAGGAAGATACTACATTCCTATTCATGCATGCAGAAGTGCTTTTGCAGAAGTTGTGGGTTGGTGGCCTTTATCTGAAAGCCACCTTTTATTCACAGGTGCAAAGAGAATTCATTGCGGAGGTTAAAAGTTGAAGGAAAAACATTCAGAGATTCATTCTTCCTATTTTTTTTTGATTCAGCTAAACCAAGGTAAACCAAAGATCCAGGCTGGGCGTATCCTTCAGAAAAAAACAAAACAAAACCAACTAGTAGGGAACTGACTTTTTCCCTAGGTTTGATGTGATATTCCCAAACAAAAAATATTTTTAAGCCACTCTATTCTTTTTTTCCAGCCCAGCATCCTCAGTCCTGCTACCTGTGTCACGAGAAGCGGGCCCCCAGACTTCAGGAGTCCTGCTGCAGTCAAGGGGAATGCTTGCAGTGCGTCATCCTCCGGGTGCAAAGGGCTGTTTCTGAAGGAGATATATTTATGGCTCCTTCCTTCCTTCATCTCTGGAGGGGTGAGGTGGTGCAATTTGTTGCTGGCCCACGTTCAGAGCAAATGCTATGGCATGTGACAGGCGCCCACCCGTCCGGCTACACGTGTCCCCGCCACAGGGTAGAACCTGAATCCCACCGATCCGTGCCAGCCACAACAGAGGTTTGTCCCCAGAGCCAGGACACGGTGTCCGGCAGGCAGTGCTGGGGTGTAAGGAATGCTCCTGTGCTCTTGCAGGAGGATGCGGGCTCTTTCCCCGTAGAGCGGTACATCTATCACATAGCATGTCATGTAATGTTAAGTATTTAACCAGGAAAGAAAGTTTCCATCTAGGTAAATTGCTTAAAATTATTCAAGTTACTTAGGGAAGTTTATGAGTTTTTGTTCTTTGAAAAGAATAGATACATGAGCGGGTTGTTTTTTTTTTTAAATATTATTTATTTTAGAACAGAGGTAGCTAATAGTCACAGGAGGAACTGGCGGTTTTTGCACTCTGAGATAGAGAGCAGTTCCATGAACTGGACAAACAAGGCAGTGTAAAGGCTATTATCATTACAGAGGTAATATACACAGGTACAGTTGTTCATCATACTTATATTTCTATAGAAATTAAGCAAAAATAACAACAGTCCCTATAGTTATGTAAGGAGTCTCCTTAGGAACCAGATGAGAAATCACAATGAAGCTAAACACAGGCATCTCCAGCAGGACAAGATTATTTGTTGCTCCCTGATTGACTGGAAATGTTTCTCCTTTGGATCAGCTAAATTCTATAGGGACAAACATACCATTCAGTAATTTACATGTAAATGAGGATGCATAACACTGCAGATTTATTTTCTTCTGAGTGCCTACAGTTCTGAGCTATGTCAAAACTGTTACGTGAAGATGGGCTTATACATGGCAGCATTTTAAAGACCACATTTGGGAACTGGGACAGGTTTAATTTTCCTTGTACAGTAAAAAGCTTTTCAAGCATAAAAAGAGGTGGACAGGCCACACCATGAACAATGGACCCAGTAAGGCACCAGCACAAGTATTTAATGAGATTGAAGGTGACCATAATAGCGCACGGCATTAAAAAAGAAGCTATTTAATTTTGGGGATGCTCGATTATTTAAAGAGATGCACTGTATCACTGGAGCAGCTTGCAATATTTGTGTCAAATCTGAATGGTTTACGCTTAGAATGTGCTAAAGCAGAGTTTGAAATGAGCAGAAACTAGAGCCACGGTGAAAACTTTCTGTGTGACAGCGGCAGAGGGCTAGCTAGCTTTCGTCCATGTAACTTATTGGCGGCGATTTTTGGATGACTTATTTTATTGACCTTTTTTCTGAACATGGAAACTGCTAACACTTTCTCTTCTCACCAGTCCCGTGGCAAAGCAAGAAAGGAAAAAAAGAAATTTTACCTTGGGGCGGTTCTAGGGTCAACAAGAAAACCTCGAACCACTGTGGTCAGCAAAACAGTTTTATGCTTAGCAGCAACAAAAGCCAAGGTCTTTTTTTTTTTTTTAATAAAAAAGACCAAAAAGTTTATCTAGAGATAAGCTTCTAAATCTTTAGTTCAGCACCTCCATAAGCAACCTGTCCTTTCTTACGGCCTCACTCCCCATTAGTTTTCACTCCTGTCAAGTTAGCAATACTCGGTATTCCTAGTTTCCTAAAAGAAAAAACATGTGTGACCAAGAGAAAAGTCAGAAAAGGTTGTATGTGGAAGAGGTAGACTCTGGATAGATCCAACCTCAGCCTCGTTGACCATCCCAAAGCCATGTCACAGGTGGCCCCACTCTGCTCCTGGGGTGATGGGAAGCTCTGGTGAGGAGGTGCCCCAGAGAGAGCAAAGCAGTGGGGACCACCAGCTAACAGCCCACTTGCAAACCACCACCTCCTCAGTCCTGCACCCATTTCTCTGCCACTTTTAATCTGCAAAATAACTGGAAAGTCACACTGAACAAAAAACCTTTCGATTTCCCTGCAGAGTTACAGAAAGGGCTCCAGTTGGCCGAAGGAGGCAAGAGGGGATGCTCAAGAAATTCTTGACAACCACAAGTGACATCTTACTCATCCTCATCAGATCCCGTGGACAAATTGAGCTCCAGATAACAGCTCGTTAACTTAATCCAATTCTGTTCAAACAGATCAATACCTTGTGAAGGGAGATGTTATTCTAACCTCTTAACTAAGAAACACCAAGACACAACAGAGCAATACATCGCTACAAATAGATACTACAAGAATGCACAGAAGCTTTAGGTTATAGCATGCCCTGAAGTTACTTACATAATGTATAGACTTTGTATAAAAAAAGGTGAAAACCCAAACTCCCAGACCAGCAATCAGCAGAAGCATAAAAATATATTATTTTTCAAACCTCACAGTCTCAGGTCAAGTGAAAATAAATTAGGACTTTACGCATAGTCACCAGATCCTGCTTGTGTCTTATTTACACTGGGGTAAGTTTGACGAAATCAGCAGCTGCACCACTTGAAGAAAGTTGGTAGGAGAACAGACCCAGCCCTGATTCAGTCCTCTGCAGGATACACTGGAGATTTCCAGGAGAGAGACTAGGAGTTAGCATGGGTTTCTTGGGCCAAGCTCCCTGCACCACTCACACTTGAACTCCTGTTGCTCTTTCACATCCAGGTGAAGACAGCCTGACTCAGAGCCACCTTTGTGGAGAGTTTTTACAGATCATATGTTCATATTGCACTACTTGGTTCTTCATATGACCTCAGCGGTCTTTCTAGCTTGCACACTTCAGTGTAACCCTCCGTGCTGCCAAGGGCAGCTCCGCAACAATGCGGCCATCAGTCCTTGCGGGTGCTCTTATGTTGCATGGGAACATCAATGGGCGTAGCAAAGCATGCAGAGACGCGTGGGTTCCCTGCAGAGGACAGGATGTCCCTCCTCATGCTCATGCTGTGCACTGAAGCCCCTGGTGACTTGGCAGGACCTCTTTGATGCAGAAGACTGCATCGACGGATGCCATGCTGCGTGGACCATGCTGTCCACGGCCAGCAAGCCTCCTGACCAGTCAGACTACCCCAGCTGGCAAGACTGATGTGCCTAAGCAGCATCCATTGAGATTATTTGAAATCCCTCCTGTTTCACTAACTGTATTTAGGGATTAGGGGGAAGAGATGGAAAGAGCAAGCTCACTTGGTTTCTCATGGAAACACACTCCATCTGTGCCAAGCAGCCAGGGCCATTTGAAAAGCATTTGAAAGTGGCTTTTTTGGTTACATGGTCTTCTGCAGCCAAGTGTCAGGAGACCACTCATCTGAGGCAGCAGTCTGAATAGTGGGATAACCTGCTGCAGCCGCTTCTCTCATGGGAGAGGGCACAAGCTGCACAGATGCTTTCATGTCAGCTCAGATGCCTTCATGTCAGCTCAGATGCCACCCGCAGCCATTCCCATGGACAAACAGGACAGGGGGTAGCAGCTGCAATGACACAAAGGCATGAAAGTTGTTCATCGTGGTCCCAATTACTTTGCCTGGGGTAAAATCTTCAGGCTGAATGTTGCTAAAACTGATCAGGCAAAAATTCTCAAAAGTGGCTAGTGACTTTTTGTGCTTTCCGTGAGAAACCTTTGGAAGGCCCAGTTTGAAATCATCTGCTGAAACTACAGCCTGCTTAAAGGCTGCAGGTTGGAAACTCAAAACCAGAGATGGCCAGGTCATGTTTGCTGTTCACACTCCCTTTTAAATCAGAATTACCCCTCCAAGCTTTCCTCAAAGCAGAATTCAGTGGTCTCCCCCCTCAGTACCAATCAGACAGGTCTGTGTTATGCTTATCTGATACTACTGAGCATCACAGAGGGATGTGTTTTGCCAGCTCCATCAACTCAGATGTTGCATTTATGGAGTGAAGCCACACTTACACCTCAGGGAGCTGCAAGTCAAGGCTAAACACACATTACAGCAACGTCTTTTCATGGACTGGTCCTTCATCTCTTGTTCACGGAAGATACAACAGATAGCACAAGTGGGTCCTTTTTCACCATGGGCTTACCCTCGTACAAAACAAATAACGGTGGCAGGGTCAGTGAGGTTAATGAGGTAACTATAACTTCACCCTACAACATCTTTCTTTTGCCTCCCCCAAACATATCAAGAGACTACATAAAGAAGCCAGAGCTGCTAACAAAGAACAAACTCAACTTCAAATTTTAACAAGAGAAAGGCAAAAATAATCACAACACGCTCCACAGCTGAGGCTGCACGTTTGCGCCCAGCGCTTATAGCTCCTGTAGCGAATACATCTGTAGAGCAATGGGCTTCTTGCCAATTAGCTTTTAACTCCAGCTCACATTTTCTGGATAGATTAGATACCAAACCTGTTTCGCAGAAGACACAACATCCTTCACATTGCATCACTGAATGAGCATCTGTTACTATAGCGCCTGGGTGTTATTTCCTAGATGACCGGGGAACTGCCAAGCGAGCTCACCCACCCAGGCCATTTAATTTTCAACATCCATTTTTTAAAAAGGCAGGAAGCTGGCGAATGAAAAGAAATGCCAGCAGAGCTCAAAGCCTCCCTGTCAACTCAGGGCCCCATCCTGTAAAATACCAATATTTCCTGTGAAAGGTTGAGTGCTCTCATGCTTTGTTAAGCTTTTTCAGACAGCTGGGAGAGCCTCAGCAGCCCACAGAGCTGCTTTCCTTGCAGAGAAAAGGGGGACATGCACTGCTTATCTACTGAAGCCTTTCTACTTCGGTTCAGATTATTTATTTTTTTCAAAAGAGAGACAGAAACTGTTTCTTCCACAGTTTCTTTAACCCACAGCGTATTTTGCACCAAGCTAAGTCCAATAAAACTCCACCATCTACAATAGTGTTTGTGTTGCTCAGCTGCTTAGAGAATGCTTTCAGGACTGGTCATCTTTGTCTGCAGAGAATAAAAATGGGACTAGCAAAGCTCCAAATTAATGAAGTTGTGAACATCTGAAAAAGCGGCAACAGCCTCAAAACTGTCAACAAAACAGATAATTCTCACACCACCCGGCTTCCCACACGCAGCACGGCCCCTCCTCTCACGCACAGTGTGAGACTCTATTTGTAGGACTACAGGGAATGCCCGGATAGGGAGGAAAAAAATTCAATCCAAAGCTTGAAAGGGAAGAAGCCGCTGGCTCTAGAGAAAGAAAAGCTACTTCTCAATTTACTGATAATCTGACACCGCGGCTGGGATCCATCTCACTCGCCTTTCTCTTCAGGAAATACCTTGCCTGATACATGTTAGAATCACATTTGCTTATTTCCCCACCAATGTAACCTGGTTTTGGCACCTTGTTTCTCTGAGTGGGTTTCATCTCACCTGCCTTAAGACACACACAATACAGAGTTATTCACCTTGGGCTCCCCCTGTAGCTAAAGTGAATGGAAAGAGGCACTTTTAGGGAGAGAGATTATTCTGACCTATTTTAGATCTCTAAGATGATATAAACCCTGCCCACGCTGACTGCAGTGACCAGACCTCTGTTGCTTTACAGACTGTTGAGAGTAATAAGCTCCAACATAGACTGTCTACATTAAAAGAGATAAATCCCCACCATATCAAACTTGCAACCTGTCCAAATTGCCCTGCTTGTGTAGCAGCGGTTTCCAAAACATCATCTCATGGTTTTCCGACTGAATTCGCGCTTGGGTCCTACTGGTAGCAGTCTTAATAGTTTTATTTACAGCCTTATTAAATATTTTGCGGCAGTGGTGCTTTGCAACAAAGATCCTGGCAATCTGCAAGAGGCTGGAAGTCTGTTGATCATCTGCTCATCTTTCCTGAGTGTCATTTTAACTGGATGCTAAACCCTTCCGGGAGCTACCTTTGGACTGTAAGAACAGCCCTCCGCAAGTAGCTATACAGAAGACCAGAGGTTAGACACTAACAGGTAGTAACCAGTGGGAGAAAACGCAGCCTCAAGATGGTCAGACTCATAGCAAATAGTTTTAAAAACATCATTTTCTAGCCACTGGACAATGTCAGTTATTCAAACGTCAAGAGAAACCAACTTAAAAAATGTCCCTACAAGAAAAGAAAATTCCTATCAAACCCAAGGTATTTGCCTCCAGCCAGCTCTGAAGAGTAAGTGTCAGCAGAAGTTATGATCGTCTCTCAGGCAGCACAAGACACACGTTGCTGTGTGAGTGAGCTCATTGTCCTCCCACCCTGCCTAGAACGGTGGGTCTGGGTTTCTCATCGCAGACCGCAAATCGCATAGATCAATTACAGCAAACTCCAACAACACTTAGAAGGAAACAAGAGCATGAATCACATACAAAAGTTATAAAGTACTCACCAGGTCGCCTGTCCCAGGTTTTTCCATAATAACTGGGGGGAGCAGTAACCCTGCAGGAGAAGTAGGGTCTGGGTTGAGTGCCCCGGTGCCTCCTCCTATCAGGGAAACCACACCATTGCAATCCACTGAGCTGTTCCTTTTGCCCGTCTGGGTGTAGTTGGGAGTAGGAGGGTGAGAACTATGGCTCACTTGACTTTGCACGCTTGGACGCCTCCCAGATCTTGGAATTAAGAGAGAGCCCCGGTGGCTTTCATATTCCCCAGCAGTGCTGATCTCATCATCGGCAAAATCTGTTTCGGAGCCAGTGTCTCTGCCACGGAGTCGGAAACTGAATATGCTTCCGTGGCTGGTTCTGCGCTTCACCAAGTTTGCACTGGGACCATAACTAATGCCAAGGAGAGTCTAGAAACCCCCAGAAAGGAAAAAGGGGAAAGAGAAACAACATTTTGCAACATGTTTTCAGGAGCGAGGAAGGTCTGGGGAGAGCAGTAAATTCCATTTTAAATCAAGTGGTTCAGAGAAAGAGTTAATTACACGTGCTCAACCTTTGCAAAGTTAAGAGGTTGAATAGTCGTGCCTAGCCATTAGGTATTTGTCTAATACTTGACTAAGATGTACTGAAATAGGAAGGGTCAAGGTGGCATTCGCCTTGTAGCATGATATTCCCTTTGCTTCTACTCCTTCCCCAATTGGTAAGTGCCAACAGACCTGGGAAGGCAGCACAAGTAGTGGAAGACAGGAGCAGGGAAAGGGATCCAGCTCCAGTTTACTGCATTATCACACATCTTCGTAACGTCTAGGGAAGGAACGTTGCAGTGGGAGAAGAAGAGATAAAGAAAGAGGGCAGGAAATGAACTGCAGGGAAAATGAGAAGAGGGAAGAAGAAGAAGCAGAATACGACGGAAGAAGGTGATAAAGGAAAAAAAACAACAAAACAAACCAAGAGCAAGAAGAGGGTTATGGTTTATTATAATTTGTAGAATGATTATCCCAATGCACATGGCTGCTTTCAGGGGCAGGTAACCTCAGTACACAGCAGTCTCCCTCACACACAAATATCAGCCTTGACGATCCACTCTGACGTCAGCTAGTGAGAGTGCAACTCTGACAGAGCATCAGCAAGAAGTAGCCAAGCACTAAACACCTTTAAACCCTGGCAGAGTAAAAAGGATGTTTGGAAAATGCATAAGGAATTCAAGTCTTTCCCCTTCCCTTGTATCTGGAGAGGAAATTATTGGAATAAGAGCATCTAGGCAGAAAACATTTTTGATTTTATGGCCTGTACAGAATTTTCAGCTTCTTCAGAACTTTCTGATAAGCCAAGTATATATGAAGAGAGGTCTGATCTCCACAGCGTCCGCAAACCAGACAAACCAAATGAAGCCTGATTTCATTTCACACCGTAGCTCACATCGCTGAGTTACATAATGATGCTATTTTGTGACACTAGTACAAAGAAGAGCACAAAACCCAGGCCCCTCCTAACTAAAAACAACTCATTTGGATTGCTACCAAATTTTAACTGGTCAAAAATCCATGCCCGGGTTTCCATGGCACAGTCATTGAGACTGATTTCTGATGGCAACACACTTCCAGCTGCTCAGATTGCATCTGAATGATGACTCAGCCTCACTCCCTCCAACCACGCCAGTCACAGCCTTGCAGAGAAGATTTACTATAAGCTTTGAAATGTCTCTCCCATGTTTCTCATGCATATGACATCCAGGAGTGAAAAGTGGAAACAAGAAATAATAATCTAGGAAACAAACTGGCAATGCACAGCTCCAATCCACGGTCATTCTGGTACGTGGTGTCTTGAAACCCATCCAGAATGAAGCTAAAGAGCAATTCTAGCTTTAACAAAGGCGTAATTTGTAACGCGACCCACTCAACCAATGAGAAAACAACAAAACCTATTAGATTAAAAAATGCATGTCATTTACAGAAATCCAGCTCTGTGTAAATTTTGTGGGCTGGAGAGTCATTAATTGGTCACATTTACTTACATCACTTACATGTTTTCTATGAGGTTTTTATGGCTGCCAAATATCCCTAAATTCACTGACAACAAAATGTAAAAAGACTTAGCCCATTACATGGCTATTCAAAAAAACAAAATAAACTGATTTAAACTTTGCCCTCAGTTAAGCAAAGACAAATTGTCTGAAGCTATTTACGGTCATTTGATACATACAGCATGTGCAGATTCATATTCATGCATGTCAGTAACATTTACATAAAACCCTATTAAACAACAGTCTCACTCTACTCTTTTTTCCCTGCAATAGAAAGTAGAAACAAGTGCCACAAAGTTTTGACTTGAAGGCAACTAGCAAAGGAATATAAAAATGTTAATAACATCTTTGTACAGCCTTTAAAAAGCCCTCAGAGACAAGTTTCCTCCTTTTCTCCTCCTCTCTTTTCTTTTTAAGCTTTGCAGGTTTCTTCTAAGAATTTTTTGTCTCTAGTAGGGATAGGATAGATATAATCAGATGAATGAAATTAACGTAAGAAAATAAACCAGACTGTGGGTAATCTTGAAGGAAAAAAAAAAAAAAGCGCAAAAAAAATTTAAACAAAATAGATTTGTAAGAATGTTTAATGGGCATTTTTAATTCATTTTGAAAATAAAGTGGTAATATGTTTTCTTCCACTGTTCTAAACCAGCTGTCTGCAGGTCAGTCATTAGATATCTGATTATTCTCTACAGCTGAAAGTTTCAGCTTGAATTGCCTATTCAGAGCCTGGCCTATCCAGCAAAGTGCAATGTGGAATAAGTGACATTTCAGACCATGGCTTACCATTCTCCTCTGACCATCGTCGTAGTCACACTTGGGATTCCTTTGGTCTTCCCCATACTCTTCTCCCCCTATAGATTTCTTTTTCTTGCGTTTATTTCTTCTTTCCTTGGCATTTTTGGATGCTAAGGGTGACATTTCCAATGAACTAAGTGACATTGAATCAATTCCTTTAGCAGCTAGTGCCTAAAAAGGAAGATGGTAGAAGGTGTAAAATTTGAGTTAAGGATCTCAGTGAGAACTAGCAATAACTCTGCTCAACAATTATTTTTTGTTTTAAGCTTGCATAGGAGATAAATTAAAAATCTCAGGTGGTCATTAATCATAAGGCCAAGTTATATGGACGGGGCTTTGAGCAACCTGGTCTAGCGGGAGGTGTCCCTTCCCATGGCAGGGGCATTGGAACTAGATGATCGTCAAGGTCCCTTCCAACTCTAACCATTCTGTGATTCTATAAAACTATCTCACATGGTGGAAACCAGTCTTAACTCGTTTCTAACCTCTACATTTAGCCACCGGAAAATAAACAACAAGCAAGACATGTTCCTGGTACAAATGCACACAGGCAGGTTGGCCACCCAGATCCTGTGATGGAGCATTAGGAGTGGCTGCATGAAAAAATGTGATTTATGTAGAGCTCACACAGAAGATCCTTTGACATTTCATAATAGGAACAGCCTGTGTGCGTACGCCTGCGGGTGTACGCTGCACACACATCCCAGGAGTAACCCTTCTGGTGGCAGTCAAAAAAACTCTCAAGCTGGGCAGCCTCAGACTAAGCTCTCCCTGGACTTCATCCCCTTGAACCGGGAGGGCTGGACAGGAGGGCAGCCAGGCTGTCTTCGGGGATATTTCCTCCCCTGTCACAGAAGGATGTGAGGAACAGTGGGTAATTCAGCTGGGATGTCATTGTAAACATTTATCCCAAGCAGCAGCACAGGCAGCTATGATGAGAGACGCAAAGAGAAAACCGTGGGCTTAACTGGAGATAAGGTGGACTTTGCTTCGCCGTGTGCTTCAGTGCTGTGCTGGCTATCTGGTGGGATCGCTGCAGGAGCTGACTGATAACAGACCAACTGCTAGAAACCCAGCAGAAGCCGAATACGAAAGCCTGAGCGCACAAAGACCCAGCCTTGGAAGTAAATGAGCAGCCAGGAGGAGGAATTGATTCCTGTGGGTTCCTCCCGCAGCCCACGCCAGGGTGCTGGGTCCCCATCCCTGGTGCGGGCAGGAGGAGCGAAGGGGGTCTGAGCACAAAGCACCAGGTCAGGTTTGGAGGTGCCGGCAGCGTCTCAGCGGTCGCCACATCAGTGGCCTGGAGACAAGCCCATTTGCAGAGCGTCCAGCCGAAATACATAAAGAGAGTGAATTATCAAAAAAATAAAAAAAAGGCCTCTCCAGGTTCCCAAGAACAGGAGAAACGGATGAATCCTCAGTGCTATTGTCTGTAAGCCACTAGAATCAAACAGGCAATCAGCTCTCCGCAGCAAAATACTCCCTTCCTCCCACAGGCATCAGTCCAAGGAAAGTGAAGGCACTTAACAGCCGTGTAAAGAATCAATCATGTATTTCAAGCAGTAGCGGTAGCTCTATCAAGCTGAGAGCACAACAAAACTTAATTCCTGTGGGAAATATCTTTCATGAGCAAGCTGCTTAGAGCAGAGAGGAGGAGGGCTCAGACACTGGTCTAGGCTGTTCCTTTTTTTTTTTCCCCCCCCTTTTTTTTTTTTTTTTTCTCCAACTGAATTTATTTAATTGCTATGCTGAAGTGCTTTCTCTTCATAAAGATTCAGCAAGTCTTTTGGTGTTAAGTTCAGGTTTAGGAATGTGTTAGACCAATTGTGCAAATTGACTGGTAGTCCCCAAGCAGGCCTATCAATTATATTTGTGCTCTCTTTATGCTGCACAGTGTAAAAGAGGGTCTAAAGAGTTTTGGTTTTCCTTTCTGATTGCCATCATGTCTTATTGATCTAGAAAATATTGTAGGTTGTGCTACTAAGCGTGCTGTTTTCTTACTGCATAATAAGGCAATTTTCAGTTTCTCGGCATTTTCTTACCTATGGCTTGGGTTGAAATGCTTCTGCCCTGCACACCTTTTTCAGTTCCTGAAAAAGGATTTGGACTAAATTGTTTCTCAGGGCACAGAGGGTGACCCCATGTCCTGCCTATCTGCCTGTTCTGCTTGGGTTCCCATGGCTGGGCCGTGTCCTGCCCCTCAGGCATTGCAAGCCATAACTCACTACAATGACTCCCAGGGCAAGGAAGGAGTTTGGGACCGGGCACATCTGGGATGGATGGTGGCTGAAGGAGAAGAGCTTAGCTCACACGAGCCCTGACATGGGATTTATGGAGGAAATAGACCTTGAGGCAAGAACTTAGAGGTACAGTGAGAAAGTCAAACCCAAGATCTTGGTTTGGAGAGCAAGATTAAAACTTACTGGGGCAAGACACCCGAGAAGGACATCCGAAAGCTACATGGTGCAGCCACCCAATTCACTTTCCTGAGCCTCTTTTTCCAGATGCCTAATTTGAAATGTCGGGGGTTGATTTCCAGAATTACTGGGCTTCACTACTGAACACGATGGACCCCAACAGCTCTACTCCATAGATAATCCATAAGATTAGGATAATTCTCCAGGAGTATTGCAAATACAAGTGAGTGTTTTTGAAGCACATGGAGTCTAACCAGTGACAAGAGGCACAGAAAAACCTCTGAGGACGTTAGTCATTTTGTCTTTGAAGCAGGCTTTGAATGCCCGAGTTGGGAAGTGTGCTCCAGCTGGCCTAAGGCTACAGAACAAATGATGAGAAAGTGAAGAGCTGCTCTTGAGTCATGCACTGTCCACCCTTTGTACTGAACAGGGCACAGGAAAAATGAGACGTGGTTGGCTGAAGAAAAGACTGTGTTATAAAGCAAATAGACAAATGGGAACAATTTAGGTTTTCACAAGCAGCCTTCATTTTGACACATTCTGACTTTCAGGGCTTACTGTTCCTTTTTTTTTTTTTTTTGTGTACACACAGGCTTAACTGAAATCAAAGCCTTCAAAAGGAAATTCTTAAATATCTTTAATTATAGCTGGGGTACCAAAGTTGACTGTTATTAGGAAGAGCTCAGCTGGAGTCAAAACACATGAAAATTTGTATAAAATAGGTACAAGTTGGAGCTCAGTTTGCTCCCTTAGGTTATGGCAGAAAGTTACTCTGTTCAAAGGGCCTGTACATGGACTAAATTGCATTTACCTATTACTTAAACCATCAAAGAGGATCTTTAAAAGGACTTAAATCATGTATAAGCCTCTACTAGCACTTTGTCAAGGGTGAATTGCATTTTCTATTTTCTTTCCAAGGATTTAAATGGGCTTTGGATTAGGCCCTGAAGCCAGATGTACCCAAAAGAAAATTATGTATATTAGTTTATATTGTGTAAAGGATTTATTTCTCTCAACTACAGTGCTACGTGTTATTTCAGACTAATTTTCTTATTGTCTTCTTGTTCACAGCACCTAAAATGTTCTCTTCAACTGTTTAATAAAGGCTTTCTACCCCACACAAACTATAGGCAAATTAACTAGTGCTATTAAGGCTATATGGCTACATCGACCATTTGGCCTCCCTGTTTTGTTTAATTTTACAACATAAAATTAAACCCACATACTTTTTATAATTTGCAAAGCTTAACCTCAAGATCTGCTTGTTTACTTGTTTGGGAATTAAGTTGTATGTGCTTCAAATGGGTTATCCTACATCTTTATCTTCATTATCGGACAGTTGGATATTCGTGACTGTTTGAATGAGACAGTGAGAAAACGAACGTGAGCTGAAGTGGTGGTGGTGGAAGAAGGTTCAGCTGGGGCTATGGGTCAGCTACCAAAACAGCTGTTCTGTGCTCAAATGCAGATGTAGTTATATCATCATTAAAATGTCTTAAATGCCAACCCATATAATTTCCTCTGCTGGCATATATGGCACAATTAAGCCAGTACAACTCTGTAAACCCTAAATGGCCCCAAATCCTAGCAGGAAGAGCCATTGGTTTTCTTTTAGAAAGAATTATAATAGCTCTGTCCAGGACAATAAACATTAAACTGCTTTCAAGTAACTCTTACTTCAATTATCACACAAACGTAAAATAAAGCGAATGTGAATCTCAAGGTACCATCTGTTCAAGTTACCCAAGGCTAATCATGTCACATACTTTACTGACCTCCTGCTCTTTCTTTAGCATCTCCATGGCTTCCCGAAACTTTCTTTCCTTCTCCTCTGTTTCAGCAATAGTGGCTTGGTTTTGCTCTTCATACGCCATGGCCACAACAGCCAAAATCAGGTTGACCAGGTAAAATGATCCCAGAAAGATGACCAGCATAAAAAAAAGCATGTAGATCTTCCCAGCAGATCTGAGAGTCTGTAAGCACGAAAGTAAAATCACTAACACTTGTTTACAATGCTTTTTAAAAGAAAAAAGAAATTAAACTTAAATTTACAATATAATTGAATTCAGCCTTTGTTACTAGCCCAAACAGAGTCCTTTTGATGACAAATGACAACCACATGCAAGGAAATATCCTTCTTACCAATAATTTTTTATAAATTATTCAAAAATTATGTGCCTTGCAGTAGAATTCATTTTTAAAAGAAGAATGCTTTCCTCCTTTACCAAATATCTCTGCTGGTTTTCTTTGAGAATCAATAATCTTACAATCAGCTGCAGTGAAAGCTTCCCCCACATAGCTCAATCTATTTTTGTCCAGTGCACAGAAACTTTGCAAGTAGATTCATGTCATCTTTCAGATGTCTACAGTCTAGGTCCTTTACAGTCAATGGGGAAAAAAAGACACTTTTAGGGTGCAACTCATCTGAATGTTATTTAGATGTCTGCCTCAGGGTAAGAAGAACCAAACTTCGGGTGCTGTTGACCGTATATTATAGATGTGTCCCATGATCAATGACTTGATGCTAGTGATAGAAACCACTGTGTGATATTATAACATTAAATAATAAAAGGGAGTGATGTTCACCCTTATTTGCCATGACCGTTTCAGCCTTCCAGAGTTGTACGTGCAGCTCTGTGCCAAGTACGTGAATACAGTTGTTTAAAGAATCTTCAATTTAATTGTTTTATGTTTTCCAGAAATGAAATTGGATAACTGGCTGCATGTGAAGCTGAAATCCCCAGTACCTTTAAAGATGTCTACCTCAGAACCTTCAGAGTATTATCTGTCAGCACTAATTCCTTTGATTCCCTTATGAGCATGCTCCGGTTTTGGCAATTCTGAGGTGCAGAAGTAAATCTTCAGTGGCTTCATGGACAGAGCATGTAATTCAGTACCAAACTATCATATGTAGTTCTTCAGAGTTTGCATATGTTTCAGGAAATGCATGCTAAAAATGAGCACTTATGAGCAGACCACCTTGCAAATGACTGTACGTCGACTCTGCCTCCACTGTGCCCCTGGCTGTCAAGTGTCCATGATGAAAAGTCTGCAGCAGGGAGAACTGAAAGGCACCAGGTAATCTTGCCATCTGCTGAATTTGTCTTCATTATCATGCCTTGCAAAACCAGATATGCCAAGTATACAGGTGCTTCTCTTGTCCTTTTTTGAGCTCGACTCAACAGATCAGTTCATGTTACACCAGCCACCAAAAAATCCCATGCGATGACCTTTACGAAGTGGTGAACTTCATATAGATTCAGGTAAATTACCCAATGGATATTTAACTGTAACAAGATGATGTGTTTATTCTATATTTTTGAAAGTAATAAAACAATCTCACACCTGTTGATAGAGACGTTCCCAATAATCTTGTGTCATAAGACGGAACAGAGAGAGAAAGGCCCAGCCAAAAGTATCAAAGCTTGTGTAACCATGGTCAGGATTTTCCCCGGCTTTCAGACATATGTATCCCTCAGGGCACGTGCTGCAAAACATGAAAGACAATACATTGAATGCATCACAGACGGCTTCAACATGGAGAAACTGATTCCCAGGGGAACATATTGAATGCTCTTGGTTAAGACCACAGATCCTCAATGGTAAATTCCTTAACTGGGTGAAAACACAGGAAACGGGTGGATGCTAACTTCACAATACCAAAGATCTTTGCAATCTTATTTTTCCTCTGAAAGGGTAAAGTGGGAAATGGTAACCATAGCTCAAGCTGCAGTGGCAAATGAGTGCCCAGTATTTCAGATATTTGGAATAGACCAGAATTAGGTGCATAAGCAGGACTGTAGTGCTTAAATATTAGTTCTCTTGGTGCTTATTCCTAATTAAGAATCATAAACGTGGTGTCTCCTCTTACAATTGTGGGTAATACCGTGATGGTGAACCTGCTGTTCCAGTTACATACTCTTACACTGGATGGACGACATCAGCGTGTGCCATCTGAGTACCTTCCCCGTCGCTTACTACACCTGACCTTGCACTCACCCCCTGCAAGGACTGAATCTTTAATCTAAGAGACCCAGCCCTTTGTTCCACTCACCGCTGTAGTCTGGGGTCATGACATTTTTTCTGCTTCTGCCAGGAAAATGTTTTCCTCATGTGTCTTGCACGTCCACATATTAAATGGCATGCAGGTAGCATAAATTTCACTGGCTCTCATTAAACTTTGAGACTCTTTACAATAATTTTCTAGCCCCATATGCCAGAAGAGATAAAGAACGCTCTCTGCTTTACAGCCAGCAGCAGTCCTGTGTAAGTACTGAATAGCCATCATCAGGTGAAACACAAGGTAGAAGAGATCCCGGGTCGGTGAGCATCCCTCTCTCCCAGAACGGTGCGATATAAGTTGTCAAAAGACTCCACATACCCCTTGCATACCACAAGCCACTTTCCAAACATAAAATATGTCCCACCAGAAACTGAAGACATAGAGCAGTATGCAAAGACTTACTGCTGCATGTATCATAGGAAGAGAATATGAGATCAAGGATGTTGCCAGTGTCCTGGAGCCCTACAGTGTTCAGGAATTTGTTAGGTGGGAATCATCTAACTATATGGAGAAGCAGATCTCAGCAGAACTTCCAGTAATGCCAGCTCTCTCTGTTCTCCTTATGCTTCAGATCAAGATGAATTCGGTACAATTTGGTGCAAATTCTGCCTGATACAACTAGGGATGGTTGGAACAAGAGGTATTGGTCACAGATCAGAGACATTATGAGAGACCAACTTCCAGGCAGTTTTTTGACAACAGAGCAATACCCTCTGTCCTGGCAGATGGTGAGCTTGATGTTCTACCTGTCAGATGGAGGAATCAAGGTTTTCTGAACTGCATATTTCAGGGGAAAAAAACTGAGATTTCTGCATTTTAGGCTCTTCTAACTCAGTAATGTTACTGTAGTTTTTATTCAAATGTGGCTCTTACCAGGAAACAATAGGTAGTCAAAGTAGTAAATATCTAGAAGGAGGCATATAGGATGATTATCGTAACATTCAGCCATTTTAGACACTTCACCAGTGAGGTAGAGTGTGTCCAATGTGTACAGTTTTTAACATTTTTTCTCCCAGCAAAACCCCATAGTCTTTCAACCACTGCTATTTTTTTTGTGAAAGAAGAATATTGCCAAAAAATTGAAATGCAAAGCAGTAATACAAACAACGAAAAGTAATTATTAAAATGCCACGCAAAGAAAGAAATTGACTCCCGAGAAAGCAGAGTATGCCTCAGTATAAAAATCAAGGATTTTTTTTTTAAATATCAATTTTATACTGATACAAATCAAATCTCTACAGCACAGGATAGCAACCCTGTATTGCATGTTGAGATGAGAATACATTGCTATAGATTTTGAAGTTATACAAATTTATGGTGTCAGCCACCAACATTAGACGTTCCACAACACTTTAAGAAGCTTAATTTAATATCATTAGTCAAGCACAAATTTTTAAGTAAGTCTACTTTGAACACTGAAAAAAGGAGAGTTGAAGCATTGCAAAATGTGTGCGTATCCTTGTTTGCAGTAGTCTTCAGAAAAGGGAATAAAAAATGAAAAATAACAGTTGATGTTTAATGAATTAAATGTAACACAAAAGTAAGAATATAATAACATTCTGTCACCCTAGGTAGAGCCAAGTCAGTTTATATCAGTTGAAAATTTAGATAATAGTAACTATATCTCACAAAGAAAGAGAGACATTTCTAATCTTTTTCCCTGCCAGCCTAGAAATGCCTCCTTCTAGATCTTTCCTGCTTTGACTACCCATTGTTTCCTGGTAAGAGCCACATTTGAATAAAAACTACAGTAACATTACTGAGTTAGAAGAGCCTAAAATGCAGAAATCTCAGATTTTTTCCCCGTAAAATATGCAGATGCACACTGAATGTCTCTTGTATATCCGTGTCCTTTTTTGAGGCAACCTATTCACTAAATCTCCTCTCTCCCAGAGGCAGCATCTGCTGTCACTCTCTGAAACAGAGACACGAGATTTCTGCCTCTGATCTGCTGCTGCAGATAGCCTTCAGTGCTGATGATGTGCTGCTGACACTGTTCACGAGCTCTGAGAAATGGATCCTCTGGGTTTCTGAGAAGAAAACTCTTTCTGCTCATTTGCACTAAGACATCACATCTACACAGGACAGAATCATAGAATCACAGAATGGTTAGAGTTGGAAGGGACCTTAAAGATCATCCAGTTCCACATCCCCTGCCATGGGCTGAAACACTTTCCACCAGACCAGGATGCTTAAAGCCCTGTCCAGCCTGGCCTTGAACACTTCCAGGGATGGGGCATCCACAGCTTCTGTGGGCAACCTGGGCCAGTGATTCACCAGCCTCAGAGTAAAGAATTTCTTCCTAATATCTAATCTAAATCTCCCCTCTTTCAGTTTAAAACCATTGTCCCTCAACCTATCGCTACACTCTCTGACAGAGTCTCTCCCTGTCTTTCCTGTAGGCCCCCTTTAGGTACTGGAAGGCTGCTATAAGGTCTTCCCAGAGCCTTCTCTTCTCCAGGCTGAACAGCCCCAACTCTCTCAGCCTGTCCTCATAGGAGAGGTGCTCCATCTCTCTGATCATCTTCGTGGCCCTCATAAAAATTTTTGTAAAGCTCATTCCTTTTGCCATGAGAAAATGGCTGCACTCACACACTGTGCTTGGGTGGAAACTAAGTGTCCAGAGGTGAACAGCCTTTCCTTAGTCTTCCACGAAAGACCAATCCCAAGTGGCTCCATTGAGCTGGTCTTATCACTCATATTTTAACATTACTGCTAATGGCTAAAACACCTGAATACAGCTGTGAGAAACATGATAGTTATTTCTTCAATGGTGAACTTAAGCCTAGGCAGGGCAGTTGGTTGGAAATTAGGTTTCATATAGAATAAGTTGCCAAAAATCTTAGGCAAAATGGAAATTTTGCCATTAATTTCAATATGAAAGAGAGGCTTTTCTCTTAATCTCTTCAGTATTTTGAACCAGAGAGCCTGAAAGAAAGGAGATATTAGGAGCATTGCACTTAGATGTATTTTCATAGGAACCTCTCGGCACCACGAGATTAGAGGCTACAAAGTCACTCTTAGGTTCACTGCCAATATTGCTTCCTGGGGAATGTCCATTTTGATGCAGAACAACCTTTGTGCCACTTCACAAAGCATTTTACCACAGCCGCTTGGAAAGCCCTGGGACATGGAGATGCAACTCCTCTGACTGTGAAAGCGAGCAACGATACCTCAGACTAATATTTTCTGTTTATAACACACGTAGTATTCTTTCATGTTTCATTCGGTCTTTACGCGTCTCTAAAACCTTTTCCACTCAGCAATAGATTGCTGGTGTGAAAAGATCTGTCTGACTCCGCAGTGAGTGTACACGGCTCTCTACTATTATGTTCAGGTATAAGAGCATTCAAAAGCGGTGTCTTCAGCACAAAAAGCATGAACTCCAGCTCAATAATGCTATTAATGTTAGCTCACATCCTTCTTTTGGAGGCTAGGCACTTGAGACAAAATATCCTACTCCTTATTCTTGCTCACCCTCTTTCGTAGCCACCAGAAGTGATAACCCACGGGGTGTGGGAACGTGTTATAAACACTGAGAGGAAAACAAAATGCTGCTTCCCATAAAAACACTCTACAGAAATTTAGGTGTAAGATTCTCACATGAGAATATTATTCTGCAACTGACACCATTTCCTCTGAAGATTTTTTTTAAGAAGTCTCGAGATTTTGCTGAAGCATTTTGGATGTATAATATTAAGCCTTCCCCTTCAGATTTTTTAGCAAACTCTTCGGTTTCTGTTACCTCGGGGAAGCATTTCACAGGATTGCACTCGCCTCTGATGCACAGGGATGGGCAACAACAACAAGCAACATAAATATAACATCCTCCACAGGAGCCTCACAGGATGCTGTTCAATTGATCACAGTAAAATTAGTGTCATTGATTCAGAAAAGTTAAAAGCATCAGTCTACCTACCTATCCATCAGGCTGTAATCACCATTGTAAGCTGGCATGGGTACAGGAAATTAAAGAACATAAGAAACAGCTTTGTTTTAAGTAACAGAGATTGGGAATGCCAGAGAGTTGTAGCTGAGGGGCATAATTAGAAAATGCTCTGGCTCAAGAGTTTAATCTAGGCAAGCCAAGAAACCTGCTGATCCAGACTGTAGTGGCCAATAGGGTTGTGCAATAAAAGAAGATTTGTAAAACAACCATGTGTTGGATTGTAACGTTCAGACCCTGAAAATACAGGGAGGGTTGTCCATGTGTTACCAGGAGTTAGCATCAAACAGCTGCTAATGTCAGCTGCGACATCTGTAAGGTGAGGCTGCACTTTCATTTGGTTTAGGTTGCAAAGACACACTATGGCTTGCTACACCAAATTGCTTATGAAAGAAGCAGTAATGGAAGATAAGTTGCATACCACAGACACACCAAAATTAAAAAAAACTAAAATCCTATTGTGGTAAGGGCTCCTTAGTGTTCCTGCTTAGGTCACAGCTGAAGTCCAAGAATGCAGAAACGAAGCTGAAATTTAGACCTGACTTCTTTAACACATAGCTAATTCCAGAGGAATGGAAACCACCCAGGTGAGCACAGCGGGATTTCAGAGCCTGGCAGTAAGACCTGGAAGGACAGGCAGCACCCATGGCCTCCAAGGCTTGTTGATGTGCACAGCAGAGTCTTCCTCAACCTGCTCTTCATGATAAAGTCCTCAATCCACAAAGGAGAGGCTTATATCTCCTTTAGGTCACAGGCCTGAGAGCTCTTCTCTGCACTTTCCATGTTTTCTCATTGTCTTGGCTTTGAGGGAGGAGACCAGCAGCCAGACAAGGAGTGCATGTTGTGCAGTGGTTGGGGGGGAACAGATAAATATCCTTAGACTAACATTTGCTCCTACCTGACATGATGAAACTGCTCATTCTGAAACATTTAAAAAAATGTATGTAGTAAGGGTGACTGGGCATGTAGGAGAAAGGGGCCGAAAGGCAGCATCAGCCCAGCCAAAGCCAGGCATTGCCATCAGTGGGTGCTCAGTCTGCCTGAAAGTCACAGGTCACTCTCCTTCCCCTGCTCTTTCTTGTATTGTTATATTAAAGACTAACCATGGTGAGAGGGTCTGAGTTATGATTCCCCATTAATTATCATCTAAGAGCCATCTAAGAGCCAACAGCAGACTTGTAGAAGTTGGTTAGGTCTGACTAGGAGATCCCAGCAGCTCTCACTTCAGGCATCTAAGGGGTGAGAGAGCATCTGAAGGGCATTTTTTTATAGGAATGGGTGCCAATGGTCTGAAAGAAAGGAAGTAGAAGCAAATCCAACCAAATGCTGTGGAAAAAAAAAAAAAAATTGAAAATAAGAAGAGCTCAGAATAAAGAGCATTGACCAGGAGCTGAAACTGGAGGGGTGAAGGGAAGGAGGTGCCCATGAGCAGGGGTGCTCAGGCTCAGAGCACCCACTGACCTGAGCATCCCACTTACTTGCATCCACAAAAAACTTTTCAGACTCTGCCACTGTCTACTTGTCCAGGCAGGTGGAAAACAATTTGTTTCAGCCTGAGACACCAGACCACTCCATGCACACATGCGGGCAACGCGAGAAAGAACTCCCTGTGCTGCAAGGTGGCTTTTTTGGACTTCAGGCTGCAGTGGCCAGACACTGGATCTTCCATCTAACTCATCAAAGAAAATGTAGGGCAATAATTTATCATCATAAATGTAACGATAGATTACTCCTTAATGAAGACTGTAGCCCATCGTCAGTCTGCTCCTCTCGTGTGGCTGATGAGCTTATTACAGCTTTGACTAAGAGGTAATATTACCCACTCTTAAGAATTGAGTGGATTTGGATTTAATCCCTACTGCTGCTGTTTAACTAGAGATAGGATCTTGCAAATACACAACCAAACCCTAGGATTGGGGACCAGTATTGTTGCTCCTAAGCCCGTATGATACATAAAGTTATGGCCACAGGCCCTGCAGCATCTTTCAAGTGATATACTTGCTTTGTTGTTTTTCTCATACTCAAGTGAGAGGCTTTCTCACCATGACCAAACCATCCTCATTCTCATAACCAAGACAGAGCAGATGGAAAAGTTTATGTGATTTACATCAGGACCTAAAAATTAATTTAAGGTATGCTGTATAGTGTGAAGACTGATAAAAAGTTAATTTTGCTTACTAATCTGGAGTGTAATAAGGTTACTAGCTCTGGTAGTTTAAACACACTTCATTCTTCCAAAAATATTCTTACTTCGGTGACATTTGAAGAAGTCTCATTTGGGAACAGTATCCCCTTCCTCACTCCACCATCCTTTCCAGCCTTCCCCACCAATCAGCCAGCTATATCCCATCAGGCTGAATTTGGTGAGTGTTATGAACATACCAGTCTCACTCAGCACATGCCAAAGCTCCCCAGGAGCCCATTCCTTGCCGTGGAGCCTTCACGCAGCAAGTTAAACACGTGCTGCCAGACCACGACCTGCCTGACAAAGCTGGCTAGTCTAGAGATCACCTGCAACAGGTTGTTTCTCCTGACCGTGCCCGTTGTTGTCACTTCCCAGGAGAACATATATGCAGCTAAGACACCTGAGCACCATCTTTACCCTAAACCGTCCATGGACTGCACCTCTGAAACACAAACCCACCAAGCCAAAGGGGCTCTTCTCACCCTACTTGTCTAGCATCCAACACTACATGGCCTGAATCTGGGGCCACCTTATACTAAGACAACAAGATGATAATAATAATAATAATACTACTACTAATAATAATAATAATAGTAATAATACAGATTTAAGTTCAGGCAACTCGTAGCTGCAGCAGTCCTAATTATCAGCAGCAGAATAAAAGAACTGGCTGGTTGCGTTATTCTCTGCTGCAGTTCCCCAATTTCCAGCGCAGCCGGGATTGTGTTACTGGGCATGTTTGCTTGTAGTCAGGGGACAAAGAGCTGTGGGAGAGCATGCTGTTTGACATGTTCTTCTGGTGGACATACACATTGTACCAGCCTCTCTGCCTGCCAAGGGCTGGGGGAGAGCTGCAGTGCTGGGCTGTGCAAAGTAGCGTTGGTGGAAGCATCTGATAGCAGCTCTGCTCCTCAGTACGGTGCATGTTTCTTCTCTAAGCTTGAGGGGAGCGATAAGCCTTTGCAAGGGACTTTAAATCACCACGTGGAGGATGCATAAAGGCAAAGGAATGTTATTACAGCTCAGAGAGATCAAAGCGCTGCATCGCTGTACATGCCGCAAGGAGTATGCTGACAGTATGGTGGCGTGGAGAACCTATCGCAAAAATGTTGCTGCTGGTACTCATGGTGACTATGAAAACAGGCCTATGATGCAATTTTCTATGTTGGCATTAATTACCTTAGTAAAATACCACAACACAAAAGGAAACAAAGTTTTTTTTCTGATGATACTTTAGAAAGAGTTAGGACTCACTCAAAAACTTAGAGGAGCACTACACCACATGGTGCTTCCTTCATCCCTTGTATGTAATAAGCTCAGTGACAGCAGAATTTACCAAACCACATAGAATCTCACCCCACGCTGTACATTAAAATAATGTACCCTGTTAAGAAAAATCAAGGTCATAGTGAGGATAAAGGTAGCTAAAGTTTCTATAGCAACAGTTACTAGGATGCCGTTGCCAAAGGTGCTTTCCTGTTGCATCCTGAAGTAGCTTTACTGGCTGCTTTTCCTTCCTGTTCACTAGCCCTTTTGGTAATATCAGTACAGACACGATGCAAATGTGCTTTCCTTCTCAGGATGATCTTGTAGACTAATCCTGCCCATGAGCTGAATATACAGAACACATCATGTGAAAGGGAAAAAAAAAAAAAATTAAGCAGTCTGACCTTGAGACCCAAAGGGGACACGACTGACTTAAAGCATGCACACTTTTCTGAAAAGCCAGTTCCCTGCTGTAGTTGCAAATGAAAAAGTGAAAAGAACAAAGATAAGTTTCTCTTTTTTTTCTGCTTGTTGACTTTGTACATTGATAGCATCTTGTCTGTTTCTCTTTCTCCTAATGGACAAATTTCCTTGCTGTTTCTATTGCTCTTCCAAACCTTCAGGCAGAAGGGGAAGAAAAAACAGCAGTCTAAGCACAGCAGAAAAATATCCCTGTGAAATTACAACAGGATAAAAGTGGAAATGCTTTAGAGCTGAAATGTATCTTCCTTTTTCATGGACAGATAATTCCACACTGCTGCAGCCCCTGTAAGTCTTTACGCTGTGTGGAAGCATGGAACTTTGCAGTAGCGATAGGACAAGGGGTAACAGTTTTAAACTAAAAGAGAGGAGATTTAGATTAGATATTAGGAAGAAGTTCTTTACTGTGAGGGTGGTGAGACACTGGCCCAGGTTGCCCACAGAAGCTGTGGATGCCCCATCCCTGGAGGTGTTCAAGGCCAGGTTGGACAGGGCTTTGAGCAACCTGGGCTGGTGGGAGGTGTCCCTGCCCATGGCGGGGGGGATGGAACTAGATGATCTTCAAGGTCCCTTACAACTCTAACCATACTATGATTCTATGATTGTTCATCTCATCAAAGTGAACAGCTAATAGTAATGGAGAAGGAGCAAGCTGTAATTGCATGGGCGGCATGAAGCAGGTTGGTGTGGCCTGATGTGAAATGGTCCCCACAGTCCACTCACTGGGAGATTTGGTCTGATGATCGCAGCAGGGCGATGCCTGGTAGAGGCACTGCTGGTGTGCTCTCAGGATGACTCATTGGATCTGAAGGTGGGATCAGGACTGCATCTCCTCCTGACAACAGTGCCCTTGGAGGCTCCCTTGCTTCTTGCCTGGTGTTGGTCATGTCCCATTGCCGGGGGTCACACACACAGTGCCGGGGTTTGTCCTTGCTCTATGTCCCTGAGCACACACCCTAAAGCATTGTGTCCAACTACAGGTCTTCCCTTTGGCACTATAAATAAATACTGATCTATGGATATGTGGTAATTTTGCCCTCAAGGGCCACTCTCATACAGAAGGGTAGATGCCTTCAAAAGGCCCGTGATGCCTGATTATAGGCAGCGTATGGTGCTATTTGCTATGACCTGCTCTTCTACAGCCCTTGCAAGGCATAGTCCACTTGATGCTAAAACTGGATTTCACAAAGGTTAGAGCAGCTTTCAGCTTCTGCTCCTAACTAAGATCCGGTAAAATCTGATCATTGTATTGGATATTTACTGGACCTTCCTCAGAGCTAAAACAAGGTGTTCAATTTGGATAAGCTACTACACTGGAAATTAAATTGAAAAGCAGATTTATAGAATTTGTAATCCATTTGAAAATCAGGCTATCTATTTGAGCTTTCTCCATTTATTTTAATGAAATCAAATATAAGAAGCTGAAATTGCAAGGAGAACCAACTTGGACGAATCGCCGTGTGGCCACATCCAAGAGAACAACCAAATCTAACCCCGAAACACATCTAGAAATACAAATAATTCTGCAAATACACTACATTTCTTTTGTTAAAAGAGCTTTGCTGTTACCACTGCTTCCAGTGTCTGACCAATCTATGACACACATCTCAAAGCAGAAGATTTTTCCATTAACCTAGTGGTCTGAATGTGCTTGTTGTGAAACATTGAGCACGCGTCACTAGCATTCACTTTGAGCCAAAGAACATCTTTGATCACAATCATTTGATTTTCCTTCTACTCCAAACATTACTTCTTGTTTCCACTGAACTTTCTGTTCTTTGTAAATACAAAGCAAATTCTTGCAGTACATCAAGGGGAAAAACGCAGTTGGATAAACAAAATGATAACCAACACAAAAGTTCTATTTGATTAAATGATGAAAAATCAAATTTCCGAAAGTTTCTGAGGCATCACGTGGGAAACCACACAGACAGGTTAGTCCTTGTGCAAACATGAAATATGCCATCTCTCCAGTATTCCTACCATGTCTCTGCAATGTGACTTTTAAAGCATCTCCTTGAGGTTGCTCGAGCATACCTAAAAACATAAATAAATGCTTTTTTCTTCCAGCTGCCAGTTAAAGTACTAGAGACATGCTACTGCTGAGTGACATACATCTATTCAAATCCCTCCTGAACTAGAATCAATATTAGCTAGGTCCATTACCTCCTGTTTTATTGGCAGTTTGGGTGCTTGTTCAGAAAACAGTCCCTCCTAGTAATGTAATAAAGCCCCCACCTTGGAGATAATTAGGTTGTCTGTGATATAACATACACTGATGATCATTTCCCTGCTGATTTTGGCCTGCTACTCCAGCTCAGGTTGCAGTCTCCATCACTACACACTCTTACATCAGACCATTTGAGTCTCATCACCTAATAATTGCCATAGTAGATTTATTTAGATTTTTTTTTTTAACTCTTCTATAATAACAGCTCCAGCAAAACCTCAGACTGTCATTAACATGCTTTTAAAAATGCACTAAAATGGCTTTGTCAATTACCTCGAGATTTAATATCCCGGCCACAACACAGATATCCCTCACTCTAACAACAAATCCCTCTGATAGTGCAGTGCACGCATGACACTACACTTCCCCACATTTCCTTTGGGTCCTCAGTGTACCCCACAGGCTGACAAATTCCAGCTCCAATCTGGGAGCAGAAGCACGCTCCAAAAATGCTGCGAACACTCAGACATGGCCTTGCCAACTGTCTTTCCCTTCCTCCCTTCCTGATGCCTTGATGGGTTCCCAATTTAAGCATCCTCACTTGTCATTAGTTTCATTTCTTATAGATGGGGGAACCACAATCTGATGATCTTAACTCACCTCCTCTGATCCTGTGGTGCAACCCATCCCAAAAGGTCCCATACATTCAGATTTTGTGTTTTACTATTGAACATACTTGCTCTTTGCTTTGACCATTGAAGAATAAGAGAAAAAAACATCCCATTCTGTTAGATACGTCAGCCTGTAAATGATGGTCTTTCTATCCTAACAGGTGGGAACACATGACTTGGCAAGTCCCCTGAGGCCTTAGGATCATCTTCCTAATTATCTTAATTTCTTTAAACAACTAGATGACTGGCAGGAACTCTGGGCAAAGTATAGCAGACTTGCTAGTCTGAGCTAAAGAACAGTGTAAGTAGGAATACTTACCTCTCCCAGTTTTGTGTCATCAGCAAATTTGCTGATGGTAAGGGTGGTTTTGCTAACATGCTTTGGTAGAACCCAACCCCTAAATCCATACAAGCTACTAATATATAGATACTCCATGGATATTGGATTGGTATTTAAATTCCCACCATTTGGACAATTCCAAAGCAGTAATCCCTAAACTTTTCCTCACAAACTACCTATAACTTATTCAACCCTTTTGACACTGTTTGTGACCTTAGCAGCCTGACACCACCATGGTTCAGGTCATCAGGGAGAACAACGAATAATATTTCATGATGTGCAAAATATTGTTGCTGTGCTGAACATTTTTTGCTCAACATTATTGTCTCTTGGCTAGCAAAGGCAGAAGTCCACCATCATAGGTAGATTGCCAAATTCTGGGATCCCCGGGAAACGTCCCAGTAGGCTTGGAGTCCAGCCTGAGCCTGGATAAATATAATGTATTACAATCAACAAAACACTTAATTAGTGAATGCTGACATTGTACCTTCCGTGGAACAAACAAAGAGGAAAGCATGGCCCTCTGCCCAAGGAGCTTACAGTCTAAACGAGACTGGCAATATAGATCAGGCACACAAAACATGCAGAGGGAAGGCCAACACCTCAGTTTTGTCTTTGTTTTATGTAAATACAGATATAGATGGGCAGCAGAAAGTAAAGCATCTCTCTCCAGGACCCCATGGCTTTTCTCGTCCTCCTCTCCATAGGCAAGTTTAGATTTTATCTTCCCTTCATCTCCCTGCTGACTCCCTGTGCACACATACCTGTTTTCACATTAAGTTCTTCCTAATTTAAACCATAATTTTTTTTTCAGTCTTTCACATTTGGTTCTACCAACTCAAAACATGTCCCTCCATTAGAAGATCATCTCACCCCCCACTTGACCTAGGTCATCCACTTCACTGGTTCAAATACTCTCACGTATTTAGATCAAAAGCTCATCCATCCCTCCACTCTAAAGTCTTTTCTTCCTTTTTCTACAGTTCCTAACAGCCTACAATATTTGCACAGTTTATAATCTCCTCTGCCCACACAAGATCCCATCCCTCTCTATCTCATCTGAACTCTTTCATTTCCATCAAGATCATGAGAACCTGTCAAGTGAAATCACACCCTCAGACAAGGCACTTAGACACTGAGGACTGGATGCAGGAGGAACCGTTAGCATCTGCAGATGGTAGGGATATGAATAAAGTCCTTTATGCAGAGCAATTTAGTATACCACGGGAATTATTCTGGATCTCTTCACTATTTATACTATGAAAGAAAGAAACACGCATAGTCTATAAACATATCATGTACAAATGTACATCACAACTCAAAACTGAGCACCTTCCCACCTCCAAAGCATGTTATTTTGGGGACTAGCATTTGTTGACTTGTTTATCTTCCTTTGCCAAAAGCCAAGAATTCATCATCAGTCTAAATCCCTCCAGCTTTTCTGTTTCCATTCCTCTTTCATTTCCTTTAAAATACTCTCCACTCAGCCAAAGTGTTACTTAGTTTCCACTATTTATTTTACTGAGAAATTTAAACGTATTGAAAAAGAACTGTAATAAGGCCCCTAAAGATTTTAGACCTGAATAAGTGACACACACAAACTTCTCTTCCCTGTAGTTCAGAAAATTGTATTACTATGCACAATATTGTCATTATCCTCTCTCCTGTTATGACTGACAGAAGGAAGTTGAAATATCCACTTCATGGTGGTGAGAAGAGGACAACTGAAGGAAAACATAGCAAAAAAAAATAAAATAGTGAAACAAAACCGAATCAGAAGTGAAGATATTTTTAAAGCACTTACCCAGCATCAGTGCTATTGCCGCACAGTAACACATCTTCTGTACCATTTTTTATGAAATAGTTTACTGCAACAGAAATAGAAAAATGGCTTTTTAAGAAGTACATTCTGGGAATGATAACATTGACAAATACCATCCACCAACCAGCATATTCAATTGGGACAGTAATTGAGAGACGAATGGCATGCTTTTGCTTTGTTTTGCTAATTTTAACTTCTATAAATGGGAAAAACAAAAATATTTTTTTCAAAGCTTTTTAAGCACTTGCTGTTGGTATTCCAGATCTGACCAGTTTAATAAGGTGGCAGCAGGGTTGTGGGCAGTGTTTGTAGGAAATATCATCTAGCCATGTCCCTGGCTGTTCTAACAAAGAACATTGTTACTGAATTCAGTATAGCACTATGTAGTGAAACCGAACCATAAGCTTGCCCATAACTTTTAGACTCTACACTGATGAGATACATATTAATTGAAGTTTGTGATAGAAATTCCTGACTCATAGGTTAAAAATGCAACCAGCTATAAGTCAAAATGTAATAATACTAACGAATCAGCCCACTCCCCCAATCTGGTGGATTCTGCTCAGCATAAAAAACACACAGTATAACACAAAAGAAACAGAAAAAATGCACCCTGTTAAAGATCAAGCAAACAAGGAAGTATTCATAAAGACAAATATTTATCAACGCAGTCATCTGTAATGGCAATGGAGAGAGACAGACACTTCTCAAGGGAGACTCAGAGGAGCAAGCTAAATTTAAGTGCTCTGGATTATTCCCTGGTTGACTATCAATGAGGCTTAAGGAAATTAGCATCCCCAGGCTAATGAGAGCCTTTGTGTACACACTCCCTCTTCTATCCCCAGCCAACAAAGTCTAACATTCAGAGAAACAGAACGGAGGCCAACTTCTTCTCAAAAGGATAAGCAATACCAATTTTCCAGAGAGACTCTGAAGAAAAGAGATCTTCTAAGGAGCATCCCTAAAACCTGAATGGTGGCATGGAAGAAAGAATAAAATGATTGCTCTAGAAACATAATAAATGCAAAACAGAAGCCAGCAGCTGACCGAGGGAGGGTAGATACACCAGTGTGCTTTGCTGCAGCAGAGAGGATGTGATCCCCTGCTGACATAAAACATGATGGTGGCAGCCTTGCACAGCACGTTTTTGTGAGCGGAGGGGCCTCTGCAGATGATGCTCAGAAGAGGTTCTCCAATCTAGGCTAACCCTGCATTGTGAATTGTTTTAAGAACCAAGAGTGACAGCTTATCCAGGCAGGCTATGCAAAGAATGCTCAATGGCACAAGCCACCGAACAGATGTGCTGTGGCTTTCTCGGTAAGCTGTGAGCAGTGGAAAAGCCCTGCCCTGTTGCATGCCAAGAGGGAATTACTGTCCATGAGCTTGTGGTTACAAGGGCACGTGATGGTGTTCACAAGTTATCAGAGCACATATCCTGCTCAGACTGTGTGCTTTTCCTCTTTGTCTTACATGTGGGCTTTCTATGGGAACATCGTGACTGACAGCAACACCCAGGTGGTCAGTATGGGTAAAGGTCTGTGTTGGATCACCACAGAAGGGGGAAGGATGCCCTGTCTTCCATCTCCTTTCACCCTTCACTTCTGCTGGTGAAAGACTTCTGCTTTTCTCAAGACAGGTGTTACCTTATTTGGGATATATAGAGTTAGTGACATAAACCCATCAGACCCTGGCGTATGGAGGAAATATGGCACAACCATGAAAGAAGAGGTAGACAAACAACTGCAGAGGTTCTGCACCTTGTTATGAAATGGTCACCACATGGGGTACCCTGAATTTCATAAACTTGCACTGCTCCCTGGGAATTGGCACTTTTTGTACTGCAAATGCTAAGACTAGGAGGACCATAGAATGGTCATTGTGTGTTGACCACTTTCTTTGAGGGATGACTGAAGCTCTGGAGCACAGTGCTGGCTGAAGACCAAACCAACATCTCCTGGTCAGCCAAATCAGAAGATGAGAACAGACTTAGAGCAGCAAAGTAAAGAGGAAAGGGAGACAAGAAATTTAAAATCTCAAGGACAGACAAAATTCTGTTGTCTGCTGTTGACTTAAGCATTTGCATTTCTAAAGCAAGCAATACGGCAGGTGCTAAAGAGTGCTATGAAATCAAGCTGAGGAACCAGCGCGTAGATGCTGCTGGGAGGGGTTATCTTCACCACGGAGTCTGCAACTGCTCAATGGAGTGTCACAGCTACCGTGCCAAACCTCAGCCTGAGGAAGAGCTGAATTGCTGATTCCCCACTGATAAATGAAGGGGGGATTAGAGTATTATACCCAAGGAGACAAATGGCTGTATTATCAAAAATGCGCACAACAATCAATTTGTCATTCAAAGCAAGTTGGTTTGGATTTCGATCAAGCATGCCGGGCAATCAGAGGTCTTTAAGAAGCAAACAGTCATCACTCTTGCTTTTAAGCACAAACCACCTTGCTATCATATTAACCCATGGCCTCAGCTTTCCATCAGTTAACTCTAACATGGATTTTCTCTCTGAAACATAGACTGCTCAAACTGATACACACCACCTGAAAACACAATGACTTTTTTGTTGTCTTGGAAGATGGCAATTAGGGTTTTTTTTGTCAGTTTTTTCGCTGAAAAATTTCAGCATGTCAGTGGCAAATAAAATAAGAAAACAGAAGTGGAAAACAAAAACTGAAAACCTATATATTAGATTTTTTTTTTTCAATTTTTGAAGTAAAATCAAGCTGAAACAATGTCCTTTGAATGCATGCGTATGTGTACATAATCTTTATGCAAAATGCCAGTCTTTCCAAAGGAAATTCAATTTTTTTTTTTCAACAAGCTTTACTGAAATGTTGATGTCTCAGTTATAGTGTATACAATGCTTTTTAGGAACTTTTCTACAGGATTTTCCAGAGTGAGATAACTAATAGATCATATTAAAAGAATTTAAAATAAATTTTTTGGAATAACACTGGCTTCATATCAGTTTCTGGTCAGTCACACAGTATTTACTCCGTTCTTGCCAAATAAACTCATCTGTTTTCAAGAATGCAAAATGTTTCTTGTCAGTACTCAGCAGTCAAAAATTCAACAGAAATATGTTTTTTAATAACCAGATGCTATCTTCTCCAAAACATATGCATATTTGTGCCTGAGCCTTATAAATACATACTAAGACCCTGTATCTCCAATGCTTCCGACATAGCATTACTTGTGTTAGGTTGATTCTGTTGCTATTAAAAAGGTGTATGATGAATCCATATGTTGGTGGTGTGTTCCCAGAGCTTGTGTTTTACAGGTGCTGAATTCAGTAAAATAATCCTGTAAAGTGAGTGCTCACAAGCAGCTTCTTACCTTCTTACAGTGTTTTGTCTACCTGCAGAATACAGTGAGATGATGGCAACTCCTTTAGCCAAAGTGGCTCAAGTAACAGTAAAGATTTGGCCAAAACCCACACCTCTTGCTGTGTGTAGGGTATGATGAAGCTCACACTACCATAACCTCACCGCAACTAGCAGTTGTGCCAGTTAGATGGAAAATAGTAAAGGTTTACCTCCCTCTACGATGAACCACATCTTCCTTGGCATTGACATTAACACACCTGTAGCATCAAAGGGTAAACACTTCTCTAACAAATTCCCTTAATTGTTTTCAGGAATGGGTTAATAACAAATATACATTACATTATTATTTGGTGGGGACTACAGATGGTTGTCTGTAGCTGTGACACAGACCCCAGACAGGAAAACACCATGATTGTGGAATGGAGTAATGTCTGCTCTTCCCCATCACCTCAAAGGGATCTTATGCTAAACACAGCTCAGAAAATAATGTTCACTAATCCAGCTCTCAGTTACATTTACATCAACCCAGAGTAATTCAATCTTTTCAGCATCCTCAGAACTCCTGGCTTTCCAGGAACACCAAGATCAGTAGCAACCCCAAAAATCAGTGGTCCCGTAAAGCTTGAGTTTGCAACAGCAGTAGGAAGATGAAAATATATCACCCCATTTTTTCCTCCTATAACACCATGAGTAGCACTGTCTCCTGCAAGTCCATGCTCTGCCTCCTACACTGCTCAAAGCACCCAGCGTTAACCCCAGTTTTAAAGTTGCTATAAGCAAGAAATGAGGAAATGCAAAAATAATCTAGAGGAATTTGTGTATTGTCTTCCTTCCAAAGTCAGTTCCCCAAGCTTCTCAGCGTTTCTGCTGTTTCATCCTACACTTTTTCCAATTTACAGATATCTTTCTGTTTTCTGCATTGCTCCCTTCCACACCAGCAAATTCTAACAAACATTCACAATGGCTCCACCTGTCACGTTAAGAAAAAAAAAAAAGGCGGCAAGCTTCCTCAAAAAAATAATTTATTCTAATTGAAATTATGCTCCAGCTTGTACTTTCCACACCTACATCACACCACTAAGCAGAAAGCCAGTGGGATATATAGACCTGCAGGGTAGAAGTCCTCCTCATTTCTGTGCAAAAGAAAGGAAAAGTTTCCAGTTCAGAAAAATGGAAAAGGTTGGAGTCAGCTTAGAAAACACGGTTTCTGAGTCCAGCTTCTGCTCCTCCTTCGAAGACCCAACTGAAATTATATTTTGACTCATTTTACAACAAATTCATTTCAATTTGAAAAAAAAAAAACCCGCTACGTATTATCACTCTTGCATAAGGAGCAGCATTCAAACATCATTAGTCACTGCCCAAAGAAGAGTCCTCTGGCTGACTTTCTACCAAAGTTTTCAGAGAGGTGTCTGTTATCTCAGACTATTTATTGCAGCCACATGGGTGCTCGCTGGTTGGAGACTTTCTCCCTGCACTACGGCTGGCATAGAACACTTACAGCCACCAAACGTCCCGATTCCAAATTTAAAATGCAATTCAGAAAGCCCCATCACCTTACGGTTGTGATACGTGACACAGAAGCAAAACAGATAACACCCCCTCCTCGCCCTTTCGCCCACCGGCACAAACACGCTGTACCTCCTGGTAATACATAATAATTAAAATGAATCCTTGCTGCACTTGCTGTGTGCACACTGTGTCACATACGGTGAAGTCTCTAATAAATGAAATTGAGTTTGAAGATGAAAAACATGCCTCACAAAAGCGATGGAACAGGCTGTATTAAGGGTATTATTAGGGAAGAATGCTTGGGAATAAATGGCACTGCCAGTTAGTTCTTCCCTGCTAAAAGGGGTTGCAAATAATTATAATAATCAGTTACTCTCCTGTTGCTCACCCCATGACGGGGGATCTGGCTCTCCTCTGCTGTCCCCTGGCATTTGCTGCTGCCGGCCCTGCTGCTGTGTCTGCAGACTCTCGGGTGCTCTCCTCTCCCTTCTCCCTTCCTATCCTTCCCTCCCTCTCCACCTGGGCACTCGTTTCTGGCCCAGCTCTCTCCTGCCACCTTACCCTCTAACTGTCTGGAAGGACATTTTCAAAACTTCATTTAAAAAAGGAACAGGAGGAGTTAATTGGGACAGCCTCTTATTCTGATAATCTTATATACAGCATTGGCTAATATGTGACTTTAGGGTAACTACAGCGCTGAATTCATCCTGCAGGAGATATAGAAAAGCTGGGAGGAGGCCATAGAAAACCATACAACAAGGTGCTGGGAGGAAAGTGGTCTCCTTAAGCCTGAGTGTCTCTGGTAGGCTCCTGTCAGTGCTTCTCCCCATGCTTGATACAAACCAAAGAAGCAATTTCCCACCCACGGCTCAGCAGTCACCATAGCACAGAAAAGAACATGTCCAATTTTGATAGCACAGCTTTTTCCCCTCTTTGAGAAAAAGCCGCTGAAAATACCAATCAAGCCCTCTGCTAGATGGCTCCTGTGCACTAGGAAGAAGCTCTGAAAGCCTCAAAGATCCACAATACCTGATTCATGCTGCCTGTACCGTCTGAGGGACAGAAAAAAACTTGTCAGGAGGAAAGGAAAAACACATCAGGAGCATTAGGAGCTGTGGACCATAGGGGAGTGGAAAATGTAGATGCTGTCAGATTGGCTTGGGGACCACGCCAAGTCCATGAGCATCCCCGAGGAAGATGAGACAGCAGACAATGAATGGCAATAAATACGCATGCTGGCTTTTAAACATCTTCAGATAGCTTCCTTCCGTGTCTCTGTGCCTGACCAGTCACGCAGAGACACGATCGTAGGGCTGTAGGCTGCATAGCACGTAACTAAAAGCATATTTACTACCACTTGTTTAGACGTACGCTTCACATGAATAGGCAGCAAAATGCCGAAGTGTGCTCTCTGGAAGTTATGTAGAGGTTTTGTGTTTTGTGGAGTTTTTTTTTTATGTTTCACATAAAAGAATTTAAATCAAAAGCTGCTACGAGGGTTCGAATGCATTTGTGATTACGGACAGATGCCAGAAAAATAGAAGAAAATACTCCTGCTTGTACTGTGATAAAGAAAACAAGTGAATTGGATAAAAAACGGACTAAGAGACAGAAGACAAAGGTTAAGATGAAAAGTCAATGTGCAGTATCTCTGCACACTAACAGAGGGCTGTATCTGCACCACTTTATTACATTTATAAGTACAAGAGAAAGAGAAGGTAAGCAGAGAGGTGAAAAAATCTACTGTATACAGTATTTTCCAGGTAAATCAAGTCCAAGGCCAGGACTGAATGAGGAATGGTACAGAGGCCTATTCCACAAAAAAAAAAAAAAAAAAATAAAAATAAATGAGTGGAGAAATGCAAAGTGAGATAGTAAGTTGTCAGAATGTGAAGTAAAGCAGAGAACAAGAAAATCTCACCCATCCATAACCTTGTGAAGTTTTAAATTCCCTGTATCCGTTCAGGTAGGAGATACGGATTTTTTTAGGGATCCTCAGCCAACACTTTTATATAATATGAAGCTCTGATCAAAGAAAAATATCATATTGAGATGCAGGAGGAACAGGATGGAGTACTATTGTAGAAAGAACCTATAAACCAGTGGCTTGTTTCATCCAATTCTCTTTAATACCTTTATCCAGTTCTGTTCAATATCTTTATCAATGACCTGGGATGAGGGGATCGATTGCACCCTCAGTAGGTTTGCAGATGCCACCAAGTTGGGCAGGAGTGTTGATCTGCTGGAGGGCAGGAAGGGTCTACAGAGGGATCTGGACAGGTTGAATTGATGGGCTGAGGCCAATGGCATGAGGTGCAACAAGGCCAAGTTCCAGGTCCTGCACTTGGGTCACAACAACCCCATGCAACGCTACAGGCTTGGGGAAGAGTGGCTGAAAAGTTGCCTGGTAGAAAAGGACCTGGGGGTGTTGGTTGACAGGTGGCTGAGTATGAGCTAGCAGTGTGCCCAGGTGGCCAAGGCAGCCAACAGCATCCTGGCCTGTATCAGGAATAGTGTGGCCAGCAGAACCAGGGCAGTGATCATCCCACTGTACTCAGCAGCGGTGAGGTCCCACCTCAAGTGCTGAGTGCACTTTTGGGCCCCTCACGACAAGAAAGACATTGAGGTGCTGGAGCGTGTCCAGCAAAGGGCAACAAAGCTGATGAGGGGTCTGGAGCACAAGTCTTATGAAGAGCAGCTGAGGGAACTGGGGTTGTTTAGTCTGGAGAAAAGGAGGCTGATAAAACCTTATTGCTCTCTACAGCTCCCTGAAAGGAGGTTGGATCGAGGTGGAGGTTGGTCTTTTCTCCCAAGTAACAAACAATAGGACAAGAGGAAACAGCCTCAAGTTGCAGCAGAGGAGTTTTAGATTGGATATTAGGAAAAATTTCTTCACTGAAAGAGTTACCAAGCACTGAAACAGGCTGCCCAGGGAAGTGGTTGAGTTGCCATCCCTGGAGGTATTTAAAAAATGTGTAGATGTGGCACTTAGGGACATGGTTTAGTGGTGAACTTGGCAGTGTTAGGTTGATGATAGGCTTTGATGATTTTAAAGTCTTTTCCAACCTAAATGATTCTACAATTCTATGACCCAGAAGATAGACCACAGCATTGCGTTCAATAAGGTAACTGCTGGACTTGAGGGTATTGAGAGGCGGTAATGAGAATGACTGGGAAAAGTTTAATAAGAAGAGCAATTGAAAAATGGAGATCTTTTATCTTAGAAAAGAGGTGATTATCCGAGTCAAAAATAGCATGTATTCTGGAAAATGAGAACAGGGAGCTTTGTGTGCTCCCCATCACAGAACACGATAACAATGTTTTTTGCCATAAGAAAATGGAGGGGTAAAAAAAGAAGAAAAAAAAAAAAAAGAAAAAATTTCAAAAGTAAAGATAAAGGAAATATTTTTCACTACACTTGCCATTTCAACTGCTGGTTACTGCTGCAGGCTGCCCCTGTGGCCAAAACACTCAGAGACATATTTGTTGCTTATGCAGATAAGGATATCCAGAGTTATAACAGTGAATATTAATAAAAAATTAGAAAAATATCTATACTTCAGGCTGTATTAATTTCTTCTGGAACACGTGGGGCTGCTCTGTGCCACAGAGAGATGCTGCTGTAGGTACACCAAGGCCAGACTGAGCCTGGCAATTCCCATATTGAGTCTCCATCTCACTTGGGTGAATTCAGCGTTGACGAAAAGTATCAGAAAATCATAGAATGGTTTAGGTTGGAAGGGACCTTGAAGATCATCGCGTTCCAATAGGCAAGGACAGCTTCCACTAGAACAGGTTGCCCCAAATATATAAAAATATTTTTTTACTTATTCCTTAAAACCAGTGCAATAAGGGAAAGCAGCAATGCAAGCCATTCTGTGCCGATAGTGTACCTGGGCTGATCGTTCAGAGTTAAAAGCAACAGCTACCTCTTGCCTTTGCAAGGCACATTATTGCTGAACCCGGAGTGAGCAGAAGTCCAAGAACAGGCTCCAAAGGGCACAGACAAGGTCTTTTCAAATGCACATCACTGTGCAAGTCAAGTGGTATATTATTTTGGTAGTTTATAAACAATTTGAAGTTTGAGGAAAACTCTGAAAACGTTCAGTCGGAATCTTCTGTGGCAGATCTGTCCTCTAGTCGATCACTCCTTTTTGTGAGCAGTAACGCAGTGATGAGAGCAAAAGAAAGGCACCTGGGTGACAAATCCTCCTGTTTTACAAACTGTTCCAAGGTAAGAACTTACTCTTTCAGCACAAGACCAAAAAAAACACAACCTATTGAATGGTTGGGAAGAGACTGTATTGGATACAACATACCAGTTCCTATGTTTCACTGATCCTCTCACTTCTTCCACTGGGCCTTTCTTTTACTTTTTAGCTTAAAACATTAAAGTGCACAGGTACAATACCCACGTTAATAACACATCAGAGCATTAAGGTTTGAGCATTTATGAAGCTATTTATCAAAAGATCCACAGCACCTGAACAAAGCCACAATATTTACAGTTAACGGTGGAGTAACATGAATAAATTCCACACTGACAAGCACAGTCTGAAAGCCCAGAGAGATTCTTTGTCTTAATCATTGGTTCACATACAATCATACATAATAAAACACCTATTCCAGTCTCAACCTGATTTATTGCTTCCCTCTTTCCTCCCACCTCCATAATTACTCATCAAACACTCACTGTCTTCTATTACCACCTCAGACAACACCTCAAACACTTCGGCTCTCCCCAAACTTGCTACATTTATTATCTGACTTGGACATCGTTATTTTCTATACAGTTCTCATACAGTTTCAGAATATCTGTTCATACAGTTCCATTTCAGTGAGTCTAAAAGCAAAAATTAAGCAATTCGTCAGGCAGAACTAACAATCAGGCACAGAGCTGAGAGAAGATATATATGTATACACACACGCATCTATATACACACATATATATTTCTATGTATTCACAGATATATATCTCAACATCCATGCCTGTTTAGTTCAACAGCACATTACACCTAAGACATCAAAGAGAAGGATGTGGGAAAGCTCTAGAATTATTCCACATTGGTCTGTAACTGCTCCTGATTTATCAGCTCTGAGCAGCCAGACTGGCTCTGATTGCATTCACACCACGCACAAGACCCGCTTCCCACAAGCCTATGATCTCTTCTCAAGTGCCCAAGAAGACCATGGTTTGGATGGGTATCACATCCATGTTCACCAAGTTGATCTGCAACCAAAGGTCACCTACATAGTGCGCTCATGTTCCTCAACCTCAGGCATCTTGCATGGCTGGTTTAGTTGGACCATCTCCCTCAGCTGCCTTGTTTGATTAAGGGATAGCAAATGAAACAGGCTCCTCCAGTGGCCACCTCAGAAAGTTCCCTCGCCAAATCACTCCTGTCACTTTGTTGGATGTAATTGGGAGCTGCAAAGACTAGGTACCTAAAATAAGGACCTAAACTTAGTGCATTTCGTGCATCTTTCTAAATATAGAACCGGAAGCAACCATAAGTCTTCCAGGTCAACTGGAGATGACAAAACAGATATTTCATTTATATTTATCTGGATTTTTTCTTTTTAATTAAAGCTGTTTTTCCTTTGGTAACTACACAGTTTGACTTCAGAAGAAGAAAATTCACTGAAATGAATGCAAGAAACTAGTCTGGAATAAAAAAATAAAACCCCTGAAAAGTCCTCTTTTAAGCTATAAAAATAGCAGTCATTCCTCCCAGTAAGAGGTTAATCAAGCTTAACTATTCTTTTATTTTATTTTTATTTTTTACTTCAATAGCTTGGACAGGATTATCTAAAGGAAATTACAGGGTTTTATTTTACCTTACAAGATACTGGTTTTGAGATAAAACATATATAGAACACCTTGAAAACAAGACCCTTTCAGAGTGTCTTAAGTAGAGTATTTAAAGAAAAAGAAAATACTGGGGTTTGAGACTATAATTTCAAAAGTGATTTTATAATAATTTTACTATATTTTTAAGAGTATTTTTCTTAAGTGTTATTTCTTATGCATTCAGCACTTACATCGAGTCCTGCTTTACATATGAACACACTATTTAAACTCAGAATTCTACTTACTGACTAGTCAATAATCCATTTTAGTAATGGAATACATAAATAACATTAAAGATTCTACAGTTAACAACAATGTGAATCAACTACACTCAGTCCATCGGTACATCTTTTCTCTAAGCCAGTGACATATCTGACATCATATACCTTTCAATCCACTGTAACTCACACATTCATAAAACTTCACTTCATCAAATACATCTTTAATTTAAACACCACAGCCTAAGACAGGCTTTCAAGCATGCTATTTGCAGCTGCTTTCCCAGAAATCTTTACAAGTATTGGAATTAAGCTTGCAGTTTTTCCATCAGATGGTATTTCTAAACTATTAGCTCTCCTAAAGGTAACTGACAGCTCAATAACTTTGATATTGATATATCGATCACATAATTTTCATAATGTTCTGGATGTAAACTATCATTATTTTCTACTTTTCTGTCTTTATTTCATTTTTATATATGAGAACTGCTGCATCTACAACTTCCGATTCCTAGGTTTGTTATTATTAATGTCTAAAAATAATCCTCCTTGGGCTTATTGATTGCAGTCCCTTACCAAATCTGGAACTGCACATAGGAAAACAATCACCTTCTGGTAGTCATTGTTTCCCTAGATGAACGAGCTGTGCCTCCATTTTAATTTTACCATTGGCACTTGACATCAAGATTTTTTTAGCCTGATCTACCTAATGTTCAACTGTCCCCCATCCCATCCTCCATTCATATTGGCAAAGAACAGTCCTATGGAAGAGTCTGGGAGATCTGATCTGCCTTTTTCCTCTTCCTAGGTTTGCAGTGGTAAGCATTACTCATTGGAGGCAAAAAAAGACTGGAATAACTTGTATGGTAAGCTGTCTTTTTAGAGGGTTCTGTGTAAATTGTGAACACTTAGAGTCATTTAAATGGGTGGAAAGAACAGAATAATCTTCCTGTTCATCCTGAGATAGATGTGCCCACCAAAAGGAAGATCTTAGACCTGCGTGTCCGTTGTGAGTTGAGGAGAGACTACGCAGTCATCTCACCTTACTGCGACTGCTGTGCCCAGTAACTAAGCTGAGAAACCAGAGGCACCTGCAGTAGCTTAGATGAAGTTTCTTTCACAGAATTAAGTTTTTATTGATAATGTCAAGAAAGTCCCCTTCTTGACAGTCAGATCAGGAATATTTGCTGTCACTTTTGTACGGTAGAACTTAGTGATTAGTGAAGCTAAACGGAAGAGATCTCTCAGTGTGGATTTTCCCACTGAATCCCCATGCCCCAGGGCTCTGTCCCTTGCTTCCTAAGTTACCTGGCATTTTCTCCAGCTGCAGGAGCCACTGAAAGGTTCATAAGAACAAGCAAAGTGTTGGGTAGTTAGGTAGCAAATCCTTACCCCTCACGGGATTTAGTTTATATGATTGTCTTGTGGCAGATGCACAACAGGAGGAGAGAACCCAACAATTCTCGACAACACTAGCAACCTCGCAATGTAGGGTTGGCAAGTTCATGCAAGAAAAACTTACTATCAGCCAAAGGCCTGAAAGGGGAGGTGGTGGGGGCTGACTGCCTATGGATCCACGACGCACAAAAATGGAATGCTTCTTTTTTTTTTTTTTTTTTCCTTTTTTTTTAAATTTAGGAAAAAAAGATTTTTCTCCTGCCACCACCACTACTAGTGCTGGTAGGCCACCTTTATTGGTGGAGGAGGCAGAAACAAGTGTAGCAGAGGGGCTGGGCAGTACCTGCACCATCAACCAAGATAGTCCTGGTGACCACAGTGGTGGAGCAGGAAAGCACATGTAGGTCTTGAGTGTGTAGGTAAGGGAAGGAGTTCCTGAACCCTGGGGGCAGGGTGGTTACCACATAACTGTGGTTAAGCTAATGATGATGCAAACAAAGTTTATAAACTGACTATTTTCCCCATCTATAAAATCAAAACAAGACGAGTGAGAAGAGAGATAAGAAAATTTCCTGCCTGTGGGCTGAAAGGAGCTAAGGAAAGCGAATACAGTTTAGTCCAGATACCAAGTCAGTTTTCAATAAAAAAGCAGAGCTGAAGCTATCCCAGGCCTTCTACAAAACCAAAACATCTCCTGTACCAAGTGCCTGTGGCACACAGTTATCTCAGGCTAAAAAGGGCTGGAAAGACTGAAAACCAAGTTCTTATCTTTCTTTGCACATCATGACTAAGTCTCTCAGCTATCGCCTCTGCAGCACCAGGCAATTCCTCACTGTATAACCCTTTTAAGGGGTTTCACTCGTTTCTGTTTTTCCATTCATGCAAAAAAGGTTCAAAGGCACAAGAGGAGGCTGATGCCATTTCAGAAGCTCCCTGCTGTCCTTTAAAACATTAAAAACTCTCTCAAAGAATCCAAAGCAAACTTTTGCTCTCCAAGAAGAGCAGAACTGACAGATCACCCTGTTTTGATCCTCTTTTTTGGTGTCCTGATGAACAGAATTAACAATCCATTTTTCCAATTTTGCTTTTGAGTGTTTTTCGCTCCTTTATTTCTTTACATCCCTTTTTCTTTTTTAAGTGTTATTACGGATCTCCAACAGTACTTCAGGTTTCTGTTTGCTGTTTTTCAGATTAGTATCCCCGCTCCAAACTAAATGACTCAGCCACATTGGCTTTGAAGTCTCCAAAGAGCTTTTGTAATTGTCTGTGCTCCCTGTGAGTGAACTCTACTATCTCAACATGTTGGCCAATTTTCTTCACTAGTTCTTCTTCAGAATAAACACTGAAACTACTCTGTTTCTTAATATATTCCTCTTTTTATCTAATTTGGTCTGCCTACACTTTAATCTAACTGTATGTATTGCTTAATTCCCTGCAGTACTTGAAATTTGGACTGTTATTAAATTGTGGTCAGTACTACTCTGTTAAACAGTGTCTTCATTTCACCATAATACTTAGACAAAATTAAATATAAAGCACTATCCCCTCTAGTTACAAAATGAGCCAATCCTTCCATTTCTGAATTGCTTTAGTGCAATAGTCAACATTAAATGAAAATCCTACTTAATATTGTTCTCCCTAGCCTGATAGCTAAGCCACCTTCTCCAGCATTTCGAGGAACACTTTGTTATTCTTATTCAGATGTCAGTACATTTTTCCTATAAATATACTTTTCTTCTAGTTCTTCAGTGGCCTGCTGCACTGACTCAAGACTTCAACTATTTAAACCATTTTTGTCTATCTACCATAACCAACGGCTGCTTGCCATAATGCACCGCATCTTTATTTTCAGACATAATGAAAACATTCATTGGTATTATTATTACTTACTATTAATACCACATGGTCAAACTCTAATTCACTTTAAGCCATTATCTCACTAAGTTGATTATCTTTGTAACAGGTAAATCTCCTTTAGTGATAACAAATATATTTTTGTGACCGTATTAACCATTGCTGGATTTACTAAATGGATTTATGGGAGCGTCTCCCCTCCTCCCCGTATCAGCACCACACAAATAAACCTACTCACAGTACGCTGGAGCAGCTGTACAATTCCTCCCATTTAAAGCAATGCTGGACCTGGCCCTGACATTAACTATATTTTTATAGAGTCTATCCAGTAGTACATTTACTCTACTTCCATTTCCAGAGAGCCAGGCTATCTTCACAACTCTATTTCACCCCTTCACCTTTATTTCAGGGCTTTACAGTTCCAGCCATCACTATTTTATCTCTCAAGGCCTCTGTGAGAGAGGTAGAGCAGCAGCTCACAGGGCTGTCAGTTATCTGTGGGTGGAGGACCCCTGATGTACCTCAATCCACCACAGGTGCACGGATACCTTTACTAGCTCCACAAGCACTCATCTCCAAGCTGGGAGCACACAGAACATGGGTGGGAGAATGTCAGCAGAATCATCACCAGCCAGGATAGGTCCCGTGTGTTTTTTTAGCTTTGGGACAGAGCTCTTTCCCTTCAGCTGACAAGGAGTTATGATACAAGGACATAGAGAGGACACATAACCTGATGGTCAGGGTCAGTCCCAAAGACAACCCTCATTCAGCCAGAGCTTCATGAGCTGCCCTTCCTTAATGCTGCATCAACCACGTCGTGCATTAAAGTTACCAATGTTGAGCTTTTTATTCCATGAATGAAACCTTTGTAACACCACTGCTTCCAGGGCTTCTCAGACTGCAGGGAGAGGAATTGAGCAGAAAGGCCAGGAGTCACCAGTGGGGAATGGTGGGACTGCCCTTGGCCTAATCCCTGGACCATGTAGCCTGGCTGAAGAGGTGTACATGCAGAGAAGCCAGCAGGAGTTGAAGGCAACCTTGTGCCAGACATTCAACAGAGCCCTGGGTCAAGCCAGGCAACTTCCAGGAGTCAGTTGCAGGGTTTTTATAGTGCAGATGGCTGGAGAGACAGGACTGCAGGGTCCACACACTCAGAGCAGAGGTACCCCGTGACACTATGTCACTTCCTCCCAGCCAAATTTCCAGTTAATGAGTTAACTATGGGGTTCATTCTTCTCCTCAAAATAAATAAAATACCAAAGGTCACTGGTCAATAGTTCCTACCAACACACACCAGTCTGGCTGCTTCCTTCCATCAAGAGCATCATTGAATTGTTTTAGATGTGAGTCGATGTCCACTGCAATTGGTGTGAGTCCTCCGGTGACTCAGAGGGCTTTGGAGCAGCAACAGCTAGGCCACTTGTTTACATTCTGAAGTTTATTTACATGAAATGCTTATTTTTTAATAATGTTAATAAATGAGTTCAGTGAATTCACAGTATAGCAGACTGTAGAGTATTAAAAATTGCTTTGGCCTAGAAAACAAGCCTTTTGATAATAAACATCAGAGCACCAGATACTGCAGGATGGCCCAACCCAGATAATGAGTTAGGGATCTAATAACAGACGACTTCCTTAAAAAATTGCTCTTGGGATTTTTCAGATTAATAAATACTGAATTGATTTTTTAAGAATCTTAATTCACATTTTGAAGTTTTGTTAGAAAACATAAGAGCTATAAATTGTCTTAAAGAAACTGCGTGAACTGGATGCACCCACAGAGCTGAAATTTTCATGTGATTGCCTAATTCCAGGAAAGGGAGCTTAAAAAAAAATATCGGAAGACACCCTACAACTTCGAAAATCATCAGTGATGCAACAAGGACCTTAGTCTGTATCACAGGAAAGCACCAGAAATACTTTGAACATGGACTGTGAAGGCAAACACAGGGATCAGAAAAAGCTACCTAGATCTTTCGAAATCACATCAATGTCATAAAGAGTAAGATAATGCTGCATTTGCTGTTTCACATATAGATTTTGGTCAACATAATTAAAAAAACCAACCAAACAAACAAAAACCAAACAGGGTAAAGAAGAGCTTACCTGGATCACTAAGAAATTCCTCTGAGGTGTTCCACATCCTACCATCCAAATACAACGTGCCATTGGTGGAGTTAAACTTGGTGTAGTCCCTGACACACTTGTGTCGCAAGTTGCCCATGAAGAGCTGGAGGCCTATGAGGGCAAAGACACTCAAGCAGAAAACGGTCAGGATCATCACATCAGCAAGTTTCTTAACCGACTGGATAAGTGCCCCTACAATGGTCTTCAGTCCTGGGGAGATAAAAGCCAAGAGTTTATAGACTGAGAGGCTGAAGCATGTCTGCAGATAGCTACTTTTCATGATGAAAATCTGCATGGAAGGGAAAATCGGAAGGGTTTCTACTACATGTTTGTAACTGGGCGGCAGAAACAAGGGACAAGTCATCACTATGAACATCTAGTTTGGCCTGCTTTTGTCTGGACAAAAGTCTTGGTATTACCCTTACACAAACAGTGATTTAAAAAATGGAGGGAAAGAACTGGATGGAGGAACAGTGAGATGCAAAAATATTAATGGATAAAGAAAATACAGAATGTCTTTTATATCTTCATGGAGCTGCAATAAAGGCTGTAAAGCCTAAATCCCATTGAATTTTGAGAATGTGAATTAGTTTTAAATCTCAGGTGATTTTGTTAACTTTAGTCCTTACATAAACAGATGAAAAGGTACGGAAATATTACTTATTCCCTGATTATTGTACGTATTTTGGTGCAAAATCCTGCTTGCAGTCCTGATATTGATAATTCCTCTGCCTTCAATTCATTTGCTTAAGACAACAGAATTTGGGATTAGAAATAAGACAAATAATACGGGCAATCAAATAAACCCAGTGGAAATTATTTGAGTAAAACAACCTGAGACTCCAGCTATACCTGGGTGAAGTTAATCATTTTATAATATGCTGCCAATGTAGATAAATCATCTTATTACAAACACCAAAGGCCTGGGTCACACAAATTAGCTTCTCCTGTGTTATTTCACCCTGTAACACTAGCTTCAGTTTATTATTCTACAGCTATACAGACATAAATATACTGTTTTCTCAAAAGATATTGCTTGCTTTTGAAGCGTTCCTGGAGAACAGCACTATTTGAGCTGATTAAATATTACATGAATACGATAAAACCCACACTTTTCAAAAAAAGACCCTTCTTCTAAACTTGTGTGCTGTAGTTGGACGTTAATATCAGCTGCACAATGGTAGCAATTTTGTTGTTTCTTTCTTATTTATATTTAATTAATACTCAATAAGTAGTAATCAGTGCTTCTGATAATCAGTGTCACCAGTATGGCAGCAGTAAGAGAAATTGAGTTAAATGGAAAAAAGAAAATGCAAAGAGGAAACAGGAGGAATTCTCCTGGGCAATACTCAGAAGCACATTGATTTGCTCACTGAATATGATCATACACATTAAATCTCAGTTCCCTGGAATTCCACCCCAAGAGTTTGGCAGCCACAAAGGTTGAGCTAGTGCTGTATAATTTAAAATAATATGAAAATGTACTTGAGGACTCATAGGAAGGCAAAATGGGGTTTCATTTTTGCTTAAAATTCTGTGGTTAAAGTAAGGAGAAATCACAGTTTTTCAAAAGAGGATAAGACGCTAGAATGGCCAAAAGGTCCAGCAGTCCCTGTATCCAGCAGCCTGAAATATTCCACTCCTGCATAGGGTACTGTCATTAGGTTAACCCATGAGTGATAATTAATTTCTATAAAATGGCCATTTAATGAAAAAGGGACCGACCCATTAGGTGTGGGCAGCCCCCTTTCCCCACTAAATTCTTTGTTTGCCTTTTTAAAGCTAGTTTGTGGCATGGTAAAGAGGGAGAGGTTAGACAGCTCCCTGCTCTAGTCAGAAATAAAGCAAAAAATATTGCAGTACAAACATCAGGCAAAATCTGGATTTTCACGCTATCTGCACTCCTCAACAGGAAGAGATTTTACAAATGAGGTCAGTTCTATTCAGGTACCCTGAAAAAGGGCAGCTTTGAACTCTTGAGTCCATCTGTAGATTTGGCTACCTATTTTGGCGCCTAAATAAAAAGCGTAGCTCTTCTGATAATCTAGCCTTGGGTGAATTTTATATCTGAAGTGAAAGTAGTTTTAGTTGTAGCCCAACTCTGAAGGACTTCCAGGGGTCTCACCCTCACCCAGTGTTAAGACTATAAGAACTTTAAGAAAGCCGGGCCTTAAACAAGTAGTGAGACAGGGAAAAAGAAATATGATTTGCAAATGCAATAGATTTTTTTTTTTTATCTAATATTCTGAAATGGTTTTGATGATTCTCATCATTGGTTGTCCTTTGAATGCACAGACGTTTCTTCACTGAAGCTGGTGAAACTTGGGAAGTCCAAATGCAAACAGAGTCTTAAGAAAGGGAAAAAAGCCAAACCACAAATTCTTTTTTTACTGCACTACCCTCTGTGAAATCCCTGCAGCGCATTTATTTGTTTGTAATACAAATACAAGCTTGAGGCCTGCATTTGTGTCATCTAAGTACACTAATTAATCTTACTCACATAGGCAAGGACAATGGGAGTCCTAATGTGAATAGGGATAATATTAGGAAACAAGACCTACAAAATCCTAACCAGCAATAAAGACTATCTGTTTTCGAAATCAGGCTCTGATATTGTTAATTTCCAGGTCATTTCATGAAACATGTTTTCCTCAGTTTACTTACTGGGGTTTTAAATAGAACAGTAATCCTATACTATTAGTTTTACAAGTTCATTCCTTGCAGGTGTCAAATAATTTCTTTATGAGAGGGCTTTCTGCTTTACTTTCTTGTTCTTTTTTTGTTTTAATAGCATACAGGCTTTTGAACAGTTTAAGAAGAGAATGCTTTAGTAATACAATTGCTGTAATTAAAGACCATTTAAAAATAACTTGTACCCTGCCTCCTGGACCTTTGTTAAAACTTTCCAGGAAAACCATTTGGGGAGTGGTATACTTACAGTCTAACTGTTTTTTCTCACCCTTTAAAAACAAAATTTGCCCAGAAAATTAAGTAGCGTCCATCAAGTTGTTTGGCACAACTGACTGCTAAGTAAAGTGTTTAAATCACCATTCACTTAAACTTTCTGTGCCTCACAAATGGAAGGGCTGAGGGGAAATAAGGACACCCAGAACCTCTTACAGGTGCTCTGCATTTCTCTGAATCAGTCCTGTGTTTTGTAAAAGCAATGCTAGATGTATTCAAATTTAGAGCACTGTTAAATCTTCTAGATAAATAATCCTCCTTTGAAATAGTGCCAATGAGAGGACTGCAATATAGCTTAATAGAAGATACTATTTATGGGGCATTAAAGGCATTTACTTAATTCTTGCAAGTCAAACATCAAACCAGGCAGCATGCAGAAAAAAAGTGAGGATCTGATCCAAAGCTGAGTAACATCTACGCCTGTTAATGACAATGGGTCTATAGATTACTCCCTGTGGAGTAATCGATACAGGCTTTTCCTGAATCACTGAATTCTTTCCACAATTCTGGGCCAAATCCTGCTTCCTCCCAGTGAAAAACACCATGAGATCCAAAATCAGTGGAACAAGAGCTGTATAGGCAGCCTGACATCTGCAAAAAGCAAGAAGGATTTGGCCCAAACATTCCTGTTAATGCAGGTAGAAATTACCACATTCAGAGGTTAATCAAATAATCGGTTTTCAAATGTAAATCAGAAACCATAGAAAATGCAAGCAACACCAAACAATGAGAAATGGCAAGATCCCACAACACCATCCATTCCTTCTAAGAGATGTGAGAAAGTATTAGCATAATTCAGTATGACATCCATACCAGATGTTGGCAATCACCTACAGAACATCAGACACTTCCATGCACAGTCTGGAAACGAGCGGGGAGAAAAAGCAAAAACAAAAAAAGAGAGTGTGACTTGCACCATGACTGTCCTCACCCAGCCTACTCCTTCTCCTGAGGATACACATGTATCTTGTAAATGTCTGCATGAGTCATGTGTGTTTAGGGAGAGAGGAGTGCACTCTTGATGAACGTATATTGTCATTAGGCACTGAGACCTGGGGCAGTTTAGAGTTTAATAGCATGTTGGCAAATTTGAATGGTTGTCAGCATTCCTGTAGACCATCTTGGCATAGAAATATGACTTTCAGGCCAGTCTCCAAGGAAAACACAAATATGTGGTGTATTGATCACCTCTGGGATAGTTACTTCTTGAGTTAAATGATCTGCCCACCAGAAGGGTGACATTTGTCTCTCTGCAGGAGGACTTCAGTGAGATTGAAGCAGTGAACGAGGGCCAGTCTCCTCCACACAGTCTTAATTCTTGTGCTCCGAGCTCTGTTCTGGCTATCAGTAAAGTACTGGATAACATTCACAGCGCTATTTATAGCCTTTAGACTCACACTAACTTAAACGGGAGCTGGATCAGGCCCCAAAGTGCCTTGGCCCAATTTTCTATGAGGTCACCTTTTGCCAGTATCCTGTCATTTTATGTGAGGTATCCATGATGCACACGCCTGTTCCACAAAGAGCAGTGAAGCTTCTCTGGATACAGGTGCTTTACAAAATCCTGGTGGTGGTGGTGGTGATGATGATGATGATGATGATGATGGCCTGCGTTTTTGCAGGCTTTTGAAGGGGAGGCACACAGGAGGATGTGCCTCAGGGCTCATAATTACCTCAATTAGTAGTAATCAAAAACATTGGTGATTTCCACACAGATAAACTATTATTTGAGACCCTCTATTGCCATGGGAAGGGCTCCTGTTGTGCACACTGGGACTTGGATATACTGGTAATGGGAGGCAAATGGGCGACTTTAGTGGATTATTCTGCTGCTGACCCTAGTTCCTATCCAGATGGAAAACGAACGAATCCAGTTGCCATAGCAATGTGCAAGATGCTAATTAATAAATAAAAATCACTGAGAGTTAAAGGTTTTATGCTCCTATAGAGAAAATGTTACCTATTTCTAAGCCTCTGAACATAAGGGATATATGAAGAAATTAAAAACATTTTTCTTTTAACAAGTCTGGATAAACAGATACCCAGGTACCGTACAAAGCTTGTTTTCTCTCAATATCACGGGCAACTGAAAAATAGAAAGATATAGGTGTGTTTAGTGTAGAAAAGGGAAAATTGAGAAGATACATGAAGGTTCTCCAGCATGTTAAGAGCTGTCGCAGAGGGCAAGGCACTGATGTGATGTCCTACACAGTGGCTGTAGGGTAAAAAACAATGAGCTGATAACGCACCAAGAAAGAGTGAGGCTGGATGGGGGTCTGGATTCAGAGACAGGACCTGCAGGTGATCCATGGCCCTGGGAAGCAGGAGATCCTGGCATGATGGCAACCAAACTGAGCCTCAGATCTCCAGTGAGCGGGAAGCACACGTCTTGCTGGTAGATGCTAATATTTGGTTTGCTGAATCTGGATCTGACCCTGCCCTCCCAGGGCAAATCTTCTAATGGCAAAAGCAATGATGTGCTGGAACAAACTTCTCAGGAGCATCATGAGACCTCCACCTTTGAAGGATTGTCAGAACAAGTCAGGTCATAAATATCAGACCAGGTCTGAGCTACCCTAAAGGCAGCCTTAGGCCAGGGGAATGTACTCTAAGAGTCCAGGAGAGCTTTTTGAGTCCTGTGAGTCTGTGTCCCCTAAATGTCCCTGTGCCTGCCCGCGCACTTGGAACGAGGCATTAGAGGTAGGTGAGATTTTTAAAAGCAGTAATTGTTAGCTTTACTGACTCCCTCTGGAGTCAATAGTGAAACTCATTGATTTCAAGTGAAGCAGAATTCCTTTGAAAACCAGCCTCTAAGTGCTTTGCTGGACAGAAGCCTTACGCCACGGAGGACTTGGCCCGTTACTTTCGGTAAGCAATTTCACCAAGCATGCTGAGTTGAAGTATGTTTGTGCAAATTTAACTACCTGATGGAAAAGTGTGATCAATTTTATTGAGGAAAAACTTAGATATTTGCAAAG